>NC_141541.1:77755000-78055000 GCF_021556685.1 Rattus norvegicus
CAGATATAAAAACGAAGCTAAGGTGTAATAGCCCACCATCTCTGGCCTCATACAAACCGTTTAGGAAAAGGAAATGTAAACATCGAAAAAGTCCAGTAGAGCTAGAGAAAACTATGACATATGCGTCATAAAATAAGTTGTTTTGGGGCTGGGGATTTAGCTCAGTGGTAGAGCGCTTGCCTAGCAAGCGCAAGGCCCTGGGTTCGGTCCCCAGCTCCGAAAAAAAAGAAAAAAAAAGTTGTTTTGACTTTCTACAATTTAAATAATCAGAAGGTTGCCATTGAAGAGAAACAAACGGAGCCCAGGATATGTTAAATGGCTTATTTTACGTGCGAGAGACAGGAGGTTTAGCTCAGAGCAGTGCAGCCCACAGCCAATTACAAATACTAACCAAGATACAACAGCCACAAAACATAACTGATCTGAGGTGGGTTGAATTGTTATTGTGAAGGACTTTCACTGTCTGTTCCAATTGGAAGAACAGTGACAATTCCACCAGCAGCATGGATCCAAGAATCGTAGCCAAGAGGCCATTGCAGTTAGCCAGTTACCATTAGATCCTCTTCATTCAAGAAAGCGAAGGCTTCTGAAGTCAGCCAGCCTGGCTTTGAATGTCAAGTTGTGACCGTAGGTACATTACTTACCTCTGTTAAGTCTCTGTTTCCTCAGCATTAAAATGGGAATGGTAACAATGTGCCCCTCGCAGCGCTGTTTTAAAGCCTGAGGAAACTCTTAGGATTGTTATTCCCACAATTATTCGCCTAGGAATCACATGACTGGGGGTGGGGGGGTCCTGATGATTGTTGGCAGCTATGAAATAATTGATGGTGCTGAAGGTGATGGTAATGGTGACAATACCTTGTAGTGATGGTGACAGATGTTGGCTAAGCCAATTTCTCTCTCAATGCTTCAAAGGAGTCAACTAAGGAACATTCTTACTCTTCCAGCTCATCTCCAACTTCATCTCTCTCCACCTTGTTCTGTATTCTTGCCCTGGAGTAACCACCAACGTCCTAAACGCCCTTTATTTTAATCGTAGGTTGTGAAGACTTCATTAGCTTTGTGTTTGAATTTGGGAAGAGTTTGTGTTCTATGCATCTGACTGAAGACGAAATCGCATTGTTTTCTGCATTTGTACTGATGTCAGCAGGTAAGAAACACACAGAAGTAGAGTGGTTTCTGACTCGTCCAGGTACAGAGTGTTCTTAGGAGGCACAGGACTTGTTATGTGTTAGACGATATTTGAGGAGCTCCCAAGAGCAGCTGCCACCCTTACTAAATTTAAAGTTTTCCAAAGAATGCCCCTTCCTCTCACACACTACACAAGTCTTCTCTAAAGACCTGTGGGACTGAAAAGATGATCCAATGGGTGAGAGCTCTTGCCATGCAAACATGAGGCTCTCAGCACCCACATTAAAAAAAAAATAGGAAAAAAGGAAGCCATTGGGCATAGACACACATGAGTAAAAGTGAGCCTTGGAAGGTGACTGGAGGCCTTCAGGCTGCCAGTCCACATTTAAGTTCAGTGAGAGACCCTGTCTCAAGGGAATAAGGTGGAGAGTGATGGATCAGGACACCTGACATCTGGCCTCTACAAACATACACACACACACGTGTTTCCCTCTCAAACACACATAGAGATTCACACACAGAGAAAGAGACCTCATGACAGGCAGATAAAAGTATTAAGAAGTAATAGCTTAATAAAACCTTATCCAGTGCTAATTCCACATACCAGGACAAAGGACTTCGTAAAGTAGGGCTGCTCTTCTTAATGCCAGTCTCCAAGACAACATGCCTTTGTAAACACTGCCGTCCACAAGTCTTTCTGCATCCAATCTATTTGGGGAGCAGTCCTTTGCTTGGAATTTTCATACAAAGGCACTCCTAAATTAACAGCCCTTAAATCGTTTGACATTCTATTGACAGTTTGAGATGCCCTGGATGGAAAAGCAATTGCATTTCCAGGAAGGCCAATGGGACAGGTGGGGTTAGCGCCTGCGGAAACAGAATTATCAGAACGGTGTGGGGAGAATGGGGCTGTGCGGGTTCACTTGCAATCCTTTGGGTTCAGCCCTATAATTTAGCTGTCCTTTACAGAGTAAGTACCCTCTCTCCCAGTACCAGTGGCAGTAAAAAGATTTAACACCTTCGTGTCTGTGTCAGAGATTGCCTTTGCATCCTGCCGAAGCAAATTTCAAAAAGCGAAACTGACCTGTGAGTCTTTAAACACACACTGTAGCACAGTAAAGGATGCCTTGGTCAAGAAGAACATGGGTCTGACACTGTGTTGGAGGAACAGACTGAGTCTCATTTTTCCATGTTTAGATCGCTCCTGGCTTCAGGAAAAGGTAAAAATAGAAAAACTGCAACAGAAAATTCAGCTAGCCCTTCAACATGTCCTTCAGAAGAACCACCGAGAAGATGGAATTCTAACAAAGGTGAGATCCAGAGGGGCCTAGTTGCCTGGCCAGAAATATCCTCTTGTACAAATCTTGCTTACAAGTATCTTTAGAAGTCGCAAAAAAGCGTCAGCAGAGTGGCGCAGCGGGAGCGTGCTGGGCCCATAAGTCGCAAAAAAAGTATCAGCTTGGCACAAGCTACTGAGTCAGAAAATTCTGTTGAACCAAAACTCATCACCCAGGTTAGACTCTATTTAGTATAACTGATCACAAAGTTTCCTACAGTGATACGACAGTCTGGGGAAACTGCATTGTGTTACATGTTAATTAACATGCAAGTGCTCACAGAGACCAGAAGAGGGTGCCAGATCCTTTGGAATTGAAGTCATAGACAGCTGTAAGCTGACAAACTTTTGAGCTGAGAACCGACCTCTGGTCCTCGGCAAGAGCAGTGTATGCTCTTAATTGCTGAGCCATTTCTCCAGCCCACCACACCATGCTCCCCCCCCAAAAAAAAACCTTTTTTCATTTTCTTTTGCCAAGAACTAATCCTCTCAGGATCCTCTTCCTGTTCTTTAAACTTAAGCATTAAAAGAGGAGCAACATGCCGCACACTGACATAAAGCAGGAGTATCTTTAAATTCAGAAGGACGATTTGAAACTGAAAGACTAAAAGATCACCAAATATTCTGATGTTGGTTCTCTTCAATTCATTGTTATCAGCAGTACATTGCTTTCGGGATTTTATCGGTTCCCTGTTTCTGTGCTGTATCAAAAGCAGGAGGCTTCATTTTGGCTAATTATCTTTTGCAGCTAGGACGTAAGCTAGGTCTTTCGGTGTTGTTGCTTCTGGTGTTGGAAAAGGCAGCTTGGTTTTATTGTGCAAGAAGGTGATTGGGGATGTTTGGGGCTAAATTTCCTGCCTGATTGCTTCTGGGTTTTTGTTTTTTTGTTTGTTTTTTCTGATCATGTGGGTCATAGTAGAGAAACCGGGTGTGGTTTTGATTTTGTACCTGATTAGTGAGCAAGAGGGAATAGAAGGTCCCTTCTGCCCAAGTCTGAGGCCACCAAGAGGGCTATTATTATAGAGAGGGCCTGATGCAGACATCAGGGATCTATTGAAGACATTTCCTAGAGACAGAGACTGATCTGAAACCACAGGCAGCTGGCCTTTGTGTAATACAGCAGAGTTTACACACACCTTTGCAGGTCACTGCTGTTACCTTCAGCTGCCAGATGCTCATCTCCTGAGACCCTGAGTGGCTTGCCCGTAGAATTCACTCACACAGTCCGGGGAGAGGGCTAAAGAGGCTCAAGGTACTAGCGAGGTGATCTGAGTTTGACCCCCAGGACCCACAGGATAGTAAGAAGTTGCCCTCTGACCTACATACACACACACACACACACACACACACACACACACTCACACTGTGTGTGTGTGTGTGTATATATATATATGTATATGTGTGTGTGTATATATATGTATATATATACATGTATGTGTGTGTATATATATATATATATATATATATATATATATAGAGAGAGAGAGAGAGAGAGAGAGAGAGAGAGAGATGTAATTTTAAAAACTAAAACAAAAGAATTGACTCACACTCATTCTCATACAGTGTTTAATAGGCACTCCTCTCTCTCCGGCTGTAGGGCCTTTATGACCAGGGCTGCCACTCACCTACTTCTCCATCTGCAGACCTCTTCCTTTCCCACAGAGCTAGCCAGTGGGGCTCCAAAAAACAGGGAGTGATCTAGAACCTCATCTGGGCTCTAGCACTAGGGGAGGGGGGGAGCAAGAATACCTCCTTGGGTTAAATTCTTCATCTTCAAAATGTATTTGGTCTATTCCAAGCAAATTCTGACACAGGATCACCATTTATCTCTCCCTTCACTGGAAGCTTAGGCAGCATCAAGTGTGCCTCACCATGACAAGCAGTGTTGTGGAGGTCACCCTTACTCCTTGGTTTTTTACTCTCCTGACATCCTGTCCTTTCTCCTGCTTACAGCTAATATGCAAGGTGTCTACGTTAAGAGCCCTATGCGGACGACATACAGAAAAGCTAATGGCATTTAAAGCAATATACCCAGACATTGTGCGACTCCATTTTCCTCCGTTATACAAGGAATTGTTCACTTCAGAATTTGAGCCAGCAATGCAAATCGATGGGTAAATGTAGCGCCCGGGCACTTCTAGAACATCTGGAGTACAAACAGGAAAGTAAGAGAAAAATAAGAGAGGAAATAAAACAGTAACAACGAAGACAAATTTACCTGAGACACTTTCTATGGCCCTGCACAGCCCTGGAGCGCCAACACACTGCACAGACATCTTGTGGTGACCGGGGTTCAGGCACAAAGGGGAAACAATCAAAACCAATAAAAGCTGAACTTGTTTTGCTCACGCATATGATTTCCACTATGCCTACAGATGTGGACCCTTTTTCTGTCTCAACTTCTAGAGCGGTTGACCTCGGCATATAACAGGAGGAGGGTACTACGGTCGGAGGAGCCCCTTTTCTTACAGCTCACTGCCCACAGACTTACGGGTAACAGCAGAGTCCAGCGTTAATCGGTGACCCCGGTGTGTATGGCCAGAGTTACGGCGTTACTTTGCACAGCTTGCTTTTCTGTGTCATGAAGGAAGATTTTTTTGTTTCTCTCACCGATTATTGCCGGTCAGCAGGATGGCGTGGAAAGGGGCTCCATAAGCGCTCGCAACAATAGCATTATAATATATTACACAGGGTAAATGGGCATGAAGACTATATATAGCTAAAGAGATATTGTTTATATATTGTTTTAATTAATATAAAATGTAGTGACTGGCGTAGCTTTTCCTGTTGAATTGATAAGGCACTTTCCGTTTGCACCTTTTTGTTTTCCTTTAAATTAAATGCTAGCGTGTTCACTGTCGCCGTGTCGCATGTACACCAGAAACACAAGTTTAGCTGAGAAGGCTTGGAAGGAACGTCGGGAGGTATTTATGCTGCTGTTTACAAAAAAAGAAACAAAAACAAAAAAATTACTTTTAAAAGACTGGCTGGTCATATCCAGAAATGAACATGTTGGATTTTTTTTCCCCACCTGTAAATTTGGAATTAGTAAGGGACTGCTCCCTAAACCACACTTCGTTGTGCATGCAGTTGAGAATGGGTGTGTTTACGCTTCATCCAGAGTTGAAGGAGTGTCTGGTGCTGTGGGGCTTAAACCATGTGTGCATTTTTATTTATTTTATTTTTTTTCTTAAGTTTTTAAAATGCTACCTTTGGGAGGGAAAGGAGGAGAGGCTCACTTAAGTCAGTAGTCACAGGGACATAGCATCAACTTGCAGTTCTGATGCTTTCAAATTAGCAGCCAGAATATTTACTGGATTCCAGCTCTTATTTAGAAGGAGGACCCAAAGATTCTACCTGGAGCAGACACACACCCAACATGAAGCATTCGTTGAATGTCTTGTGTTCTTGGCATTGGGAGCCCTAAGAAGTCACCTCAGGGTAAACCGACCCTAGATTAACTGTCCCAGTTCTAGACTGCTGTTCTCTATTTTGGGGAGATGGTGGATGAAGAGGGAGGGAGACAGTGTTGAACCTAGTTCTGTGTTTAAGATCTGCCTCCCGAGTGGAGGCAGTGCCAGCTGCAGACATTTGTGTACCTTACTAGAAAACTGTGGACTGTAACTTATTTTATTAAATATATAAAGATAGTTTGGCTTTTGTGTTCAGGTAGAAGTGTTGAGGTATTGATTCATTTTGCATTTTTTTAAAAAAAGATAATCCCCAGTGGAAGGAGGAAGGAGCTTTCTTATGTTCATAGGTATGCATATTTTAAGACCAAGTGCCCTGGGATTACAGAGATGATGGTTCAGTGGTCAAGAGTGCTTATTGCTCTATCAGAGGACCAAAGCCTGGAACCCAGCAAGCAGATCAGGCACCTCACAAAAGCCTGTCACTCCAGCCCCAAGATTTCAGTGTCCCCTTCTGGCCTCTGTGGACACATGTGTATACACACATACACGCACATGCACACACACGTGCCCGCACATGAACACGTGCACTCACGCACACGTGTACACACGTACACGTACACACACACACACACACAGAGTAAGAGAAAAACGTAAAAAAGAAATTCTTAAAACCAAGTGCTCTTTTGAGAATTTAGGCATTTAGGAGATGACTTTGGTCACAAGATACTGGTCTGACATCAAAGACCATATCTGTAGAAAAAAAAAAGGGACATCTTCCATGGCACAAGGAACAGGGGGCACTTTTATGAACACCCAGATGCTTGCTCTGCCAATAGGGTCCTCCTTGACTCCTTTGTTATCATTTCTGCTCCTGCTGATGTCCGTCTGATGGGTTCCCAGGGCCAGCTTCCCAGAGCACTTCACAATCTTTAACTTCACTGACTTTCTGCCTTATTTACTGAGGGACTTGGAAAGTAGGAAGGAATTATTTGTACAGAAACATGTGGGGGAAGCCTAAATAACATCTAATTTTTTTTCAAAAACATAGTAAGGGTTTAACCATAAACAGGGGAGTGATATTTACTTAAATTTCTTACAAGCATAGAAAATTTTATGTGTTTATATGGAGAGGTTAGTGGTCAGCATATAGTATTTATATTTGGGCAAGAAGGGGTAAATCAAAATTTTATTTAAACATAGTTCCTTTAAAGATTAATAGTATTTATATTTTGAAAAGAGTACGGTTTTGTTATTTATTTGCCCTTTTTCTGTCGTTTCTCCTGTGTGAGGGAATGGTGTGAGGTTTGGGTTTGGGTTTTGTTTTTCCTTTCTTGTTTAGTCAGATTCACTAAATTTGGGGATAGATTTAGTAAAGTATATTAACTTCATTTTAACCAAAGCTTTCTGCATATGACCAGCCTCAGGTGCTATCGCACTAAAGAGCAACTGAACCCAATCCCAGTGTCCATGTGTGTGACTAAGGAGAGCTGGCTGAGCGTCTCTAAGGGTGTGAGAAAGAGAGCGAGAGCGTGATCTTGAACTTCAGAGAAATTCATTTTCCCAGGAAGGATTCTGTATGTACCTAATGCAGACACAAACACAAGATACTCTAATCTCAGTACTGTGCCATGGTGACATTGCTTTACAACACACCAGGAGAGAGCAGCATGATGGCTTCTGGGAGGGGTGGAGCTGGAGAGCCAGGCATGCTCTGAGGAACTGAGAGGACAACTGACTAGGACTTGTACCTAAGTTGAGTCCCAGGGAGTCCAGAACAGGATGTAAAACTTTGGCATTTCTTTTCTTCTTCCTGATCGTGTAGTGCCACCAGGCGGTTGATGGCACAGGATCTTGAGGCTTTGTTGTTCATGTCATTAAAGTTGCCTGAGCTTAAAAGGCTCCCCAGCCTCCTGGGGACTGAACCTTATTGTCCGCTCGGCTGCAAGAGCACCATCAGGTAACCTTTTCCTATAGAAGGTGAATGATGCTTCTGTACAGAATCCGAATGTTGTTACTGTGATATGCAAACAATCTAGGACATCGTGAGAAACAGGCCTTGGCCACAGAGAAACCCAAAGTGCAGTGGAAAGCACTTTTTGGACAGACCATAGATTGTGCTATGGCTATGAGTTTGGGTGTTTTGTTTTGTTTTGTTTTGAAAGCACTCAGTATTCTAATTTGTGTTAAATGGATTTGTTTTTCCCCAAAGTCTTTAACATCCTGATTCACCCTTCCTAACTTAGGAAAACATGACTTAAGACACTGCTTCTAAGTTTGGTTGTTCTTTAGCCAGTGGATACCAGATCTCTGTGAGTGGATAGGGGTGGGCTGAGGGTCAGGGGAGGAAGGAGCATGTTTGCCTGTGTGTGTGTGTGTGTGTGTGTGTGTGTGTGTGTCTTTTGTGTGTATGAAGTGTGTATGTTAGACCGCTTCTAGGCTACTAAGTGTCAATGGAAAAGAAAATGTATTCAAAATGCATAAATCAAAACTAGAAGATGGAAAAAAATGATTTATTCTATACAAAGCCTTGTCTGGACCACTCTAGAGAGACTTCTATTTTTTTAACCCTTCTATAAATATTTGATGGCACTAGAAATATTCCTGCAATAAAATGTGATTTGTGTAAAGAAAAAAAAAGATTTTGTAATGTGAAACAAAGAAAGAAAGTAATGTAATTTTCTAAAAAAAAAAATACAAACAAACAAACTTTGTATTATTTTCTTGATGGAATTTGCCTATCTGTCTTTGGAAAACTTTTTATTTCATTGAATGTGCCATAGTAGATGTACGTGGTTTTTTTTTGTTGTAGACTAAGGGATGGCTGTTTGTGTTCCGACATTCCAAAATGCAAAGCAACTTAGCAGAAGCCTTGCTGAGGTGGTTTCCGTAGGATGCAAGCGTCTCTCCTGTTGCTTGTTTGCACACGTCTTTTAATTCTTACCTAGTGCAATATCTGTACATAGAGCACTTGCCGGTGTACTTTGATCCCTCAGGGAAAAACACATATTTGTACAGTTGTTGGGTTCGTTTTGGTTTTTTTTTTTTTTGTTTTTTGGTTTTTTGTTAGTTTGTTTTTTTGACTTATTTTCCTTCTCTCTCTCTTTTTTTTTTTTTTTTTTTTTTTTTTTTTGGCTACGGAATGTCGATCGAATCACTTGTTATTGTTGAGAGGCAGCCAGATAATCAGCCTAAAGCCACTGTTTCAAACACCGATTGTTTGAGTCATGTCTTTCCAGTACTATTATTTTAAAATGATAATAATAATAATAATAATAAAAAGCTATTTTCTGACAGTTCTTTGTGCTGACTGGTGGAACACAAAAGGGTAAATAATAATAATGATGATGATGATAAGCACCTTATGGTTGACTTACTGTGAATGACAATCCATCTTGGTGTCAAGGACAGAGCCCTGTTGTCTGGAGTGGGGGCTGAGAGTCAGAAACACTGTGCTCAGGGAACTTCTAAAACTCTTAAAACAGGGTGGCCAGTGGACTGGGACAAATTGTGGTTTTACTATTAAAAACAACGATGGTAACAGTATCCCTCCAAGGCACAAGCGAACTGTAGAGAAGTGTCTGTCTGTCTGTCTGTCTGTGTGAATTCTTCACTGTCTCATCTTGTTGAGTTCAAAATTCCCGTGTTTCAAAACACGTTAACTCCTGAGGCTGTGTGAATGGAAGATGAATCCGGGAGTGACAGCCTGTCTGCTGTCCCCTCATAATTCAAATGCTCCTGTGAAACTCATCTGTAAACAATTTCACATTCTATGTGTTATGAATTTAAATGTTTTTAAACCAGCAGGAAGACCTACCTATCAGTGCAGTGGCCCACAACAGAGTCCTTCAGCGCTAGAAAACAGAGGGGTATTTCACTGTATTCTCCAGGGGCAAACCAAACCCCCATTGTGCAAAACAATCCCTATTCTGCATCCCTAGCATTTTTGATTTGTGGTGGTGGGGGTTGTTTGTTTTCCTGAAGAGCTGCCATTTAAAGACAAATTTGTCCCTGCGTGGCATAGCTTTAATTTAAGGGAGTCTCAGCTCAGAACCACAGTTAGTTCAGACGGTCCCATACACCACTTTCCATAAAGCCAAAGAAGCTCATTGTAACTAATGGTTCTGAGCCTCTTGCCCCATAGCACACACTTGGCAGAATTACATAGCTTCTTACTACAGTAAGCAAACTTGAGGTATGGGAAATCTGTCCATCAGGTGACAGTGATACCTCACACCTTGTTTTGAGTGTAGGTGACAGAAACCTCCCTCTTCCCCCTTTATCTCCCATACATGCATACACATGCATGTGATAGACATTCTTATACACCATCACAGGGCCACTAACAACTCAAAAAGCTGTGGTATAGAACCCTACAACAGCGGTCTTGTACTGTGGATCACATATGTGCCCAGAAATGCAGCTGCCACAATCAAATTCTGGTCAACGGTTGCTGTCTGTCATGCTGGTCCTTGCTGTATTCCCTAAACACTAATGCATGAAATGCTTCCATCGGCTCTGATGATAGGGACCATCCCACTGCTGTTTAACTAACGCAAAGACCAGCTATCAGTGTTTTCAAAAGCGATTGGCTGCACTTCTGTGTGTGTCTGCGCGTGTGCGCAAGCCCTGCACCTGTACGTGCTTGTATGTGATCAGTCTGTCAGACTCTCAAATTATTATTTTTTTAAACAAGCAGGAAGACTGGCTTCATACCAGGAAGCCACCATGAATGGGGGCAGAGCATGCTCGACCACAGCCTCAGAACTTAGAGCAATAAACACTATTCGAGTCGCTTACTTACTTGTAAATGGGTGACAGAATATTTGATCCAAATAGAAACCTTTTCCCAGGGTCTAGTGTGGAGAGTGGAGATGAATGTTTGGAAGAGATCCGTGTTCTCTGTTTACATCCAGTGTGTTTTGCCACATGAGCTGTCCCTATGCTTTTTCTTTGGTCCTTCTAGAAGCTAATGCCAGCCAGATAGCGGTTTGGCTTTATGGGCTGTGCGTGTCCTTGCATTGTTCCCCTAGAACAGCAGGCTTCTCTCCAGTGTTCCTGTGTGAGCCCTCTCATTCATTATGACTTGTGTGGAGGAGTAACTAATAAGATCATAATCACTCAACACAGTACACAGATAAATGCAGATACTTCTTGAGCAATATAGTGACTATGACTTCATACACACACACACACACACACACACACACACACACACACACACAATCTGTACGTACTGTACACATCTTCCTGAATCCCCAAGTCTCTGCTTCATCATAATGGTTTGAAATCTCATCTACAACAGTGGTGGCTGCTTTAGACAGTAGGACATTAGCTGGCTGCTTCTTTAAGTGTACCTGTATTATCTGCGTGCTTCTTTAAGTGTACCTGTACTGTCTGCGTGCTCCTTTTGCGGAGACAAGTTTTTGTATTGGATGTTTGGGCCAATGGGAGGCTTCAAGCTACAACATATTTTCCCAGTTTAAATATATTGAACTTATGACAAACCCCAGACAAGGCTTTTAATCTGTAAAGAACTGCAGTGTTGGGTGGTTTATTTACAAACCGTTTTCAATGTTGTCCATTTTTATGGCACCTTTAACAATATACTTGTTTCCAAAGTACAAAAAAAAATAGGTTAAATAATCTAGCCATAACTGAATGTCAAGCAATAAAACAGACGACTTTTGTGCATAGACTTTAAAAACTACAAATTTTAGACATCTGCATGTAAATGCAATCTCTTGTTTACTGCTTTCTTCAACTCAAGCAACAGATTCCTTATTTACTATTAACTTAAGAACTGGTAACGGCCTGTACACATTTTCTCTCCTACTCTTCTTTCAAATTTACCTTCACCCTGCTTTTGAGTCGTAATATTTAATGTTGTTCTGCACACCTCTATACAGTTAACTTTCTGGCTTTTGTTCTGTATAGATAAGAAGATGTTATATTATAAACAGCCTACTCAGTGCAAATATTTATCTGTTTATCAAATCCACAATATGCTGTGTAATACTGGTTTTCCTATATAATCTATTTTAGACATAGCTGTTTAGAACTAGAGTGTGCTATTTTTGTGTTTTTCTGATGTGTGGTGCTAGATAAGTTACTTTTGTGAACAAAAAAAAATCCCTTTTATTCCTAGACAAAACCACCTTTGGGTCTTGTTAATTTCACTGAGTATAACTATATATTTGTATATATATACATATATATATATCTATATATATATCTACCTGTACCCAACTGGCAACTGTATCAGAGTGCTAGATTTGGGACATGCTTTTCTCTTTAAATACATAATATCATTATATAAATTATTCTAGAGTGTATTTAATTAGGATAAAATTACTTCCTTAGTGTGGATATTTGACATGTTGGGTAAATTTGTTCATAAATATAGACATGGAAAACTGTTACCATTTATTTCAGTGTGTTGCTCAGCTCATCACATCTCCTGAGCTGAAAAATAATTTGACGGGCCTTGATCCCAAAGCAACAATCTTGTTCAGTGGAGAAATCCTTTCTTCCCTTACTGGGAACTCTGTAATTGGCACCTGACTGGACTGTACATTTAACTTCTCGTATAGATAATATGTGGAATATTCATGGAAGATTGCTAGGACCCTAGGCCATTCACCTCATCTGAGTCACAAGATGTATAAGCATATACATTGGGATAAATGTAAATTCAACAAGGGACGATGTTCTAATATGACAACCAGTTCTGTGAACTGAGTGGAGGACCTTTGCTTTAAAACTTGTTTAATGATGAGCTGAGTAAACACTCTGACATCTTTCCCCAAGAGTGATTGGCATTGTTAAAGTTGTACATCAAATAGCTCACTAAGGATGTAATTAGCCTTCTTAAATATTGATTAGAATTGTTCTGTAATATTACTGAATTTGTAAGATCTTTAGCAAAGATTTTTGAGCAATTTATAAACATAGAGCAAACGTTTCTGTTTATTGCACTTTTTGTAACTGAAGGTGATAATTTCTCAAGTCACAATTAGTGAACCCCATGCATCCCACTGCATCCTTACCCACCATGCTGGACAGTCTCCATTTTTATTGCTATCCCCTTGGTTTTTCAATGCAATCAGGTGGTTAAAGAAAGTTGATGAGAACAATTGACTTTTTAAAGTGAATTTGTTACAATTTAGAGAGAAATCTCTTTTAATGCAATCATGCCATTCCTTAACTGTCTAGCTTGAAGAGAGATTGAAACTTTTGTTTGATTGATGGATGGATCGATTGACTGGTTTGTTTTTTTTTTGTTTTTTGTTTTTTTGTTTTTTTGCACAGTTTAGTATCCCAAGCTTCCCTAGGGCAGTGATTTTTCTCTCTTTGTACTTGCACATGGCCAGCAAATGTCAACACTAGATAACTGTTTAAAATGACAGGTGTGCCCACAACTAAAACACTCCCCAAACCAGGGTGTTTTTGGCAAACGGATCAAGCATGCAATGTCTTACAGTTAACCATTATAAACAAGTCTAAGAGTCACACTGTCCTCCTGGAGGACATGAAACGCTGAGTCTACTTGTGTGTGGGTCTCCAGGATCCAGCACACAAATGTCACACAACTCTACGAGTGACAAGACTGGCCTGCTGTGCATAGTCATGAAAGTCTGGAAGCAGCGATGCTGAGCCTGTAGCTAAGACGCTGTCTCTTCTGTGTACAGGATGTAAAGCTTCTTTCTCTGTCACACTAGAAATGCAAACCATTTACGGGATTCCTAAGAACCATAATATGGACCTAAACTTTGCTAATGATCTTTCCTAGAGGCTCATCCCACTTTTCACTGACATTGGGTTTTCTTTTCACAGTCCTCTCTCTACAGTCGTAGATCGCTTATTCCCAGCTGTTTATTTTATTGAGTCCTGAATTTAAAGAAAAAATATTTTGATTCATTTTGTAAATACAAGCTGTAAAAAAAAAGAGAGATTTAATGTTGTCTTTTAAATACTCCAATTTTCATTCTAATATGGATGTTGTTATATTGTACTTAGAAACTGTACCTTTAACATTACAGTACCTTTATTAAAAGTGCATTGAACACATCAATTTTAGATGTGCTTTGTGTGCTATTATCCTATAATAAAACTTCAGCTTCTAATGGAACACTTGTCTCCCATTTCTTCCTTACCGGCTGGCACTGTGTACTTTCCTAACTGAACAGCTGATAAGTATGAGTATCACATCATTTTAATGGTACAACAAAATTATTGTGATTTTTAGAATAATATCAAAAAACCTCTTAGGGAGTGTAAATGTATAAGAGTGTGTGTGTGTGTGTTCCTCAGTGGGATCTGGGCCTCATGAAGTAGACTAGGCTGAGTGGCCAGAGAGCCCCAGGGATCCTCTGTCCCTGCCTCCTCAGCACTGGGATAACAAATGTGTACTACCAGCCACATCAAGAATCGTATGTTCATATTCAGTACCAAACCCAGGCCCTTATTGCTGAAGTGGCAAGCACTTTAAGGTGTGGGGTTTTGTTTGTTTGACATATGGCCCAGGACAGTCTAGGGCTCCCTGCAATCCTCCTGCTTCAGCTGTTGTGTACGTATGCATATTTTAAAATATCCTGAAGCCAGAATACAGTGTCTTTGTGTGTTGACACACACACACACACAACACTCTAAGCATTTTTATAAGTAAGGGATGTTCCATAAATATCTGACCTGGTCTGAAATTTGATTTCATGTAAGAAAATCATCCCCCATCTTTTTCTTCCCAAGTATGTAAACAAAGAGGGAAAGATCTCGCACTTGGCTGTCTTACAACACTGCCCTGTACAACTACAACTCCTCCCTTCTGCTGTCTCAGGAAACTGAGAGTTAACTATGAAGTTCACAATCATAATCTGTCACCTCTAGATCTCATCCAAAGCCATTCCTTCTGCTTAAGACAATTAATTCCTGGGTCCATGAGACCACTCAGATGGGAATATAAAAAGAATTTCTTAGACTTCTCCTCATAATGATCAAACAGGAAAGGCAGAAAGGAGAGCAAATTCAGGTCAGGAATAAACTCTAGGAAAGAAAGCAAAAGCAGCAGCCACTGACCAGCCAGTAAAACCTGCTCACGGGAATGTTTTAGTATCTGGTTGGAATCACTAGGCTCCCCGACCTCCAGAAAAAATGAAGCTGAGAAGCTTCCCAGTGTAGAAATCTAATGTGCACACAACTCAAGTGCACAGGGACCAAGGGTCTCAGTTTCCCCCAAAGCCTGTGAAAATGCCAGGCTGAGTCCATAGTGCCAGGGAAGCCCCTGCTGTGCTGGGTATCCTCTCTTTTTAACACAAGTCTGGAGATGTGGTCTAGTGGTATTCAATGCCACCATCCAAAATCGATATTAAGGTCACAGAGGCCACTAGCGAAAGGACAGTAAAAGTAAAAAGGATGAGTAAATGGGTCCCAAAATACAATTAGATTAGGAAGAGAACATTCTCCTGTGATAATGTTACAGCAAGCAGTAGGGCAACTACAACTGGTAACAACACTTTGCATCCCCCAGAGTTCCCAGGAACTAAACCACCATCCCAAGAGTACACAGGGATGGACCTATGGCTCTAGCAGCACATGTAGAGGATGGCCTTGTGGGCATCAGTGGGAGGAGAGGCCCTTGGTCCTGTCAAGATTTGATGGCCTAGTGTAGGGGAATGTAAGGGTGGGGAGGTGGGAGTGAGTGAGTGAGTGAGTGAGTGGGGGAGCACCCTCATAGAAACAGGGAGAGAGTTTTCTGGAGGGGAAACTGGAAAAGGGGAGAACATTTGAAATGTAAATTAAAAAAATATCCAATAAAAGAAAAAATGTCAAAAAACAAAACACAGAACTTTAGTCTATAGCCAATCAGCCACATCTTGAGAATCTAGTGACCTAATTACGCTATGAATGGTTTGACTGATTGTATCTTTTGAGGGATACTAGGTTAGTGGGCCTTTGGCTATTCACAACAAGGATCCTTCTTAAGGAAATGTAAATTTCTGTTCTATAAAAATAAAACGCCATGCAATAGATGAGTGCCAAAAAAGAGAAATAAGAGGATTTGATCATTACCAACACAAATGAGCAAACTTCAAAATGATGGACAAGCTCATTAGTTCGACTTAATGCTAATACCTTGATCCAAACATCACTCGGCAGTCCATAAACGTGGACAATTATTTTTACCTACGACAACTGTAAGAGATTCCTCCTGAACCCCATGCCAGCCTCACCCCCACACCCCCACACTCCCCGCCCCCCGGAGATGCAGAGGCCTCCTGCTCAGAGATTGGCTCCAGCTGTGGGCTGAGGAGTTTGCCTTGTTCTGGCATCAATGACTTCTGGTGTTAGAAACAGTTAAAAGTGGTGTCTCTGAATTTAATTGTATTCTGAATTTTCTCTTTCTCTCATTGGAAAGCAAAATAATTGATTCCAATAAAACACAGTCACCTCTCAGGAACCACATGTTCCCATCCACTTGAGGGAATTCTGGGGTTACATTTCTACCCACAGACGACTTTCCCTTTGGGGAGGAGAAGTTGCTTTATCAATTATTATTTATTTTTTAAAGCCAGCATTTGAGAACATACATTTTTTACAGACTTATTTATTTTTATTCATATGAGTGCACTGTAGCTGTCTTAAGACACACACCAGAAGAGTGCATCGGATTCCATTACGGATGGTTGTGAGCCACCATATGGCTGTTGGGATTTGAACTCAGGACCTCTGAAAGAGGAGTCAGTGCTGTTAACCGCTGAGCCAACTCTCCAGCCCTATCCATTATTTTTCATTTAGAAGGCATTGTCTTTACTACTAGCCTAACTCATCGTGGCTGTGAACCAGCTCCACCCTGCAGCTTCTAACATTGTTAGCCTGTCCTTCTAGTAAAACACTCACAGATCCTAAAGACAAGAGGAAATGATTCATTCATTTTCAAAATTAGCTGTTGCAATCAACTTCTCTGAGACATTTAGGCACACACAGAAAAGATCACCATTCCAATGAGCAATTATTTTGGGGTCCCTTTTGTTCTGCCCAGGGCCCACATAATACAGAACATAGTGAAACATGCTGTAGAAAACATTAAACACCAAGTATGAAATTCTGCAGGCTTTTTGACACTGCCCCTGAGCCACAGTATATACTGTGTTGATTGCATGATGGATCACTCACATGCACGTACAAGCACGCACGCACGCACACACGCGCACACACACACACTCTGAAAATACCACTTTATTGAAAAGCCAGACTTATGCAAACTGTTACTAGCAACATATCCTCACATTTCTAAACCAAACATCTTTATTTTGGGAATATTTCTGGACTCCCACATCCAGAGTACCTTATGGATGACTAGTGATTCGTGGGGCAATTCACAGAGTGAAGTGTTTATCAAACTATAAGTTCCCAAAGCCTACTTCGCTCCACATCAACAAAGGAAGCTCATTAGCTGAGGGGTTCTGGAAATGCCTGAGACCTGATGAGGTTAAGGGGACAGGATTTTGTCTATTTCTGCCTTCATTTGGTCTGCAAGAAGAAATACACACCTAGTAACGACTGCCATCATCAAAATTCTGGCCCAATAAAAAACACTGTACAAACACAAAACAAATATAGACTCTTGTCAATTATTCCAAAGTCAAATGGGCTCACTCAACTTAGGAGTCTGTCCTGAAGTTTTGCAGAATTTAATAGAAAGCTGAGGCTTTCACTGCTTCAAAGTGCAGAAAAAACAATGGTACAATTAACTTGGAAAATGATCTGGCAAATCCTTAAAGGGTTACTCAGGTAATTTCTCATACTAGTAGGCAATGCCTTGCCTAGGGATCTACTCAAGCAAAACAAGACCACAAAGGTCTCACAAAGACGCTCAATGTTCTTAGCCACATTTTTCATACTCTCCCCAAAGTGGAAACCGCCTCCAGTCACAGATGTTGAATAAGCATATTTGGATCTGTTCATAAGTGAACTACTACCTACAAAAAGCAATGGATTACTACAGCAGCGTGGGCAAATCCTAGAAGCCCTGGCTGAGAGAGTATGCACAGAAGATCATGTGTTGGACCACCCTGTTTGTATGGAATATCCAGGCAAGGCAAACACACAAAGATGAAATTCATGATTGTCATAGGGCTGAGGCTAGAAAGGATTGAGTGCTACCGGACACAAAAACAGGAGTAATAAAAGTGTCCTGAAACAAGGTAGGGTTGGTGGTTGCAAGCCCTATACATTCACTTCAAGTCACTTGATGATACAGTTAAAAATGAAGGGCTATGATATGTAATCTAAAATGATACGTAGATTACAGCTCAAGAATCTGTTACACAAAGTTGTTTTTCAATAACCAGAAAGTCCAATTCGCTACTATCTTAAAGACAGTCCTTGCTCCAATCCTCTTTCTACTCCAGAGCTCCCCCTCCCTCCCCCTACATAAGGTAGCCACTTTTCTTCCCTTCCCAACATCCAATGGTGCTTCACACTGGAGGGGGGAGGGCTTTTTACACAGCTGAAGCAACTTCTGTCCTCGCCCTTCAAGATCCAACACAGGAAGAGCAAGATGGCCTAACAGAGGCTCCCAGCACTCACCTGCTCCTCCAAGAAGGAGATACTAAAGCAACAGGTGTCCCTAGTACACAGTGAGAAGAGCAGCTAGGATAGAATCCTGGACTCAATGGTAGGGAAGGGGAATCCTGTAAGAGACAGATAAATAAAATACCCTGGTCTTTGCCATTCTGGAGCTGGGGTGGGAAGTGCCCCTCAGCAGAGAGAGTGGAAGAGAGAGTCCCAGCAGACTTAACCAACAAAGGTCATGGTGCCCCTAGCTAGGAGTCTCCTGGGCCCTGCAGGCTTTATAGGTTAAATGGTGGGAGACCTCAGTCAGCACAGTGCTCTGACTCTGGACAAGGACTTCATTCAAACAGCTTCTCAAGGCTGTAGCTGGAAGCCATCTTGAGGTGGTACGTATTGTCTAAATTTGAACTACATTGAGGGTCAGAGATCCTCATGTATTCCCATCTCAGAAACCCCACAGACATTGCCCTGTACTGGTCAGTGGGTAGGTGCCTCACAAACCAACTTTGGGGTAACTGAATGACTGTTACAACCTAGCATGATTCTTGTGGGACTCTTCCTAAGGAATCTATTTTTAATAGACACAAAAAAAACAAAGAAGGGATCCCATCCAATTACAGTATGATGAACCCGGACTTACAGGATCATGAGCCAGAGGAAGCTGGATCATGAGGAAGCCTTCACAACGCTGAGGAACAGGTACTCCACAAGGCATCATCTCTTCCCTGAGAGTGCTTCTGACTTTTATAACCTTGGGAGGGGGCGGGGCAACATGACTCACACCTCCCACCCACACACGCACGCACATACACACACCTGAGGATGTTAATAGGTCCAATCTAAAGAGAGCTGTCTGTTAATTATCACAGATGCTCTGCTTCAAGATGGCAACAATTATGTCATTGTAGAGGAAACACCTGCTCTCTTTAGGGCCACTGCACCACTGATTAGGGGATAACCAAAGGAATGAACCTAGAAGATCCTGCCCTCCAAGGCCACCAATGGAAGGCAAGCAGTGAACTGAGGAGGGAAAAGTACTGCCCCGGGTCCATGATACACTGGTAGGTAGGATTTGACATCCTGTACCCACAGTAGCTGCTGTCCCCACACTTTGACCATATGCTTTTGAGAAAGCTAGACATGAGCACAGCACAAATGGACCACCTGGTAAAGGATTCAGTAGACTAACTTCAAAAAGCTCCAAGAAGCCCAAGAGAGCACAGTTAAGTGGAGCTAGGAAGATTGTGTGAGATATGAAAGAGAAAATCAAGTGAAAAACCACTTCTGAACAAGAACCAAACAGAAATGCTTAAAATTGGGAGTGGATCTTTTAAAAAGTTCACTTGAGGATTAGAGAGGTGGCTCAGTGGCTAAGAGCACTCAGTGGTTGCTCTTGTAGAGGACCTGAGCCCTCTACATCATCACCATCGTCTGTAACTCCAGTTGAAGATGATCCAACACCCTCTTCTGGCATCTGATACTACATATACATAATACACATACATACATACTATGTATGTACATACACCCATAACATAACATACATGTGCAAACATACAAGTAAAATTAAATTAAGTTAAAATAGAATGGCTGGAGCGATGGCTCAGCAGTTAAGAGCATTTGTTCCAGCACCCACATAGTGATTCACAACCATTCATAGATCCACTTTCAGGGAATATAATACCCTCTTCTGATGTCCTACAGGTACTGCACACACATGCTGTCCAGACATACATGCAGGAAAAACACTTATACACATTAAATGAGACACATAAACCTAAAATAATTTATTTAAAAAATATATTTTAGAAAAATCATTTGAAAGCCTCAACTACAGAGCACATCAAGTGGGAGAGAGAATGTGAGAACTTAAAAAAGACATACCTTTCAAAATATAGAATTCAGACAAACTAGGAAAAGAGGACATTCAAGATTTGAGGGATGGGCTGGAGAGATGGCTTAGTGGTTAAGAGCACTGACTGCTCTTGCAGAGGACCTGAATTCAATTCCCAGCAACCACATGGTGGCTCACAACCAACTGTAATGGGATCTGATGCCCTCTTCTGGTGTGTCTGAAGATAGCTACAGTCTACTCATATAAATAAAATGAATAAATCTTTTTTAAAAAAGATTTGGGGGACAGCACTGAATGGGGGACAACCATTTCTATCACTGCCATACCCAAGTCAAGAGAATAAAGTTTAAATGTGTAGAACGATGAAATGCTAGGAGAAAACTTCCCTAGCTTCAGAAAGGCATGGACATGAGCAGAAAGAACCCTCATCGTTACACAGCCACAGTTACTGTCAAAAAGACAGAAGAGCACTGGGGCTTTAGCTCAGAGTGCCTGGTTAGCATACATAAGGCTCGGGGTTAAATCCCCAGGACAGCAGCAACGATAACCAATCAATAAACAGCTAAATACATGACAGAAAAGAGCTGCAAAATCTGCAAAGCGCTAAATCACATTTAATAGAAGCCTGGTTAGAGTAAGAGGAAATTTCTCAGCAAAAGCCCTATAGGCAAGGAGAGCTCAGAATGACATATTTCAAGTCCTGAAAGAAAACAACTGCCAATCAGGATCACTATACTCAGCAAAGCTATCCTTCAGAAATGAAGGGGAAACAAAGAACTTCCAAGATAAGCAAAAACTGAGGAAAGTGGGGACTAGCAACCCCACCTTACAATGGGGTATTCAGAAGTGAAAGAAAGATATCATCCTGACAGTATGCTAAAACAGTAATATT
Organism: Rattus norvegicus; assembly: GCF_021556685.1. NCBI lineage: Eukaryota > Metazoa > Chordata > Mammalia > Rodentia > Muridae > Rattus > Rattus norvegicus. The sequence goes on from NC_141541.1 coordinate 77,776,198, forward strand.
AAGAGACACAAAAGAGAAACCAAAGGATCAAATATTGTCCATATAAGTAACCATCACATCGGGAAGATGTGTTGGAGGGAAACAAAAAGTATCTAAAGCAGCTAGAGTAAAACCAACAAGGCGGCAACCTGGATCTTTCAGTGAAACCTTTGAGTGAAAGCAACTAAATTCCCCAAACAAAACATAGAGGGTAGTGAGCACCATAGTGTATGCCTATGCACACACTTCCAGGAGTCAAGAGGCCCAGGCAGGAGGACTGTGAGTTCAGAGCTATCCTGCTACATAGTGAGTTTGAGGCTAGCTACATGATGAGACCCTGTCTCAAAACAACAAAGATTAAAAAAAAAATCGAAAAACAAACAAAACAACATCAAAAGAAAGAAAGCTCACCAGCATCTGCTGCTTCTAAGAAGCCCTAACACCAGTAAAGGCAAACAACAGTTAGTGAGAGAACGAAAACGACTTCAAGCGAATGGACGTGGGGGAAGATTAAGATGAGTAGACTTAAAAGGGGGATGTTTATGGTCCTAGCCACTACACCTAGTCTGAAAAGTATTTTTATTTAAGTGTCTCCACGTGTGTGCCCCCCATGTGTGTGGGTACTCACAGAGAACAGCAGGTACCAAATTCTCTGGAGCTGGATTACAAATGTTTGTGAGCCACCTGATGTAGGTGCTGAGAACTGAACTCGAGTCCTCTGGACGAACAGCAACAAACATTCTTACTCTTAACCGCCGAGCCTTTTCTCCAGCCCCAGTAACACTTTAAGTGGTTCGTCGCTTTCTTTTTTCATCCGTTTACTCAAGATGACTTGGAGTCCCAAAGATCAAAAGTTCTGGAAAAGTCAGTATTTAGTCTTGGTCCTTCGTGTGTACTCAATACCGAAGAGAAAATATATGTGCTTAATCCATCTCTTTTTTAAAATGAATTGTGGCAAGAACAGTGTGAGAGACACGAAGGCCCGCTAGGAGACATTGGCATGTCTCTAAAATGGGACAGAGAGTGGAGTGGAGAATTTGGGTGTAATGAAGGTCTAGTATGTGTTGAGTAGTGCGCTAAATACGGCTTCATTCTTTGTCTTATTTAGACCTTTCCAAACTCCACAGCAGTATGTACTAAAAATTGATCAAAGGGGCTGAATATGTAACTTGGTAGAGTGCTTGCCGGGCATCCTAAAGGACTAGGTTCCCTTCCCAACACTGTATACATGGGGTGTGGTGGTGTATGTCTATAATCCCAACACTCAGGATGTGGAGGCACAAGGATGAGAAGTTCAAGGTTAGCCTTGGCTGTACCTCGTGGGATGTTTAAAGTTAACCTGGCCTACTTGAGACACTATTTTTAAGACAGACAAAAAATCAAGCACACACATAAAAACTAAGTTAGGATAAGAGTTAGGGAAGCCTGAACTCACAGTCCGGTCTACCTGGTCTCTTAACATTGTGGCCTGTCCTCTGTGTGCATTCGCGCGCAGGCCCCTCCCCCGGCGCTCCAGTGACGTCATCACGCGCAGCCGTGCGGGCGCCCTCGGGGCTTTTAAATGGGGCCTTCCTAGGCGGGAAGCAGCGAGTTCAGCAAAGCGTGTGTGGAAGTGTCGGCTTTTCTCGGGGCCGGAGCCGCTTGGGACCCTGAGGTGGGCGGAAAGGCGGCTGCGCGCGGACTCCGGCCCGTCGGGGACGCGAGGGGCGGGAGAGGGAACATGGCGACCCGGTCTGAGGCAGCGAGCGCCTCACCGGACTTTCCTCCCAGGCCCTCCTGGGCGGCTTCCCTCACAGGCCCTAAGTGGCTTTCCTCCTTCGTCCCCTCTCCTTCCCCGATACATTGTCTTCCTTTGCTTCCCTGCAGTTCCCTCGGCGTTCACTGTTCCCTCCTCCACCCCTTCAGCCTCACACTAAGGGGAGAGGAGAGGTAGGTGGGTGGAGAGGGAAGCCCGTGAGACCCCACAGGTACCCAGAGGCCAAATCGTGCATTTGACTCCTAAGTATCTCAAGGCTGCACGGGGTGACTGACAGGACAGGCACCCAGCGTGAAGAAGTCCAGAGACAGTTTTAATTCCGATGATACCTCTAAGGGTGCCAGTTGAATTGTTTTCTGGAATTGCTCGCACCTGAGTCTCATAAATGCAAAGTTCTCTTTGAAAGGGACAAGCTCCTTGGGATCCAGAGAGCCTTTTCTTTGTGTATCGCATGTCATATACTGCCCCCATAACTATATAACTGGAGGAAGTAGAAACACGATTTATATTGATGGTAAGGAAGTGACGTAAAGGGAAGACATCGATAACTCTGCCATAGTATAAACAATGTGAAAACACCCTTGGTTTTGGTTCTTACTAACTCAGCTAATGTTGAGGGTAACGCTCCTTGGATAAGTTAAAAGAAACGGACTCCGGTGTCATTCTTGCTACTGAGAACCAACCGTTCTGCCTGCCTGTGTGTTTTATAGTCAGTTGAGGGTAGATGTTAATTAAGCAAAAGTTCTTTCTCACCTGCGTTAAGATGGGTTTGATCTTGACCTTTCGTTTTTTCTTCAGTTGAATGTAGATTCTAGGAAGGATCCAATCCTCACTCTCTGGAAACCTTCACTTCCAGGCTGAAGTAATTGTGGGCTAGAGTGAAGGAGAGTTCTAGGAAGATGAGCTCTGGCATAACCATGAGTGAACCAAGGCTGAACTGGTGAGTTGGACCTCTTCCTGATCCACTGTGGAGGAGTGATCGGGAGATGGTGGCTATCTTAGGGACATTTCTGGCCTATAGAGAGTTTACAATTTTTAACCCCCAGGCTATCAGAAATTACCCTATTCCTATACCAAACTTATTGAGTTATGGCTAAAACTCCTAAAATGAAAACTCAACACAGGTTTTTAGTTATTTCATATTGTGATTAGAGTTTAATTCTTTCACTCAAGCAACATTGGCCATAACATATTAGTCTCAATTATAATGGGATTTTTTGTGGGTGGGCGGATGGGGGCTGGGTTTCTCTGTGTAACCTTGATTTACCTGGAGCTCACTGTGAAGACCAGTCTGGCCTTGAACTCAGAGAGAGCCACCTGCCTCAGCCTACCTGAGTGCTGGATTAAAAGTGTGTTCCACCATGCCCAGCCTGTACTGAATTATTTAAAATCCTTCCTAGTATTAGAAACTAGTATTCCCAGGCTGGGCAGATACTCCCACACACCTCTGGCACCGTGAAACCAAAGTGGTTTCGAAGTGTTACAGCTTCCATTCCCACAGATTAATCCTTGGATTAATTAATCTCAGTATTTCAGTTCTTTATTTCATCTAACCAACATTGGCTGTATTAGTCTCAAACTAATTTTGATGTTATAAAACTCATTTATTACTTTAGGGATGGGTTTAGGATAATTACCTGATTTAACAAGTCAAATCAAGTTAACAGTAAGTAGGAGAGCCAGTGTTTTCACTTGACACAATAGTACATAACCCAAAAATAAGTTGTTACGTTTTTAACATTACCATTCATGGCCAGAGGTGAGCCCGACCCTGACAGACCCTTGATTCTTTGTCATTTTGTTCCACCTTTAATGTTCAAGCTTCTGAATTTGTATACTACCGGAAAACAGACTGTCAGAGCTTGAGAGTTCCATACTGCCCCAAGCTTAAAGCAGTCTAAGAAGTAAAACATGTAAACACACAAGGCACATGAGATTAAACTGCCTAGGAGGTGACTATCTGGGAAAAGCTGGGGTAGAGGTCATAAGTTACAGCTCTAACATTATGCTTCTTTGTCTAGCATGAGATTTTGAATTGTCAAATACAAGTAAATTACTTTATTTCACAGGGATGTTACACCCAAAAATGGCCTTAAAGTCTTTTTCTCTCCAGAAAATTATAAAGATCATTCCATGGCTCCAAGTTTAAAAGAACTCTATATTTTGTCCAACAGGTAATGTTCATTTGGTTATTTATTTTTGCATTTCATTGCTGTTTTACTGATAACTGAAATTTTATGACTATGTTAGTAAACATTCGAATTATAAAAATGTGAAAAATAAAAGAAAGCTACTGTTAACTCTTTGATATTTACCTTTCTCCACACATAGCTGTATGCTTATATACACAGAATGAGATCATAGTTGTAATTACCTCAGAGCACCATAAAACATTATAATTTTATCATTGAAAATCAGTGTCTTGTATTTTTTCCATGCATACATATGATATTTTACCCTTAATCTTAATAATTGCCTATTCTCTATTCTTTTTTTTTTTTTTTTTTTTTTTTTGGTTCTTTTTTTTCGGAGCTGGGGACCGAACCCAGGGCCTTGCGCTTCCTAGGTAAGCGCTCTACCACTGAGCTAAATCCCCAGCCCCATAATTGCCTATTCTTAATATATGTACTCTAAATTCCTGTAGCAAGTTCTATGTGGGATTTTTTTTTAAATTTTGCAATTATTTTTGTAAGGTAAATAGAAATTTTGTCAGACTGTGTATATTTTATATTTTAAAGATGGTACCAAATTGTCACAATTTTTTCTTCTCTGGTATAAAGTGACTACTCAGAGACCTTCCTCCCCACATGCCTGTAACATCTCCTTTTCCTATTTTGATTGACTCTGTCTGTTCTTTTTTGGGTAACTCTGGAGACCAGAGATGCAGAGGAGCTTAGATCTTCTGTGATCCTGTGAGCTTTTCCAATGGAAGGTCTCTCTCTCTCTCTCTCTCTCTCTCTCTCTCTCTCTCTCTCTCTCCACCTTTTCCACCTTAGTGTTCTCAGCCTGTTATTCTACTTACACCTCTGTCTTCATTTTCTCTTGCTTTTGATCAACATTTGAATATACTTAAATTTCTGTTTTAAATAAGCCCTTCCACATTCTTTTCTGTTCTCTCTTCTTTCCTTTGAACTTACACTATGTTAGAGGTATATATGTGCTGACAAGAAGTGAGGAAAGATAAACTGTAAGGCATATTGCAAACATTAACATAATCATGGCGGTCTTTCCACAGCAATAATTATCTTAAGTATAGGTAGATAAGACTTCTCAACTTAAGGCAAATCAGCAGATGATTAAACAACAGGAACAAGTCGCTTTCTGAAGCGTTCCTGTGGCATGATGGGGGAGCTTTGACAGTGGAGTGTCCCTCGGTCTCCTTCCAGGTGCTCTGGTTTTATAGTTTTGTACTCTCAACCTAGTCTATCGAATCCAAAACACTGAGAATCAAGGATGCTTCTGTGCTTAGTTTATAATAAGTGTGTGTGTGTCTTCTACTACACATATCAAAGTACCCTCCTCTTTTTTATATAATAGGAGTTATGGTAGTATACATTATGGTACTGTTCCTGGATAACTACTTCTGAGAAAAGCATGTTTGCATTTATTTTGATAGATCCTGCCAGTTTGCTCTTTAAAACATTAAGTCTTTATTAATATAGTCTTTGGTAGTGTCAGCTTTAGAAAGTTAAGATTTATATATATGCATCTGTGGATTATTTAAAGCTGTTATTTATTGATGTTCAATTTTTATCATTTCCTGGTGATAAACTAAATTTTTAAAACTTTCCAATAATTTAGTACCTTTGATTATTTTAAACTAAATAATGTTTATCAACCTTTATATCTTTTTCCTTTTATTTTAAATGTTCTTAAGACCAAAGGAGAAATAGTCTGGGATTGGTCTGGTGCTATGTTCAAACTAAGACCCTGGAGAATTGCCAAGAGTCCCAAACTAAGTTCCAGGTTATTACTTGTAAAATTTCAAGGGAAGAAGCCAGAGTGCAAAGTCAGCACAGTGCCCAAAAATGATGTACCAAAACACTCACGAGTGACTCCTCAAAAATGTTTAAGAACTTAGCAGAAAGCACTAAACTATGAGTGAGCAAAAGGCCAAGTAACTCAGTGTACTGGCGAATTAAATGTCATTTTGATACAAGCTAAGGTCATTTTGGAAGGAGGAAACCTTGAGAAATTGCCTCTGCCAAATTGGCCTATGGGTAGCCTGTGGTACAATTTCTTGATTGATAATTGATGTGGGAGGGCTCAGCTCAACTATGGGCTGTGCTTCCCCTGGGAGTGTGTTCCTAGATGCTATAACAAGATAGACTGAACAAGTCATGAGGAGCAAGCCAGTAAGCAACTCCTCCATAGTCTTTGCATCAGTTCTTGCCTTCAGGTTCCTGCCCTCTTTGAGCTCCTACCCTGATTTGCTTTAGTGATGAACTGTGATATGAAACTGTAATCTGAAATAATAAATCCTTTCCTCCCCAAGTTACTGTATTTGGCCATAGTGTTTTATCACAGCTATAGAAACCCTACCTAAGACAACTCAACAAAATACTGAATGATGGCTCAGCAAAGCCCTAAGGGTGACTTGACAAAAGTGTTCAGTTGTCACTGAACACACAGCAGAAATGTCAGGTGGTGAATCTGAAATATATTGCCCAAAGGTGGCTTAACAAAAATTCCAAAAGATGACTCAGCAAAATTCTCAATAGTAATTCTGTAAAATTGCTAGATGGTGACTCAACAAAAATCTCCCACAATGGCTCCAGGCACAACTGTGAGATGATTGTACAATACCCAACAATGAATTCAATGTCCAGTCATGATAAGGACAGTATACTCTTAGTAGAGAAAAAGCAGGAGCATTATGTATACAACCCTTTGGCTTTATTTTCCTGAAGAAAAAAATCAAAGAGTCCAATATCTATATAAAAAAAAAAATCTTCAAAGGGGATGACACCAGTCTCTTTAATGTCAGTTCAAACCTGTGAGCAACAGAAGGGTCTCTGACAGACCAACTTGAGATTCGAATAACAGACTGAGTCTCAGGAAGATCTCTATATGCAAATCCTGAGTTTAGGACAAGTGGATGATGTGATGCCTGAGAACAGCTGATGAAGTGACCCATCATCTGGGAAAATACCCAGCCACAATCAGATTAACAGGTACTTGATTTCAAAACAAATTTCAGTATCTTACAGATCAGCATAGGCAGTAATGTCACTGGGTCTAAGTTAAATCACCTCATCACACCATAAGAAAAGTTATCTGCTCATGCTTGCAGAGCTGAGTCGTGATGACGTAGATGACAGCTTAGGGAGGCGGTCACCTTGTGTTCCAGATCACAGAGGAACAGGGGATGAAAGAATCTGGACAGGGGTTGGGGATTTAGCTCAGAGGTAGAGCGCAAAAGCGCAAGGCCCTGGGTTCGGTCCCCAGCTCCGGAAAAAAAAAAAAAAAAAAAAAAGAATCTGGAGACAAGAAGGCACCTTGTACAAGTTCTCACTTCCTTAGTAATTGAGCAAGGCAAAGTCTATATAAGCTAACCTGAAATTTATTCATAGTCACAGAACTTGTGGAAGAACACTGCTGTAGAGAAAAAAATTCAAACATAGCCAAGTTAGAACTTTAGCAGGGAATACCATTATACCCAATTCTTGGATTCCATGAACACATTATCCAATTCACTTGTCTGTGCATCTACCTTTAACCCTTTGCTGTATTATTGCACCTTGTTTGGTCACCTTTCAAAATGAACTGCTAACATTTGTACTTCTGAAAGTAACATAGTGTTGTTTTTCATTTTTCATGGAATCATTTAATATCTCAATTTTATAAACCATGGTATCAGGGAAATTTACAAAGTCACTAGACCCAATAAATGTAAATTTACATGTTTCTTTCTTAAGGACCTATCTCCAAGGCTCTTGAGGATTTTTTTTTTAAGATTTTATTTATTTTATATAACTGAGTACCCTGTCACTCTCTTCAGACACACCAGAAGAGGGAATCAGATTGTGTTGCAGATGGTTGTGAGCCACCATGTGGTTGCTGGGAATTGAACTCAGGGCCTCTGGAAGAGCAGTCAGTGCTCTTAACCGCTGAGCCATCTCTCCAGCCCCGAGGATTTTTTTTAAATGTGCATTGGCATTTTGCCATGTCTGTACCATGTGTGTACAGTGCCAAGAGAGGCCAGAAGAGAACATCAGATCCCCTGGAGCTGGAGTTAGAATTGTGATCTACTAGAAGTGAATGCTAGAAGTTGAATTCTAACAGTTAGTCTGCAAGAGCAGCCAGCTCTAAACCACTGAGCCATCTCTCCAGCCCCCTTTAGGATTCATAATGAGAGCAGAGTGGACAATGACAGAGCCTCCAAGGAACACAGGCCTCTGTCTGTGCTGCATGTTCTCTTCTGGTATCCTGTTTTCTCATTCTACCTGTTGGAAGTTTCTTCCTCCAGGATTCATCTTGTGCATCTATAAGGAGTACATGTGTCTTGTAATGAGAGAGGTTATTGAAAAGCTTTCTGAACTCCCTCTTTCCCAATGTCTTTCCTGAACCCTTTGGGGACCATTTTTTTCCTTGTGTTGTTTGTTTGTTTGAGTTTTTGTTTTTGTTTTATTTTAGGTAAGCATATAAAATAAGGGGTCCCATCATGCTATCTTTATATATACATTTCATTATACTGTTTCCCATTCATTCCCTCTGCCCATGTTCTCCCTATCACTGCCCCAGACAATAACTTGTTGCTGTCTTACTGCGTGCTGTCTACTATCCTCTTGATTTCTCACCTCCCTTAAAAAATCTTCCTCTCCACCGGTGATTCACTTCCTAATTTTATGACCTATAAATACACACACACACACACACAACACACAATATATATATATGTTGAACACAAATATAAAGTTTTAAATGTAAGTCCATTATCCCTTGTTTGTTTTTTTTATTCTGGCTTATTTTGCTTAACCGAATAATTTCTAGTTACATCCATTTTCTTGTAGATATTCTGATTTCATTTTTTTCAACAGCTGCATAAAATTCCATTGTGTGTGTGTGTGTGTGTGTGTGTGTGTGTGTGTGTGTGTGTGTGTTTTAAAGTTCTTACAATTGTTTCTGCCTTCATTGTTTTAGGTAAAAATTTCTAACTTCATCTCCTTATGTAAGTCTGGTTAGCTCAGAGCTCCTCTGACCTTTTAAAGCTCTGCCTGCATCTGCGTCTTTGAGTGCTAAGACTGTAGGTGTGGCCACTGTGGCTGACTTTGATAGTAGCCTTCATCCTACTGCTGCTTCTTAGTTACTTCCATGGTTCTTTGTAGTCTGTTTTCAGCATTTCCTAGGCATGAGCTGTATAAAGGAAATGATATTTTGCTGGAAGTTAGGCTAAAAAAAAAAAAAAGACTCCTAAAATCTTTTTCTTAGAATATGCTTTCCTTTCTTCAGATTTTTTTGTACAGCATGATTTATTAGTATGACTTAAGTTTTAGTGTGTAAAAGCACAAAGCATTGAATTAATTCATGTTTCTGGATTTTTTGTTATACCAAGGAACTGGTTTTGGGGTTCAATTATTTAGAACTTTGCTTGTTGGGGGAAATATTCTTCATTATTATCCATAATATAGCAATTGTTATGTTCTCTAGCATGTTGGAAGAAAATATACCTTTAATTGTGTTGATTTCAAACTGAAATCAGCCCCATCTCATCGCCAAAAGGTGTTTTATTCTTAATTTCAGTATAGGAAGCATTCACTAGACCTGCTGTACTCACATGAATGTTTATAGGATAAAAGGACCACCAGACTAACATGGGGTTAGCAGTGTGAGTAGGGTAGAAAGTCAGTATGGCTTTTCTCCTGGGAACATCAAGTTCATTACAGTATTTGAAAAGTTTAGCTGAGAGTAAATGAGAAAAACAAAGAACTGTTCATGGAGAAATAAATACCTGCCTTTATCTAAAATTAAACATTCTGATTACATATCCTTATAATTGAGTTTTAAGCCAACAAGTGACTGAATAGTTTTGAATTTGATGATCTATAGTTACTGTTAACCTGATTAATATAAAAGAAAACTAATCTCCAAGATTTGGGTAGACTTTGAGATGGAGCCCAGAAATATCATCTCCAAATGTGTTTTTTAAAGAAACTGCCAAACCAGTCAGCCTAGAGTCTAAGAAACGGCTTGGGACCTTCTTCTATCTCTGAGCAACTTGAAGTAAAAAGGGAAATGGTAGCTGACAAAATGAAGGAGGAAACTTCAAACTATCAGCTGAAATAAGTGCAGTGGTGTAATGTATGTGGGAGTGCTGTTGGGTGCTTGTGTGCACCTGATGAAGATTTTGACAGCACTGCACTTGAAAATGATCTTGATGTGCTGCCTGCCGTTTCATTCTCTGCTGGATGTAGCCAATTTAAACTGCTAGAATGTCTTGACATTCCTACTCGGGCATATCTGAGTCAGCATCTCAGTGCTGCTGCAGCTTAATTAAATTTGCCAGTTTGTGCCAGGAGGACAGACATGTTCTCATATTTAGAGAGACAGCTGTGAAGCAGTATTGTGAAGAGTTGCGGACACAATACTGTTAGGTTTGAATAGCTCTCAAGACATATTCTAGTGAGAAATCAATTTGCTGTAATATATTTCTACCAAGATCAGCAGTTAATATTCATTTTGTTAACCTAAAATGAGATAATTTTATACAGTTATTGGAGAAACTTTGGTAGCTAAGTATGTGTTTTCTTGTGTGTATTTTAGAGTCAGCCTGAACATAGAAATTTTAATTTCCAAAATTCACTTCCCTTTAACTAAGTTATTTGTTGAGTTTTTCATTCATAGTTTATCTCTGAAGTGTTTTAAAGTGACTTTGCTTTATTTGGGGGAGTAAGGTTTTTAACCCTTTTCTAAAATGCTATTTTCAGACTTTGGAATTTATACTATATTTATTCTACTATTATAAATTACTAGTTCCTAATATAAGTCCCAAACCCTTTTTTTAACAAATATTATAAGAATTAGTGTACTTTTTAAACATTTTTTATTGGATTTTTTTTTTTAACATTTCAAATGTTATCCCCTTTCCTGGTTTCCCCTCCAAAAACCCACTATCCCATCCCTCTCCCTCTGCTTCTATGAGGTACTCCCCTACCCAACCACCCACTCCTTTCTGCTTCCCTGCCCTGACATTTCCCTATACTGGGGATTGAACCTTCACAGGACTAAGAGTCTCTCCTCCCGATGAGGCCATCCTCTGCAACATATGTGGATGGAGCCATAGGTCCATCCCTGTGTACTCTTTGGATGGTAGTTTATCCCTGGGAGCTCTGGAGGTGGTCTGGTTGGTTGATATTGTTGTTATTCTTATGGGGTTACAAACCCCTTCAGCTCCTTCAGTCCTTTCTCTAACTCCTCCATTGGGGACCCTGTTCTCATTTCAGTGGTTGGTTTCGAGCATCTGCCTCTGCATTTGTCAGGCTCTGGCAGAGCCACTCAGGGGACAGCTATATTAGGCTCCTGTCAACAAGCACTTCTTAGTGTACACAATATTTTCTGAGTTTGGTGGCTATATGGGATGGATTCCCAGGTGGGGCAGTCTCTGGATAGCCTTTCCTTCAGTCTCTGTTCCACACTTTGTCTTCATATTTCCTCCGGTGATTATTTTTGTTCCTCCTCCTAAGAAGGACTGAAGAAGCATCCACACTTCCTTCTACTTAAGCTTCTGTGGTCTCTGAATTGTATCTTGGGTATTTAGAGCTTTTGGGCTAATATCCACTTATCAGTGAGCGCATACCATGTGTGTTCTTTTGTGATTGGCTTGCCTCACTCAAGATGATATTTTCTAGTTCCATCCATTTGCCTAAGAATTTCATGAATCCTTGTTTTTAATAGCTGAGTAGTACTCCATTGTGTAAATGTACCACATTTTCTGCATCCATTCCTCTGTTGAAGGACATCTGGGTTCTTTCTAGCTTCTGGCTATTATAAATAAGGCTGCTATGAACATAGTGGAGCATGTGTCCTTGTTATATGTTGGAGCATCTTTTGGGTGTATGCCCAGGAGTGGTATAGCTGAGTCCTCAGGTAGTACTATGTCCAATTTTCTGAGGAACCGCCGGACTGATTTCCAGAGTGGTTGTACTAGCTTGCAATCCCACCAACAATGGAGAAGTGTTTCTCTTTCTCCACATCTTCACCAGCATCTGCTGTCACCTGAATTTTTGATCTTAGCCATTCTGATTGGTGTGAGGTGGAATCTCAGGGTTGTTTAGATTTGCATTTCCCTGATGACTAAGAATGTTAAACATTTCTTTAGGTGTTTCTTAGCCATTCAATGTTCCTCATTTGAGAATTCTTTGTTTAACTCTGTACTCCATATTTTAATAGGGTTATGGGATTCTCTGGAGTCTAACTTCTTGAGTTCTTTGTATATATTGGATATTAGCCCTCTATCAGATGTAAAGATCTTTTCCCAATCTGTTGGTTGCCATTTTGTCCTAATAGTGTCCTTTGCCTTACAGAAGCTTTGCAGTTTATGAGGTCCCATTTGTTGATTACTGATCTTAGAGCATAAGCCATTGGTGTTCTGTTCAGGAAAATTTCCCTTGTGCCCATGTGTTCGAGGCTCTTCCTCACTTTCTTCTATTAGTTTGAGTATATTTGGTTTTATGTGCAGGTCCTTGATCTGTGGCACAGGGCCAGCTGCAGGTGCAGACTGAAACCGGAAGGATCCTGTCCCAGACTGCTCCTCAGTTTCTGTGTCCCAAAGGCTCCTCCTAGGCCAGGTATCTGAGCAGAAGTGGTGGTCTCACCTGTGCTCTCAGGTGTGTCAGCAATCCTGTGAGTTCAGCTCTCTCTCAGAGGGATCTGGGCACAGAGTGCTGTGGCAGAATCAACTCCAGGCGCAGATGGAAACTGGAAGGATTCTGTCCCAGACTGCTCCTCTGTTCTTGTGTCCTGAGGACTCTGGACTGGTCCCTCTGAGCAGAAGTAGTAGTCTTAGTACTCTCAGCTGTATCAGCACTCCCAAGACCAGCTCTCTCCCAGCAGGATCTGGGTAGAGAAAGCTATAGCACAGGGTCAGCTCAGGGCACAGACAGACAGTGTACTTTTTTTTATTAGAAATTAAATTAATAGCTCGTTAACACAAATATAGCTTTTAAAAATAGCATGATGTCCTAAATACGTGCTGTGAAATAAAAACAATACCTATGCTGCATTGTCTAATGCATTTGTGCTTATATACCTGCAACAGAAAATGTGATGATTTGCAGAGATGGTCTGTTTACAGTGTATGGTAAATGTACAACCTATAAGAGGTCCCTGAATTTAATTCTCAGCGCCGAAACCCATAAAGAACAGGATTGTATTTAAGAGAAACAGAATGAATCATACGAAGAAGTAATTATTGGAAAAAATGTAGTGTCAGAGTAATAATTATAATTGTTTTTATGCAAAAGAAAAAAGACCTTTACAGGTTGTGTGGAACTGTCATATGTGCTAAGCATCTAGCATTCCTTCCCAAAGTGTGGTCAACCTTTCCGTCTTGTGATGAGTTAACTGTACCTACTAGAAATTTATATCATAGGGAAAGTCATAGTGTCGTGATTGCAGATTATTGTTCCCTTCCCTTTCTTCCTCTTACTCCATGGTCTTCATACCATTCTTCTCAGCCACCTATTTAGTTTGGAAACCTAATAGCATCAAGTTGCATTAATGTATGTGTATAAGTGGATATATTTTCCTTCTTTCACATGGATGTAGTTGTCTTTCATTCATTTTGTCAAACCACTGGCTTAAATGAACATTCTGGTGATTGAAGATTCACTGTGATCTGCTTGTTAAACCTCTTGGACATAGCATACACTACCAGTTATAAATATCAATACATATTAATGAATGAAGTAATAGATACTCATCTTTTTTATTAGCTTCCTTTTCTCCATGAGTTATTGTTTAATTTGGAGTCAAGTTAAAATGCAGTGGCAGTGGTAGAGTCAGAGTTGTAGAGACCAAGGACATAGAGCGTTTGGAAGAGTTCTACCGTCTTACTGAAACTGTAGACTGAATAACTGAATAGCAGAGAGACACACTGTATGAGCAAGATAATAAGCTATAGTGTGTGTCTCACTAGAAGTAGGTGATTTTTACGTATCGGGGGTGTCATTTTACAAACAAGTCTAGCATCAGGCTCTCTGGCTGCTACTACTCATCAGCTTCTCTGGTAGCACACTTCCTTACAGATACGCCAGCATTTTTTTTTTTTTTTTGCAGCCATAAAAAGCATAGAGACAGTTCTGTGAATTTAGCCATATATGTGATAGAGGATTGTCCAATCTTTCTAAAATCACTACTGCTTCCATAAAACGTGGCAGAGTAGAAACCAGAAGATTTAAGAATTTCAGAGAATTAATTAACTTCAAGTTTGTGACCCCATTTCCTTCTGTTCTTAATGTTCTTTGTTCACCGTGTTAACCTGCGTGCGTACCTTAGTGGAGAAAGAAGCACTGACAGCCGAGGAGCACTGTGAGAAGTAAATGCTAGTGCAAGTCACAATATGGTTTCCCCGTTAATGTAAGGGGCAAGTGCCAGAGAGAATAGTTAGTTGGAATGTGCCTCTCCCTCTCTGTCAGGTGGCTGAAGGTAAGCCTGCAGTGAGGTCTTTTTCATGTAGAATACTTAATCTACACTAAATGACTGAACGTGAAGATGCAGGTGGCAGACTTAGATAATAATCCAGGAGTTACTGTTAATCATGCCTTATTATTCTCCCTTTGATTGAGAACCACAAGTTCCATGCTAGTCATCTTCATGTGAAAAGCACATATTTGTAAATTGTATTTTTTTTTCCAGACGTATAGGAGAAAATGTGAGTGTCTCAGCAAATTCTGTAGAAAATGAGCCTGCAGTTAGTTCAGCAACTCAAGCAAAGGAAAAAGTTGGGATGATTCTCCTTCCCAAACCAAGAGTTCCTTATCCTCGTTTCTCTCGGTTCTCACAGAGAGAGCAGAGGACTTTTGTGGATTTGTTGGTTAAATATGCAAAGATCCCCTCAAGTTCCAAGACTGTTGGAACAAATACAAATGAATTTCTACAGTATCTGGTATGTATGTATTCTGTCCATCAACTTCAGTAAAAATATCAAGAATTAGGAAATAACTCTGCATTTCCATTCATTTCTCTTTGCCATTGTTAATGTATTATTTATTTCTCTTACTATTAGGTAGTTTAATTACAGGGTTGGCACCTTAACCCTTCTGTTGACTTTCTTGTGTGTAGTCCTGGCACCTGCTCTGCTGCTGCATGGCAGCCTTATTTCAGTTCATCTTACTTCCTAGCAGAAACACCTTTACGAGCTTGCTGGGATCATTCTGAGTAAATTAGGTCCATATCTCTAATTACAGAAATGATTCTATGCTGAATATCTTTCTAATAAAATCTTTGTTTAGCCCAGTCATTTTTTTTTAAAAGATAGATTCTTTAAAGTATTTTTAAAGTTTTTATTTATTTATTTATTTTTTTTTTCGGAGCTGGGTACCGAACCCAGGGCCTGCGTGTGCTAGGCAAGCGCTCTACTGCTGAGCTAAATCCCCAACCCGTTAAACGTATTTTTTTTTCTTTTTTTCGGAGCTGGGGACTGAACCCAGGGCCTTGCGCTCGCTAGGCAAGCACTCTACCGCTGAGCTAAATCCCCAACCCCCTTAAAGTTTTAAGATCAAAGGCTGTACATATTTTTAAAGCACTGGTCTATAGTTATGGATCAATAAATTATTCTTCCAAAGATTTGAATTGTTTGTCTATACTGTAAGACAAGAGGTTGTGCAGGCACCTTCACCAACACCAGATATTGCTTTCTCTCTTTTGACCTCTGTTGCATGAGGAAATGGGTGATTTCTTGTTTTACCTAGATAAATACACTGATTTACTTATAAACAGAATCTTCCATGTATCTATAAAGCATTGCTTTAAATCTTTCTTACTTTTTTGTTTTCGAAACAATGACTTACATATCCCATGGTGCCTACAGTCATTGGTAGCTAAGGGTGACTGAACAACCACTCCTGCACTACCTCCAAAGTGCTGTGCTTGTGCATCATAGCCAGCACGGGCACTGGCAGTTCTGCATCTCCTAGACAGTTTGCTCGTTTTTCTCTTAGATGATTGTCTTTTTAAAAAAAAAATAGAAATGACATTTCCTATGCATATTCTGTAATTTTGATCACTTTTCTATTTCTGAAAAGTTTTTAATGGGTTTGGGAGGAGGGCGGGGTTTGGGATTGAACCCATACCTCACACATGCAAAGTCCACAATCTAATAGTAAATTATCTCCTAGACTTTTTAAAACAAGCTTATTATTATTATATAGTAATACTTAAAATGTTTTCTTTTTGGTTTTACTCTAGTTTTTTGTTTTACTCTTTGAAATTCAAAGTATTAGGGCAATTATTGATGAGTGATTAGTTTTAGCAAAAGTTTAAATGTGTACTTTTTTTTAAGGATATGAAAAAACATGTGAATGAAGAAGTTAATGAATTCCTAAAGTTTTTACAGAATTCTGCAAAGAAATGTGCACAGGATTATAACATGCTCTCTGATGAGGCCCGTCTCTTCACGGAGGTAAAACGACCACATTCCATAAACTGTTGAACGGTTGGTGGTAATAGCTGAGGACTCTATGGCTTGGGAACCGTGTGTTTTAGCTATGTAGTTACAAGACCAGGGCACTACTCAGTGTATGAGGTAGAACTTCTGACAGTTCAGGAGTGTGGAGGTAGGTAAGCTGCAGTTCATACCTGGGCTTACTACTGAGGAAAAGATTTGTTTGCACGGAACTGGGTATCACAAGGCTTTGTTGTGCTGCTCAAAATTATTCACAATTTAAAACTTAGGAATTTCTTGTTTCTGGAATTTTAAGTTTTTCATTCCTTATTTGATAGCAGGCAACAGGCGCTATTACATGGTGCCATGTAAATGCTTCCTTCCTCTCAGCTAACTAGTTTGCTTTTTTTTTTTTTTTTTTTTTTTTTTTTTGAGCAAGGGCTGAGTTAAGTAAGTATAGTCGCAAATGTTGAATGCAGTGGGGCATGTGTATCAGGAAAAGGAACAGGATATGGAGCTGCAAGACCTGGCTTAGCCACTAAAGGCACATGTACCAAGCTCATCTATCTGATTTCCATCCCAGGTACCCCCAACCCATGTAGTAGAAAGACAGAGCTGACTCCTGCCCCCTGCCTGCTCCCTCTCTTTCTCTCTGTCTCTGTCTCTGTCTCTCTTTCTCTCTCACTCTCCCTCTCTCTCACACACACAATAAATAAATAATTAAAATGTACTGAGCTAGTTATTGATTTGTAACTTGAAACATTTGTAACTATGTAGAAGGAGGAGGCATAGATGTAAGTTAGAGTTTCTGTGATCTAAAATACATCCTAGCTGTTTGTGATGGCACATGCCTTTAATCCTAGCACTTGGGAAGCAGAGATAGGCAGATCTTTGATCTCTGTGAGTTCTAGGCCAGCTTGGTCTACATAGTGCATTCCAGTCCAGCCAGAACTATCCAGTTAAAACCTGACTGAAAAATAAAAATAAAATAGAATACTTCCTAAAAGTTCTAGATACCACCCACTGACAAAAGATGACAGGTAGGGATTGGGGATTTAGCTCAGTGGTAGAGCGCTTGCCTAGGAAGGGCAAGGCCCTGGGTTCGGTCCCCAGCTCCGAAAAAAAAGAACAAAAAAAAAAAAAAAAAAGATGACAGGTATCTTAGAAGACAGCACATGTGTGTTTTAAAACGATCACAACTTACCCCAGTGATGGCTCTGCTCCTTGAATTACTTACATGTTATCATAGGTATATGCTTTTTTGTGGATGGTGCTATGAATATTCCTTCCCAGCTACATTTCCTGGTTAGTCATTAATGTTTTGGAAACTGGAAAAGACATTCAAGTACTTAGTCATTTTCTTTTCAAAGACAGGTTTTCATGTGACCCAGGCTGACATCAAACTAGGACTCTCCTTCCTCTCCCTTCTAAGTACTGAGAGTTGAAGAATGTGCACATATGTCCAGGCCCAGCTTCATGTAGTGCTCTACTGTAATATGTTATGCAGAAATTTACATGTAGCTTCATTTCTTTTGTCAGTTTCCTAAGAAGCATAGAAAATATCTTAAGTTTTCTCTATTTAATTTTAAAATTTAATAAGATCACTAATTTTGGTATTATTAAATATCACTATTTTGGGAAATTAGGTTAAAATTTGTTATGAAAACAAAGATTAGCTCAAATAAGAAATAAACTGAATGTGTGGATTATTGGAAGAAGAGGGGATGAGTGAAATGGATCTTCTAACTGTGCAATTAATAAATTTATAGTAATATGTAACCAAAGAACATTTGTCAGAGAAGTATAATCTAAATGAATAGTTTTTATTTTCTATTTCCCAGCAAATCCTAAGAGCTTGCATTGAGCAAGTGAAAAAGTACCCAGAATTTTATACGCTTCATGAAGTTACCAGCCTAATGGGATTCTTCCCCTTCAAAATAGAGATGGGACTGAAGTTAGAAAAGACTCTTCTTGTTTTGGTAAGGTTTATTCTGTGGACGTGAAGGGGGCAATTGCAGGCTTGAGCTAGAAACCTCATTTATGTCTCATGTGGACACTGTGTTTACACTTTTGAGATACACAGTGCAGATGCAGAACCTTACATTTTTAAAATACAACTACTAATTTTGTTTCTTGACTTTTTCCCTCCCACTTTTCACATAAAGCAGAGAACTCCATTTAAAGGAAATTTATTCACAGATGTTTGAAAAATAAGTGTATGGAAAGGGTATTTTAGTGCTTCCGTTCTTCTGTATTGTGCTTTATGTTTTATTTGAAAAAGTGAAACTTAAAGTGGCAGGAGGATTTCAGGAGACCTCCACTGGATCTTTTTCGATGCAGTAGCAATAACAAAAACATTGCTTATGGTTGTCAAGCAAAACTGTGAATGAGTGTCTTGGCTTAAGGAAGTTCTAAGATTGACATTTGAAATTTCAGTTAAATTTTCTATGTTGCAAGAAAAATTGTGAAGGCTTTCACAGTAACATTGATTTTTCACTTATTCAGGGCAGTGCAAAGTTTGTAAAAACAGCATTTCCCTCGATGCCTGTGAAACTGCAGCTCTCCAAAGAGGACATGTCTTCCATTGAGAACCCACAGCAACAAGCCGAAGCGATGCACTGCGTGAGTTTCACGTGGCTTCCCTAAATACTTAAGATAATCTTAATAATCGTACTATACAAAAAACATAAAGCCTGGTTGTTGTAACATTCTCTCCCCTCCTCATTACTTTGTGGTGGTAATGTTGAGAGTGACCTGGATTATAAGGTACACATTGTTCTGTTGATTTATGAAATATGAATCACGATATAGACCACAATTGTTTTTCAGGATATTAGTAAAGACCCGAATGCAGAGAAACTTGTTTCAAGATACCATCCTCAGATCGCTCTGACTAGCCAAGCATTATTCACCTTGCTCAATAACCATGGACCAAGCTACAAGGAGCAGTGGGAGATCCCAGTGTGTGTTCAGATGATAGCTGTGGAAGGTTCGTGATTTGGTATGCCAGATACTCCACTCGGAGGGGCTGGAAGTACCTACCTTGTTTCAGCTGTGTGCCATACACAGATCTGCATCTTTGTTTAAGGAGAATGAGAATCTGACCGTTAAACTCAGCAGAGTTTATCCAGCTATATAGTTACAATAAAACTGACTGCTGGAACCTCTGGAACCTGCAGCCATGTGTAGGAGTCAGACAGAGAAGGAATCATTACACAGGCTACCCAGAAGTGTATGGAAGATGTGGAACTCGTATTTTGTCACTGAGATGAAGGAATGCATCACATTAGACAGCTTGCAGTGGGCAAATTTCCAGGACTTCTTTGTCTGTAATTGGGAACCAGAATTAAAATGTGTTGACAGAGGATAGCCTCTGTCATCAGTAAATTAATGTTTGCACATTAGTTTCCCTGTCAGTCTGGTTCATATTTGGTCATTTTATCTTTCAAATTAATATTAAACACAAGGACATAAATAAAAGACTATTTCGTTTATAAAGACAAAACAGAACTATGAGTTAAAGTGCAATCTCTTGTAAGAGCGTTATCATGTTTTGCAAGTTCCTGGAAGAACATAACAATAACAGTACAGTTCTAAAGCCCAGAAACCTTTAAACATTGTTAGAACACATTTCCCCTGCTGGCTGGGCCCTCTTATCCTTTAGTACTAAGGGGCTTAAAGACATGTAGTCCAAGGGAGACAGATGCAGGGGCAAGACACTATTTTCCTATCCTGTCTCTTTTTAGTTATCCTTCTGCCATGCATCCTTTTTCCTCTTTTAAAACTACCAGATAATACCAACCAACCAGAGTTCCCAGGGACTAAACCACCATCCAAAGAGTATACATGGACAGACCCTGGCTCCAGATAAATATGTAGCAGAGGATGGCCTTGTTGGGCACCAATGGGAGGAGAAGCCCTTGGTCCTGCCAAGGCTAGACGCCCTAGTATAGGGGAATATCATGGCAGGGAGGGGGGAAGTGGTGGGTGGTTGGGTGGGGGAACACGCTCATAGAAGCAGGGGTAGGGGGAATGGGATGGGGAGTAACATTTCAAATGTAAATAAAAAAATAGCCAATTAAAAAAAAACTACCAGATAGTAATCACCACTTGTTTCTGTTTCTATTTTAAGGTTCCAAACCAGTTAAAGTAATTTATATCAATTCGCCACTTCCCCGAAAGCAAATGACAATGAGAGAAAGAAATCAAATCTTCCATGAAGTTCCATTAAAACATATATTCTCAAAAACCACATCTGTTCCAGTCTCTGCTGTCTTTATGGACAAACCTGAAGAGTACACCTCTGAGGTGGATGTATGTAATATTTTTTCTCCCCTGTTTAAGATATATTGTTTATCCTTGTTTATCATTTTGAAACATAAACTTATGTTGCAAGTAAACTTTGTAGTTAAAATAGTCTTTAATATATATGTAATGAAACATTACATGGTATATGATTAATACTGCAGTTTTTATGTATCACTTACAAGTTTTTAAAATATTTATTTTTACTTATATGTAGGTGTGTGCCTTGCATGTGAATATGTATACAAGAGCAGGTGTATTCAGAGGTCAAAGCCTCAAGTTCCCTGAAGTTGCAGGCAGTCGTGAGCCACCTGATGCAAGTACTTAGATCTGAGCCTGGGCCCTCTGGAAAGGCAGCAATTGCTCTTAACTTCTCTGACCCCCTTACCTAAAATAAATTTTAAAAACCAGCACAACAATTTGAGTATACATTCTAAAACAAGATATATAAGCAGCTGTCATGGAAATGCGAGTGAAAACCATGAGGTACTGAGGAGAAGGCTTAAGCTCGAGGATCTGGGTTCTGATCCCTAGCACCCATATAAAAAGCAGGTAGGACTGAGCATACCTGGATGGGTAAGGAGAGAACAGGTAGATCCCTAGAGTTTATTGGTCAACCAGCCTAGCTAAATGGAGAGCTCTAGGTTCAATGAGAGTATTCCTCTCTCAGACAGTAAAGTAGAGAATGAAGAAGACACATGGCCTCAGCCTTTGACATACCCACTCTCACCCACACAAACACTGCAGTGAGGTATCCTCTTCTCTGAGGAAGAGTAGAAATAGCAGGGATGAGTGACAAGTGCTAGTTAGGCATGTGGCTCATATGCTGACCCTAATGCTTGAAAAGCTGAGGCAGCATTGTGAGACCTGTGATAGAATTTACAGGTAACAAAAGGACAAATACTGAGGAGGCTATGGAGCACTTGTTCACAATGCAGATTAGTTCAGCCACTACAGAAAACAGTGAGGAAGTCCCTTAAAAGTGGGACTGCCATATGCTCCAGCAACTGTCTAGTGAACATTATTTCAGAGAAAATAGCAAACCAAAGAGCTTAGACCCTGTGCCTAATGTTGATTGCAGCATTAGGCACAGTAGTGGCCCAGATACAGAGTCAACCTCAGTGTCCAGAAGTGGGCAACTGGATCAAGAAAATGGGGTGGGAACTAGGAAACCTTTAAAGATAAGAAAATTCTGTCATTAGCAACAGTATAGATGTACCTGAAGATCAGAATGTTAAACCAGTTACAGAAAAACCAATACCATGATTTCCTTTTCTAATGTGACATCCAAAAGATATGGTCATGGCAATGGGCAGAAGGGCAGTTGGGAAGAAGGCTGGAGAGGGATTAGTTAACAGGAACAGAGTCACAGTGAGACAGAGGTAAAGGTTAGTATGGTTCTGGAATACAAGAAAGTGACAATAGTTAACAGTACTTTGTAGTTCAAAACCAAGCAGAGAATGAGTGCTTTTATCAGAGACCATCTGTAAGGTGGGTGTCACATTAACTTCTTAGCGATTTGAGTTCAAATTACATGCAAAACATTAGAGTGACAATTGGCATGGTATAAATATTAGTTTTAATGATGTGTACATAAAGGTAATTTTCTATGATTATTAAGGTGAAGTATTTTGTTTATAGAAAAGAATTCCGGGGTTAGGGATGTAGCTCAGTGGTAGAGCTGTTTTTGCAAGGCCCTGGGTTCAGTCCTCAGCTACGGAAAAAAAAAAAAAGAATTCCATTCTGCAGACATTGATCGTGTAGACTCAGTTCTGTGTGCTGAGGGTGAGTGACTAGAAGTGCCGCCTGTGTCTCTTTGCTCACACTGCGGACGACAACACAGATGAGACAGAATAGATCAGGAAGGGTGAAAGTCACAGAGGGGCTCTGGCAATGGGCCTTCCCTCTACTGTGACACCTAAAATTTATTGCTGGACAAAATAGAAAGAACATACTCAACAAAAAAAAAAAAAAAAAATAGATTGTTGGGGGGAGGGTGGCAAGGGGGGGAGGATGGGGAGGGGAACACCCATAAAGAAGGGGAGGGGGGAGGGGGATGTTTGCCCGGAAACCGGGAAAGGGAATAACACTCGAAATGTATATAAGAAATACTCAAGTTAATAAAAAAAAAAAAAAAAGAACATACTCCTTACCAGCATGAGGGAGACTAATAAGATAATAAGAATTTACAAAGATGAGAAAGAGGGGAGTGCAGGAGTCTAGGAGGCAAGCCACAACTTAGGGTCATTCATGCTTTTGATGGTATTTGCTAGTTCTGAAGAAACAACCAAAACCCTATGCTTTGGCAATGTCAGGACGAGGGAAACAAGGCAAAGTTCAGTTTCCCAGCAAGGCTTTCACCACATAGAGCGTTGACAGGGTGGCACAGAAGGACCCCATTTCCTCAGAAACTTTCATCCTAACCTTTACCGCCTTGTATTTACGGTAATATGGTTCTTAGATAGCTAATGTCTTCCAAGACTCCAACAACAATGTGTAGAAATGATTCTGAGGGGCAAGTGGTGTCTGCTGAGCCCCCAATTGTGCTATTTACCCCAAATAATTACTCTAATTTTTGTTGCATAAGTGTTCTAAAATTTTCATCTCAACTCCTTTTATCCAATAGTTTTGGATGTGTTTTCATTTTCTGGGCTTTTGAATTTATTGTTTTTTAGATATTCTTAATAATTTCTAATTTTATTTCTTTTTTAACTGGAGCAGAACCTTAGCAAATTCTGCTCTGTGTAATGTTGAGATTTTACTTATAGTCCACTTTTAGAAAGGCCCTTGAGTTCTCAGAGGAAAAGAGGATACATAGAATGTATAGACTATACATTTCAGCTCCTCATATGTCTTTGTTTCTATCAGTATTTATACTTTATGAATCTGCATAGGCTTACCTAGAGACAGTACCATCGAGCAGGCATGGTGACATTTCTGTCATATTTGCATTTTTTTCTTCCTTTTTCTCTTGCCCTGAACTCTGCTAACATTGCTTCTATTCATTTTCTCTTTATTTCTTCATGCTATGTCCAGTTCTGTTTTAACTTCACTGTGTGAGATTATACCCCTGTTAATGGCATACAGTCTCCCTTTGTGCTAAATTTGTTCATTTAGTTAGAGCTATCAAGGGTTGAGAGGCTGCTTACTATGTGCCAGACACAATGTCAAGAAAATACTTGCATATAATTTCTCATTTGATCTTTTGAACAAATAGAAAAAGTAACCTTATTTTTCCCATCTTAGAAATATGGAATCTGAAGTTCAGAGAGATTAGGTAATTTCTATATACCAATTTTGCTGCCTAGTTAATGTCAGACATACTCTCCCAAACTCTATCCTAGAAGTCTAGTACATATTTAGCTCATAGTCAAATTTTCATGGCATTTATTAAAGTACTCACTTTGCCAGGACTGGAAATTAAGCTCAGTAGTAGGGTACTTGCCTACTATGCAAGTGTCCCTGGGTTCAATCTTCAGTGCTACAAATGGTAAAATAAATAGCTAGTTTGAGTACAGCATCCCTATAACCTTAGCACTTTGGTATGTGGAGGCAGGAACTTTTGGATGTTCAGGGTCAGCTTTTGCTACATAAGAAAATCAAGGTTTATGCTGTGTGTGAACCTGTTTGAAAAAAAAAAAACTAAAATTAATAAATTTTTAAAATGAAGGGCTCTTCCAGATTGAGGAGAGATCTTTAGTATTTTACTAGAGGGTAGATTATTCTTGAATAGTTTAAAGCTATTTGTATGTAGTTTTGTTATCGCCAAAATAGTATATAAAGACTACAACTTCAATGACTTTGTGTCCCAGAATACCAAGAGCCACTTCCTATCCATCTTTACCTTATAGCATGTTACTCAGAATTTACTCTAAATGGATGTACAAAGAATTTCACTGATTGATATTAGAGAGATCCTTGGCCTAACAGCGATTAAGAAACTGTCCTCCTGGTCAACTAAGTCCAAGGTTCTCTTCCAGAGTATATGAAGCGAGCATGAGCGTCTCTTGTTGCGTCTTCTTGATGGTCTTGTCTGCTTTCTCATTTGTAAATATTCCTCTTTGTATCTGGCATTTCACAACTCATTTTCCTGTTCTTTTATACCTTGACTTTCTATGTGAACATTTTCAAGGAGAATACAGAATTAAGTACTTGAATGTAAGTTGTGTACATTTTGGAGCCATTAGACTTCTTTCTGCTGTGTTGTATGAATATGAAGGTAGGAGGGACGTGTAGTATATGTATGTATATGTGGAAGCCTGAGGTCAATATTGAGCGTCTTTATTATTCTCCACCTTAGTTTTTGAAATACAGTCTCTCACTGACCCATGAGGGTAACCTTTTCAGCTGAATTGACTGGCTAGCAAGTCCTGGGATCGTCCTTCACTCTGCTCCCTCCTCTCCTAGAACACTGGGATTGCTGGCACACATCACCTTGTCTGGCATTTGCTTGGGTGCTAGAGATCTAAACTCAGTTCCTATGCTTGCATAGAAGTCCTTTTACTCACTGAGACATCTTTCTACTTTTAAAAACATGGACTATGATGTTAGGGATAAAAGCATTAAGTAACTATGACGTGACTTTTCCTAATAATTTATCAATATACTTTCTTCTAAGATATCCACTGAAGCTAGTGAGTGCCGAAAAATTGAGACTCTGGAAAATTTGGATCTGGACTTTGATGGTGATGTCACAGAACTTGAAACCTTTGGAGTAACTACTACTAGTCCATCCAGGTCACCAAGTTCAGAAAGTGACTCCTCTGCACCCATCATGACAGATGTCCACACAGCCCCCAAAGTAACAGCTATACCTGTGGCACCAGCTGCTCCTGTGACACCAGCTGCTCCTGTGGCACCAGTTGTTGCTCCTGTGGCACCAGTTGTTGCTCCTGTGGCACCAGCTGCTCCTGTAACACCAGTTACACCTGAGGCATCAGCTATACCAAACATTACTGATGATTCTAGAAGTTTATGTCAGATTCTGATGAAACAGTTACAGAAGGAGAAACAGCTATTCTCTGGTGTGGAAAGTGGTCCTGAAGCATGCAAAAATAAAGATGATCAAGGGCTTGAACCATGTGCTGAAGAGGGTCCCAGTGCCAATGCAAAGTCTTTAACACAAGACAGTGAAGTCCACAGAACTGAGGAAATTTCTAATGAGAGTGATGTAGGTGCGCTGTGTACCAGTGATGAAAGACAAAGTGTTCAGAAGAACGCAGACAATCCCAACGAAACAGCCACTGCATCAGAAACAGCTGACACTGAGAAAGGGATACCTTGTGGCAGTGATACAGATGAGGACTGCTTAATCATTGATACAGAGAGTAAAAGTAATAGTGATGGAAGGACAGCTGGTTTAGGTTCTAGTCCAAATTCTTCAGCACAGGCTTCTGTGGAAAACCAGACCACCACTACTGTTTCTGAGGAATCTTGTGTTTTAAAGAAACCTATCAAAAGAGTCTATAAAAAATTTGATCCAGTTGGAGAAATTCTAAAAATGCAGGATGAGCTTTTAAAACCAGTTTCCAGGACAATACCTGAGTTGCCCTTGACTAATTCAGAAGAATCTAAACAGCCATCTGCTTCTGAGCAACCCTCTGCTACTTTGGACGCCTCCACCTGGCCAAAATCCAGTTGGCCCTCTGCATTTCAGAAGCCTAAAGGACGTAAGTGAAAATCAAGAACTTGCCAGTTTGTCTATTCCTTTTCCTTAGCTTTTCTCCCTTCTTTCTTACTATTATAACCCATTTTGTAATTTTTACCTAGTCACTAATATTTTACTTCAGTCTGTTGATCACTATTTCAGCTTCTACTGTGTCCTCTTTGTATATCTATCCAATTTATTCATGTGCTATAACCTGTTTGCTGGCATGTACCTAGGCTACTAAGCTTGTGGAGGGGATCACAATCATTGATCCACCCATATATTCTGTAGGGTCTGTAGTGGACTACACAATGAGTGTGACAGTGCTCCTCAGTCCTCCTGGCTTGGGAATAGCAGGATACTTTAAGCTCTTCCTTCTTGATACTTATCACCCTAATGCAGGTTTTACCCAGTGCTCATGGAGGTATTTGTGAAAAGTCAGAAAACTAAAGCTCTGGTTGGCAGCTCTCCGATGCAGTGTCAGTAAATATGGCCCAAGGTGGAGAATTGACAGTCACAAGAGTTAATTGAGTTGCTATATCCCAGATTACAATGCATAAATGGGTCACATACTTCAAATGGTAATGAGGACTGTTTTTAAAGGATTGCCATATGAACTTCAAGACTAT
The DNA here is from genome assembly GCF_021556685.1 of Rattus norvegicus. Classification (NCBI taxonomy): domain Eukaryota; kingdom Metazoa; phylum Chordata; class Mammalia; order Rodentia; family Muridae; genus Rattus; species Rattus norvegicus. Next base: position 77,803,116 of record NC_141541.1, read on the forward strand.
GTGGAAGACACATCAGAATATGTAGCTCCTCAAGAAGGAAACTTTGTCTATAAGTTGTTCAGCCTACAAGACCTGTTGTTACTTGTGCGGTGCAGTGTCCAGAGGGTAGAGACAAGACCACGCTCCAAAAAACGGAAGATCAGAAGAGTAAGTTATCTGAGAGTTGTGATGTGGCAGTGTGAGTGATAATACCAAATGCTGAACATGGTGTTCTAACAAAATTTGATTTTAAATTACTGATGGCTCCTATTATATTTCTGTGTAACCTTCTTTTAGCAAGATGTTGAAATCAGTCTTAATGAGATACACACATCATCATCATCATAAATGCTGGTAATCACCTTGATTAGTCCATGTGAACTCTAGGGGAAAATGTCATTTAGATTGATTTGACCAGACAGGCACTCCCATCTGTGTATGACTTTGCATTTCCTTGTCACCTACAACCCCTTTCTTTACCCTGAGACACTTCTCAACATCTTTTAGAAACTGAAGCTTTAAGAGTCTTGGAGCTTAGGGCTGCTGGGGTGACAGATTCTGCTCTTTCCTGCTCTGTCTTTCCTCTGTGGCTCCTCTTGGAGTGTGATAAAAAGTCTCCTCAGAGCTTCTCTTAGATCACTTGACACTTTGCATGTGATTTCTGGAGTCTGGTGAATAAAGAGAAGCATGTTTTAATTAGTTGCTAAGAGGTACTGAAGTGTCTACTAAAAAGTACTAAAGTGTCTTTTATTGTTCCTTATAAGCATTCTTTTTTGAAATTTCCATTTATTAAGAGAGGGTGTGTATTTGTACCACATGTGTATGGAGGTATGGAGGTCAGAGACAACTTCTTCTGCCATATGGGTTCTAGGATAGAGCTCTGGCCAGGAGGCTTGGTGGAAGCAACTGACCCAGTGAGCCATTTCACCAGGCCAAGAGAACTTCTTAAATTGTGTTCTTTTTTAAAACTTTTTTATTATTTTCTTTTATGTGCTTTGGTGTTTCCCCTATATGTCCCTTTGTACCACATCTGTGTCCGTGTTGTAAGAAGATGCCAAAAAAGGGAGTTGGGTCCCTTAGAACTAGAGTTACAGGGGTGTGGGTGTGGGTGTGGGTGTGGGTGTGGCTGTAGGTGTGGGTGTGGGTGTGGCTGTAGGTGTGGGTGTGTATCTGTGTAAGTTTTGTTTCTATACTTATTTGTGTTCTCAATTTTTGTAGGCAACTGCATTTATTTCACATTCTACCTTGTGAATCCATACCATTTTATCTTTTTATTTATATGTTCAAAATACCCGTTGATGCCAATATTTTCTAAGTAAGAATAGCACAGGGAAATTTAGGACACCAATTTAATTCTTGACCAACATGACTTGGAAGGATAATTGTCATGCACTCAAAAAGTGAAATTTATAAATACTGAGCTATAACCATTTAGGAGAAAATTATTTATCAAGATGTCAAAACAATTGAACCCCAAAGAATATCTAAGTAGAAGTCATATTTCTGACTGTCAAACTCGAAGTAAAACTTGAAAGCTTTCCTGGGAGTGCATGCCTTTTGTATATGTTGTTCTTTATGTGCAATAGGTCAGCACACATGATATAATTTCCATACTGTAATGTATCCCCCTTGGACTTATGCCCCACTTTCTTCTTTTTCTGAAATGTTATAACACAGAAACTCATAAAGAGATGAGAAAAGTTGATGGATCTAGAGTCTAGGAGTCTTTGTAAGGAATCCATACTAGTTTGAAAAACTTTAAAATACTGCCATTTAAGAATGTATCTTTGCAATATTTCTTCCATGAGAACCAGCTTGTTTAGACAAGGTTTTCAGGTTTGCAAATCTAACTCCTGGTGTTCAAGAATCTCATCTCTGAATGTTTTTTCCTTAACTCTGCAGTTTTGTGTTGTTGATATCTTCCTCAACAAAACTCTGATTAATAATAATCCCAGCACTTGGGAGGCTGAAGCAGGAGGGTTATCAGCAGTTGAGGCCAGCTACTCTACATAGTAAATCCCAGGCCAGCCTGTAGCCTAGACTACAGAGTAATAAGTCCCTGTCTCAACAAAAGCAAACCTGGGGGAAAAGCCAGCAACACCTGTACTCATTAGTAAAAGCAGCCAGTTTGAGGGAACAGAAGTGAAGAGGCTGATGTGGACCAAAGCAAAACTGAAGCTTACACATTCTGTGTAAAACTGTGAAATCCAGACCACCTAAACACTAAGTAGCTACTAGCTCTTGACTGTCAGTTAACCATATAACCTGGGTGCTGCATTTTAAAATGGTTAACAATTTCAGATACAGTTACTGAAATTTTAGGATGGCATCCTAGGCCCTGAGGGAAAAAAAAAGACTGCTTAAAGGTGCAATATGTTAGGAAGAATAGGAGTTACTCAGTTACTGAGAAGACTTGACCTGTCAGTTTAGGAATGGAAGTAAGGGTTTAAGAGGTCTATGTAAAACTGGCAAACAGATGCAAAAAAAGCTTTCTCCTGGGCCGCACAGACTACAGCTGCTGCCCTTCTGGGGAAAAGGGAAACTTTTACATCACAAATCTTGATGTAAATTGTGATTTGCACTTCAATTGTAGATACTAAGAAGAGAGAAAACATTCAGGCCCTTCCCCTGACTTCCTGGAGATGGCAGTAGAATGCATACAGAAATAAAGTCAGATTTAAGATTTAGTCATGTATCAAAGAAAAGCACACTGCCTCAAACACACACACACACACACACACACACACACGCACACACACACACACACACACTCTATGTAAAGATAGATAGATCTTAAAGATTACTTTCCCTGTGTAAATAACGTTATTATCCAGAATGATGATCATCTTCGCTTTGCTTTGCATCATCTGCTCTTTTCCATTTCTACCATAGCCAGCCACATCACTGAACACACTCCTTAGCTCTCTAACATGACGGTTGAGCCCTTTGTTTAGGCTTTGATTTATTGTATGTATGTAAATGGCATATGGGCACTCATGCCATGGGACATGTATGGAGGTCAGAGGACGACTTGCTAGAGTCTGCTGTCTCCCTCTGTATTTTGTGTGGATTCAGATTGCTAGGTTTCAGCAATCGTTTATCTGCTGAGCCCTGTCAGTGGCCCCAATTTCTCAACATTCTGGAGATGGAATAGAAAATGGGAATTTTATCTCCAGCTTCTATCTGCTTTAAAGTTAGGAGGCCTAATCATATTTATATTTGCTAAGAAATTATCATATAATTCAATGATTTTAATCCAATCACAGTATTTTTTTTTTAATTTATAAGCCACTTTGTGTTCCTTACTGCGGGTCCAAATTATGGTCCTTAGAACTGCAACTTCTAAGAAATGCAAAACCTTAGGCACCACCTAAGTCTACATTTTAGCAGGGTCACCAGGTTATTACATTATAGGCAGCATTACCTTTAGGAGTTACACTTCAACATCTTTCAGAAATTAGTAGTCACAAAAACCACAGCGTTCTGTGTGCTGATGGCTGAAATGCTGTGTTTGGATTTTTCTTAGCACCACTGGTGTGCAAAAGACACTAAACCAACTTAGGAGAGCCAGAAACTGAGAAACAATGATTAAATGATGTTTTTAGATCTGTGAAAGACAAAATAATTAAAATTATTTTAATTTTAAAGTGCTAACTTGAGGTACTATAAATCTTGTTTCTTTTGTAGCAAGGACTGGAGAATCCTGTTGAAAGTAGAATTTTCAGGCTGGGGATGTATCATAGCTCAGTAGTAAAGCACTTGTATAGCATGCACATGACCTTGGGTTTAATGTCCAGCACCGTCAGAAAGAATTGAGTTTTCATTGGCAGAAAACACACCTGCTACAGTATTCTGCAAGAAGGTACTTGCCTGCACATCTTCCCTTAGACCAGTAGATAGTCATCTATCTTAGATGACTTAATTCCCTTAGATAGTCATCTCTCTCCATCTGCTTGATATCCTAACCAGTAAGCTCTAAATGGGTAATTTGTCACATGCTTGGAATAAAGCATTTTGTGTTGTAAACATCCACAGTTGTTCTTAAAGGTTGTTAATGCTCATTCTTAGAAAACCAACTGCTCAGGGAGTTTGCGTAGCTGATGTCTATAAAGAGGGGATGGTCCTCTTTTCTTTTGAGAATTATTAGTATATGTTAGTTATTGCCTTCTAGCATTTAGCTTTGAACCTATGAACTAGGCTTTGTCCCAAAGAATCTGCTGTGAATCACATTCCCTGGCAGGGAGTATGCCTATTTATGTTGGAGATGACGCTGATGGTGAGTGAGCCCTTATTTCTTAACTGTGCATCTTGATTCTACCCCTCAGAGGCAAATGTATCCATATCTTCCTTCCCATATCCTACACTATGCAAAATAAAATTAAATTTTCTGCAAGCATTCAAAAGTTTATTCTGGATATATAGGCAAATGTATTTTCTTTGGAAAGCAAATTTTGTTTTTGTTTGGGTTTTGATTTATTGTATATATGTATGATTTATGGGCACTTGTGTACCATGGAATGTGTGTGGAGATCAGATCTAGAGCTTTGACAAAATGCAATTTTGCATTGCAGCAATTTCCAGTTTACGTGCTACCAAAAGTAGAGTATCAAGGTTGTTATGGAGTTGAAGCTCTGACTGAAAGCGAGCTCTGTCGCTTCTGGACTGAAAGTTTATTGCATTCCAACTGCTCGTTTTATGTTGGTGAGTCTATAGGAGTCCTCCTCCCCTTTGTAATTCCCTCTAAGTACTTACCTTTAAATTCGCTGTGCACACTTCCATTTTGTACTTCTCTGTTTTCCATTCTGCTTGAACCGACTCTGTACTTAAATAATGGCAGAGGATTGGTAAGCTGGCAAATTGATTAATACATATTTTGTAATTTTCTTATAATTATAATGGCATTGCCTTAGAAATCTCATCTTGAAACAGCATTTGACTTTATTTTAGTTTTGAAGTTTTGAGCAGAAGGAAATTAGCAGGACTTTGAAAGATGTTGCCAGGGTTCTTGTTAGTTAATGTGCTTCACATGACAAGTTACTTGCTCTCATCGTTCATTCTGTTCCTTCACATTGGAATGTTACACGCTGAACGTCTCTGTCATCTTGTGTCCTGGTCTCTGCACCAGTATAAGGTGATATTGATTGATCCATCTGCCCTACCAGCTCCCACCTCCTCCAGTCTTCTTTTGATCTCTAAATGTGTTCTTTCACTTGCCTTTGTTAACTTCCCACATCATTGTTCTTTCTTAGGCTATCACTTTTTCCTATTAGACAGAAAGTAGCTTGAAGTTGGAGCCTGGTAGAACTTTGTATCCTAGGACAGAGCATAGGCATGCCCTGCATATAGTGAGTGCTATGTGTCTTTCTTGCCTGATCTAGATAAAGTGATTATTTGAAAATTTGCTTTCATTCTGAGTAATCAGTATTTTGGGAGAGTTCTTACTGTTTTTTTATATAGCATCTGGATGGCCTCAAATTCCTAATCCTGCCTTAGCCTCCCAAGTGCTGAAATGAGTCCCGTGTTGCCATACCTGGCTAATGTTTCAGCGCTGGTCCTAGAGTGTCTGACTGAGTGGTCCAAAATGGGATCTGGATCTTCATGTTTCTAACCTGATCGTAGATAATAATGCTGCTAATCTAGGGCACTCTGGGAATCACCATAGCTTATAGTCTTCAGGTATATTAAATACACTTGCTTTTTTGTTTACTTGCTTGCTTCGCTCTATATAAATATGCTCAACTCCTTCTCTAGATTACAGTGTCTCTTGCACCTTAAAAACCTTGAGTTGCTCCTTTAAGAAAATCTGTAGTGTCATCACAACTTCTCTATCTGTTGTCCAGTGTTACAATGTTTATTAAATCTATGGAGGTGGCATTCAGTCAGTTCTCACTTTACACGGTTCTTGTAAGTATGACCTTCGGTTATGGCAATATATTAAGAGTAGAAGTTGCATATAAGCCTCACTGCCAGCTCCTTGGTCCACTAATTATGAAGTAGATTATAGACACACATGGTCAGTGACTACTTACGTCCCTTCAGTCTGAAAGAAGCTGCTTTGTACCTCTTCACAGTTCATGTACAGAAATCAAATGTGCAGTGTGGCTCCTCCTTGTTTGCCAGTGACCAACTGTTTGAAATGTTATGAAAATAGATAATGAAAACAAGGAATTGGCAGCAAAGATTAAGGGGGAAAACACAAAAGGTGGTAGTGCTAGAAGTGAAATTGTAATCAAACTTGCATGGAGCCGTAGAAAACACAGCTGACTCGGAATGGTACACTACCACTGCGCAGACTCTAGTCACTGCACAGAGACTTGGTGGAAGGCCAGCTCCCTCGTGATGTACAGGAGCAGTGTGTGACATGAAGGGGGGGGGGGGGAGCACCAGTGCAGGCTTTAAGTAAAGGGACTCCTGGGTAGAGTATGGATGGGGTCTAACTAGATGAGAGTATGACAGCTGCCACAGTGGTGAAAGATGCTCCTCTCTCAGGAGCTGTCTTAAGAAGGCAGTGAGCACTGTTCATAGTACTATTGGTCAGACCTTTTGAAAATGTAGAATCATGCTGCTTTTGACATTTTAAATTACAGTGTACTAAATACATTTTTTTTTTACATTTCGTTCCTCTAAATACAGTCAATGGAGAATTTGTTTTGGTAAAACATGTAAAAATAGTGAAACAATTGTAAAATTTCTCATTTATTACCAAAATACATGATTTCTACTTGTATGATTGTTTTTACAAAGTTATACTACATTTAAAGCTAGAAATACCTATGTGCATTTTGTGTGAATGATTCACAAACATAGAGGCTTCATTTTTGCTATCTAAAGCAATGCCCCCCAAGTGTAGCTCAAAGTATGATCTAAAAGAGATTGGTTGTTACTGAAGGACAATGGCCAAGCTTTCAGCTTCTTAAATCTGGTTCAAGTACCCCAAAGGCTGAGGAGACAAGAATTTCAAGCTCTAATAGAACTCAAGTGACCCCTCAGGCTTGAAGGCTCCACTGTTGAGAGCTGTAGCTTCCTTGAGAAGGTAGGGCCTTCCGGGCACTCAGCACAGGATCGATGGCCTGTCTAGGTCTTTGATAGACTGTGCTTGCTGGATTCTTTACTACATACTTCTATTGTTGATTTTTTTTAAAGGTAAGTTCTATTAGTAGTCTCAGGTTTATTTATTAAGCATCCAAAAATACATTATTGCACTTAATATCCTCTTTTTATAGCTGTTAAACCATTAAAATGTGTCTTTATTATTAGGAATGTCACATATAATGAGCATTAGAAATGGAGAGGTGAAACTTAAGTTGGCAAAGAAATAACAAATGGCTATGGGAACGGATATGTTGTCTTGGTGGGAAGACATCTGGTAAAAATGTTTCTAATTAACTTCTTTGAGCATAAAGCAAATGAGATTAAAGTAGGCTAGATATGGAAAGGAGGTAATAAAGTATATGCAATTTTGTAGTCCTAATGACTGATACCTACTTTCTAAGTAATTTGCTTTGGCAATAAAATATTAGGAGTTAAAAATATAAGTAAAATCTAAAACATAAAAATATAAATAAGTCTAAAGCATTATTTCTCGCATTGGTGACTGTTACTCTTTTTTTTTTAAGATTTATTCACTTATTTTATGTATACAAGTACACTGTCTTTATGAAGATAGTTGTGAGCCACCATGTTGTTGCTGGGAATTGAACTCAGAACCTCTGGAAGAGCAGCCAGTGCTTTTTTACCACTGAGCCATCTCTCCAGCCCCTGGGTATTACTCTTATACTGTGATGTTTTTAGCTTTCATACACTAGTAATAGCATGGCTTTCCTGTTGACCCGTGTGTATTACGTTTGCCTCAGGACCTCCTCTGTCATCACAGCACCTCTGTGTGTGCCTCTGCTTATTTTGTTTTAAAATGTGCATATTACTTTCTACAACAGAAATATCATTTTAAGAATATAATGTTTTGAATTTTGTGAATTGTAGATTTATTTCAAGCATGTAAGAAAAGACTTTGAATAGACTGCTTTACCCACAGAAACATTTATGATTGCTTTAATAAAAATAAGCTATGTTTTTATAATAAGTTTCATAATAGTGTGTCTTCGATACTTATGGAGCATACCAAGTCCATGGCTTTGATTTTTAATTGCTTGTTTACATGGTGAGCACATGCTTCTCTTTACAACTTCATGAAGATGCTGCTTTAGTGAGAGCCAGAAGCACCAGTGTCTGAGCAGAGTTTCCTCTTAGAGGTGTTGGGTAATAATTCTCTTTGGGGTGTATGGACAGGTGCCAACTTTTTTATATTTAACAAGTATTTTACCATGAAACATTCCATAATCTGTATATCTTTTTAAATTCAGGTTTACTTGATACCCAGTGAAATCTCTCTCTCTCCCTTTAAATACAAAGTCCTTTATAGTTAAACATCTTTATATAGAGAGAGCCTAGTTAACTTTTTTATATATATATACATACATATATATATACATATATATATATCAACAACAACTTCTGTTTCTTTAAGTTTTATATTTTCTTTTAGGTCATATTGATGCGTTTACTTCAAAGCTTTTCATGCTAGAAGAAATCACCTCAGAAGAATTAAAAGAAAAACTTGCAGCACTCAAGTAAGGAAGTGCTTTGTGGTGGGCATTGGAAAAACTAAACTCATGCAATGTGATTGTGGCCTTTCCTTTACCTCTAAATAGTGATGGTGTTTGATTACTCTCTAGACCTTGAAGTCCCCTAACCCAGTATACTTTGTTTCCATCTGCAGAGAAACACACTGCTAACAACTGCTACTTTATGCAAAGGAAGCTAGAGCCCCAGAGTGTTCTGTAAAGTGTGGGGAAAACACACATTTTAGCCCTGTGTGGAGAAGGGGAGGATGAGACAGCCAAGGACTTTCAGCCCTCAGAATTATGTGACTGGTTGGACAGTCTGACTTCTGAAATTTCTCCATTATACTAAATGTTAAACATTAGAAGTAAGTTAGTGGTCCTCAGAACTCGGAGTGCCTCACTGTGAGGGAAAAGCTTGTGCAGATGATCTCATTTTATCACACAAGTTGGCAGGAAAGGCTGTGGTAGCATCGTGGCCATTTCATATACAGAGAAGTTGGGACTGAGAGTGGTTCATTCCATCAGTGATAAAGTCACCACTGTTAACTGCCAAGCTCCACTTGACTTGACACAGATTTGTGAAGGAACAGTCACACTTGAACCCTGCTTACACAAAAGTCCACTCTCTAAGAACACACAAAGAACACAAAAGTCTTTCAGTATATAACTAACCCTTTGCCTCACTTCTCTCAGTGAAAAAAACTTTTTAAAGAGAAATAATAGTGGAAATACTATTGTATGTAGATGAGGCACCAAATAGTTAAAATGTTATGTTTGCTTTCCTTTGGCTGGTCTGACCCCACTCTGTCATCACACATCAATAGTCAGTTTTCTTGGCAACTGACTCTATATTTTTATTTTATTTGGATATTTTTATATTATATGATTATAACTGCTCTAACACAAAATACTTCATGAACATGAAAGGAAATTAAGGAATGTATGTGTCTCACCCCGACATTATCTACTTGCTGGTCCTTGTTTGGCATTAGTAGCCTGCTGCTGCCTTTGGCTGTGAGCAATAGGCCACATGTGTTGTTAGTGAGGTTATATTTACTAGGTTTATTTGTTTCAGTTTAATTTCACATCAGTTTCTCTTCCATTTAATAGGATTTCAAGTTTATTTAACATTCTCCAGCACATTTTAAAGAAATTATGTAGGTAAGTACTTTGGGGTATTTGCATAGATATTTTGATTTTCTTTGCTGGAAGTTATTAGAAGCTTTGATAATGTGCTGTTAGGAATAGATGAAAAAACTAGAAGTGTAAAAAGTATTTTATCAGAGTTGAAAATTAAAAATAGTAGTGAAAGATAACATGATAGTGTCTGGCTGTAATGAAATTGCAAGTGTGTTTTGTTTATATCTCTCTCTTTCTCTCTCTCTCTCTCTCTCTCTCCTCCCTCCCTCTTCTCTCTTTCTTATACACATCATCCACATGTGCACGCGCACGCGCACACACACACACACACACACACACACACACACAGAGTATCTTGCTGTATAGCCTAGTTTGACCTCAAACTGTCAATCTTCTAAGATACATGAGTTTCATTGATTAGAATCTCAATATTTGAAATGTTATTTATTCTTTCTACCAAATAGTCATTTGCTTCCTCATACAAAAGTGATGAGAGAGGGAAAAGCCTCCCTAGAAGCTAAGAATAATTCTCTGACCTCCTTTGTCAGCACTAGTTACTTTGAGATTTAAGAGTTGGTGAGAATGCAGCTCATTGTGTCTGTGGGCATCATCTCTGTGTAACTAAAGCTGCTCATCTTCATTTAGTACTGCTGGGGAACTGTTCTCTTCGGCTCTTTCACCTACAAGCTGTGTGTTCTCAAAAAAACATAGCCCACTACCCATGCACCTTTTGCTCTTTTTGGTGATACATTGAGTCCCTTGAAGCCTTCCAAAAAGCAAAGAAAATGTAGTAGATTGGCCATCATCAATCTTTGTGTTAATACAGGGTCGTGATTGAGGTTCTGACTTGTGTGCAGATCTAAAAGCCAGATCTGTATTGAACCCCACTCTTTGCAGAACTGTGGACAAATTGCTTAGCATCTCTCATATTAGTTTATGCCCAATTGGAGTTAATCTCAGAAGCTTATGTGGAGGAGTTAATATGGAGGTGGGTGGGGTAGTATAGCAGGTAGCTCATTAACACATAAGCCTGCCGTGGTCCTACATCTTCCCTGCATGTTTCCTTGCCTGTTTCTGATACCTTTGAATCCTGGACATGTCACATTCACTTTTGTGTCTCTATTCTCTTTGCTATTAGAAACAATGTGAGTAATAGTGTGAATGAATGAAAATATGGTTGGAGTATATCATGGATTAGAGAGGTAGATAGATTGTTCATCCATTAAATGACTGACATTTACAGATTGCTGAAATGGTAAAAAGGAAATGGCCAGATATTTTGAATTTCAGAATAAAAACTTTGATTAGTTGCCTGAAGTGTATAAAGCAATTTTAAAGGCTTCTGAAACCTTTACTTTTTGCTAGTCCTGAAATACTTTCCAAAATGGCGTTCTCTTCCTGTGGCAGCTCAGTTTTGCTCTGTGGGGTTAGGAGAACATGATGAGATTGACACCATAAGCCTGTAAGTTGAATCTCAGTGTTGGATGCAGCTTGCAGGAAGGGTCCTACTTGCTGTCTCACGCAGCAGAAGATTCTTCACTCCTGATCTACAAGACCTCAGATGGAAAAGTTACTAGAACAGCGTATAATTTGCATAAGGCACATTGTGACCTTCCTGGTGTACCCTCCAGTCTCTCGGTTCCTTGGGTCCCATTAGATCCCAGTTACCTGTTACCATATCACATCCATCATGGACGAATACCTTGTACTTTTCCACCTAAATCACTGCGCCCTGCAGCACAACCAAAGGTAAGATTTGTTTTACAATTGCATATTCTATTCTCTCTTGCTATATGTGTGCATGCATGAGGCATCCAAGAGTTCAGTGCCTGAGTCTGCCCAAAGCAAACTTGTATTTTCTTAGTTACTCTCTCTCTCTCTCTCTCTCTCTCTCTCTCTATATATATATATATATATATATATATATATATATATCCTCTTCCATTCAACAACTGAGACAATTTGCAAGAGTCCATATAATAAAATTATGATATAATAAAAAATTAATTAGTAAGATAAAGAAATACTTAAAAGCAAGTATTAGTAATTAGTGAGCAAAATGGCTTATTAAAAATACAGTAAAATATTAAGAGCTAAGTTTTATGCTAAGTATTTTATGAATTAATATTTCTTAGGGCTTATTGAATTATTATTAATGTTATACTCATTATAAAACCCTTCTAGAAATATCAGTTGAGTAGCCTTTTTAACCTAGAGTTTGAAGATGCAGCTGCAGTCACTCTCTACACTGTCCCTACCATGCCACCCATTCCTTGTCCTGTCACCAGTTCAGTTTTAAACATAGTCACAGGAAGGACACTGCTGTCTGCAAATGAATCCCAGTGTCCAGTAAGCACAAATCCAGTGCGTTTCCCCATCAGATGTTGCTAAATACCTTCTAGTCAGATTACTGAGTTCTTTCACCTCTTCTGGTTCCCTGGGAGCTCACATAGAGCTCACATGTGTGTCTTGTGAACAGTCTTCTTTTTCCCTTTTTCTGTTATGCCCAGTTAGTCTGTGAAAGTCCCCAACTACTTTTGAGAAAATAGCTTTGCTACAATTGCCAAGAGCTTTTTAATTGTTAATGTTGTTTGTATTGTTCACATTGGATGGGGTTGTGTATGCTCCTCAGTTCTCCACCCGAAGTCACCATTTGAGAAGATCTGTCAGTATTTTGGAGCATGCCAAGTAGCCATTCCACCTCATTCCTAGTGAGCTTTCACGAGAAAGTAGAATGTGCTAAACTGGGTGAGAAAATGAGAGCATGGAGAAAGTTAGTTATCACTGTGTTTTTCTTCGGTTTTGTGACTGTTTTCATTTATAAATACTCTAAGTAGTGATTTTTATAATCTAAGGAAATTTCTTAAGTACTTAAAAATAATAATTGGAAAAATGTTTTTGAAAACCTATATTCTAAAAAGACAATTTTCTTTTAATTTAGAAACACTAATTATAGTCTGCCAACTATAACATATAATTCTGTATGGGGGTGTTTGATTCCTTTTTGGTGAAAATGAGCAATGTAATACCTTAGAACTGAGCAACTTTAAGTTGAAGAAAACTTTTTTTTCTTTGTTTTTAAGACAGGGTTTCTCTGTGTAGCCCTGGCTGTCCTGGAACTCACCCTTTAGACCAGGCTGCCTCAAACTCTGAGATCTGCCTGCCTCTGCCTCCTGAATGAAGAAAATATTGTTATACAAGGTGGTTTTTAAAAGAAGTGAGTGTACAGACTAACAATAACTATTGAACCAACCATTCTAACTACATTCTAACTATTCAGCCATGTGTGCTACTGGGCAGTGTCCTGTACAGGAACAGATGCTCTTGAGATTTTCTGGGACCAGACTGTTGCATAGCCCAGCACTGGGGACGTGGACAGTTAGATAGCTAATGTTCCATCGTTGTGTTTTGAAAGTCAACAGAACCCCTCCCATCACAACTAGTCTATAGTAAATGCATGTGTGTATCCCGTGGACACACTGTTCTTTTCTTTCTCTGTTATGCAGTCAGTAAGTGTCCTGAAGCCCTTTTAAGAAACAGCTTTTCCTACAAATACTGAGGACTTCTTAGTTGTTTATTTTATCATTGTTGGGTTTTGATGTTCACATTGCATAGGATTGTGTATACTGTGCAGTTCTCCACCCTGATTTCACCTCTCCACCTTCCTAGCCAGGCCATAGAAATGGGACTTTAATAATTTCAACCAAGCTAAGCACCTGTAGGCTTCTAGTTTTAGCATATACATAGAAAGATCTGAGCTTTCTGAAAACTGGAAAGTCAGAACCTGTGTGAAACACTTGTCTGCATCCCTTTCTAGTGTAGCCTTGCCTTAGTCTGATTGTCCATCCCTACTGCTCTCGAATCAGGTGTTTATCCTTGGACAGGGTTTGCAGCCCTGAACTACTGTGAGGCATGTTCCAGTAGACCTGCATCTGCCATCTACACCAGGCAAGAGTTGGACTGCAGAGTCCCATCTGCTCCCCTTTCACCACTATAGGTTCTGTAACAGACATTTACTGAACACACACAGTTTTCAGAATGTTTACCTTCCTCAAAAACCCAATTAGTGAGTACCTTCAGGAAAAATGCCTGCTGAGTGGGCAAATGACAGGCATCTTGAGAATCAGCACTTACCAGTCGATTGTATTGCTAGACATGAGCGTCAGAGACCAACAGACACACTGGCTGACTAAAGCGCTCAGGTCTGCCCCATTTCTAGTCATATAATTTAAAAAGAAACCAAAAAAGCTTGGGAAAGAAAAAGTAGAGACACTAGATTTTAGTACATTTTTTCCTAAGGTTTATTTATTTCATGTATGAGTACACTGTAGCTGTCTTCAGACACACCAGAAGAGGGCATCAGATCCCCATTGCAGATGGTTGTGAGCCACCATGTGGTTGCTGGGATTTGAACTCAGGACCTCTGGAAAAGCAGTCAGTGCTCTTAACCACTGAGCCATCATCTCTCCAGCCCTGTAGGTTTTGGTGCATTCTTAGTGAACCTCAGTGCTGGCGTTATGTTCATTAGGCTAGACTGTGAGGAGTGGATTTGAATGTATGTATCATACTCTCCCTCCAATCTGCAGGATTGACTGCATGGGATGTACAGAAACACTGCTGGTGCAAGGTGGCAAGGGGAATCTGAGGCAGATACAGGCAGCTTTGTGGAAATGGTTGCAGCCTATATACAGCTTTGGTCCTGTGTGAGGCCTCTAATTGATCAGGAAGGTAATAGTATTTCCAAGTCTTCTCTTTAGGCAGGACTCTGGTCCTGGGATGGGTGCAAGTTGGAGCAGGCATGAAGAGGAGCTAGGGTCCTCTCACCTCTGCCATCCCCGCTTCCCTTCCAGGCCTTTTCCTCCCCGTTCTGTTGGCGTCCTCTTCCCCTTCCACCTCCAGTTTTCTCCTTCTCCAGTTTCTCCCCTTCTTTCCTTTCATATTTTTATTCCTTCTTCTTTAGACTCCGTCTCTTCTTCCACTGACTTTCCTTATCTTCCTGCCTTGCTCTCTGTCCTCACTTTTCTTTCCATCCCTTTGTATTTCCTTTTCCTGTCCTCACTTTCTCCTTCCTCCCTTGCCCTTCTACAGAATTGCAGTTTTTCAAAAGGCCTAACCTTTTCTCACTTTCTAATTTCACATCTCAGCATCTTGCAAACGTAACAGCAGTTTATAGCTGAGCTTTTTTCCTCATTGTTACTAGAAGTTTAACGTTTTAAAAACTGGGTCAGATTAAAACTTCTTAAGTTAACCATGCGGCTGGGACTTAAAAATTTACAAAAGGTCATTCCCAAGTTGAGAGTCTGTGTAAATGAGCAGAGTGGGTCGTGTGCAGGCGAGTTGTGAATGTATTAAGTTATTCTGCTCTTGCTTCGTCCCTTAGGTTGGTGCGACAAGAATGCCTACCCGGAACCACAGGAATCCAGTTTCCAGGGAAACCAAAAGCAGTTGCCTGCCTGTTCAGCAAGTTGAAAATGAAGGAGTGGCTCAGAATAAAAGGAAAATAATGTAAGGGCTGGACCACAGAAAGTAAAGTTTCAGAAAACTCAGTTATAACAGTGTTTAATGTTGAACTTTAAGGGAAACATGCCCAAAAGACCGGCTAGCAAGAATGTTTCTCCTCGCTATCCTGGAGTTCTTACAAAGTGCCTTGGAAACCTACTGACTGCGGGAAGAGCAGTGACAGCAGAAGTTAGTCACTCCTCAGCTCTGGTGCATGGAGAATCTAGAATGCTCCATTGGCAAGGTAGCAAACTGAATAAGAAAAATATTTTTATAGCATTCTTTTCTAAAATCATAGGTAGGAAAATCACTTGCTATTTTAGGAACAGTCATATATTATATTATCAATTTGATTATATTGCTACTCAAATGAGACTGGCCTAAACAGTTAAATATCGCCAATGTTAGAGACAGCTGTGTGCATTGCTTATGACCCATTTTTGTCAGTAGTAAAACTGCTGTTGATGTGTTTGAAAACCTGTTGAAATTCCTTTGTGGACACCAGAAATGAAAACAAGAAAAATTCTCATCTCTGAAAAGTGGCAAATTAATATTTTCCTGCTAGGCAACCATCCTTGTGTTTTATACAAACATAAAGCGTTCTGTGGTGTGACAGCTTTGGTGACAGCATCTCTACTGCTTTGTACAAATCCCATGTAAATGTGGTGAAACACTTCAGAAGCAGAGACAGCATGAGGATGCAGGCATTCCAGGGAATACACTCCATCATTCTATCAGACATGCTGAAGGTGCCATTAAGCCTAGGATTTTATCTTTTTTTTTTTATGTTAATTCAGAAAGCAGCATCAGCAGTGAGGTGTGACCAGTTTGGATTTGAGGGGACAGATAGACTTACTATTTGTTACCTGTTTTTTAATAAACACTAAAAGCATCAGAAATGTATTTGTCATCTCAGAAATACAAGCTTTGTCTTCATTCTTCATATACAATTTTCATGGTTTTTTGGGGAGAGAGAGAGAGAGTGTGTGTGTGTGTTTTCCATGTTAATATAAAAGGTTATACCCAAAAATTGGAGTCTAGAGAAGTGACTTATTGCAGAGGTTCCAAGTCTGATTGTTGTTGTAAAAATATAAAAATAAAAAGTAAATGTTGGTCTTTTACCCGCTGGGTCTTCTCCTCGGTGCCCCAAGATATCTGCTAGATGTCTTGGCCGAAACACAGCCCAGCCACATACTTTGCTACACTCAAACCCTCACATAAAAGAACACACAACACAATAATCTTTGACCCAGTTGGTAAGATATAATTGCCCACTTAAACATACAAAGCCTGGTACCATCCATCCCTTAGGAACATTGATAACAACCTGTAAATACACGGAGCGGAATCTTAACGTCACCTGCCATGGCTTCTCACCCTCTCTCTGTCTCCTCCCTCTCCCTCTCCTATTCTCCTCCTCCTCCTTCAAACTTCTCTCCTGCCCATCCATCCTTCCTTCTCCTCCAGTGACAGGCCTCCTTCTATCCTGTACCTGCCCCTCACCTGTATTTTATAAATTCAATGGGGAGAAGGTTCTGTTGAAGTCACCTGATTCCTGAGAATGTGACTAGGCAGCTGTCCTAGGGGCAGTGGAATTAGCATCAAATTACAGATAACTTCAGGGCAAACCACCACATCTGATTCTCAATCACTTGGGTGCGCACAACCCTCTGTAACTCTAGTTCCAGGGGATCAGATGACCTATATTCTGCCCTCGGTGGGCTCTGCATGTATGTGGTACAATTATATACATACAAACAAAACATTCATACACATAAAATTTTCTTAATTTGAAAAAAAGGAAAACCGAAAATCCTCAAAAATAACTTAAGTTGAAATTCTTAGCTTCTACTATCAAGTTCTCTTTACAGTTATTCTCTGGAAGGCTGGCTACCTGAATTATTAGTACATACAGATTTTCATGTTGATTTTCTGAGATGGGTTCTGTACATAGCCCTGGCTATCCTGGAACTCTGCCTCCTGAGTGCTGGGATTAAAAGTTTGTATAACACATCCAATTACTGTATAATTTTTTTAAAAAAATATGAGTGTACTGTAGCTGTCCTCAGACACACCAGAGGAGGGCATCGGATCCCATTACCGATGGTTGTGAGCCACCATGTGGTTGCTGGGAATTGAACTCAGGACCTGTGGAAGAGCACTCAATACTCTCAACTACTTTGCCATCTCTCCAGCCCCTTAACTGTACAAATTTTACAGTTCACTTAATGTACTGATGTACATTAATATACATTTAATTTAATGTATCATTTGCTCAACCTACCACTCTCCTTTTAAATCATTTCACCTTCCCCCTAAACTCTGTGACATGTGCAAATTCAGAACTATTCTCGTGGTGACTCATTTGACTTTCAGCCTAGGTGTGACAGTGGAGGAGCTCTTGGAAAGTAGTTCTCTTCTGAAGACGGACCGTGCTTGCTGCAGTCTGCATGTCAGAGGCTTCCGCTTCAACCAAAGCTCTAGGCAGCTCAGATCAAGTAGAGCTGACTTTCCACTTGTGCTTAGCAAAGGCTCTTTTTAAACACATATTTAGTGTCTGTTCTGCATTGCTACAAATACGAAGGGATTTGTAAGCTAGGAAATAATGTTGATGATACTATAGCAACATTTGTATCGTTTTTTTATTTTATTTTTTTTTTTCAGCCAAGCTGGGGAGTTATGGTCGAGTATACACCTGTCATGCCTGTAACCAAAAGCTCTATCTAAATGAGATTTTACAATACCATGAACCTAAACCTGGCTAGTTTATTCTTCTATGTGAAAGTATACTTTTTATAAAGTCTTAGAAAACGAGTTCAAGAATTCAACTACAGCTTTATGTCATGAAACGTCTACTAAATCTCCATTATTGTCCTCTTGTTACATTCAGACCTCACAATATTGTTCACTTCACAGTAGACAATAAGCTCTTGAGGGACAGAAGAGTATTTGTTCATCATTAGATAACACATTAGTATAGTATAGTATAGTACTGTACAGTACAGTTACCATGCTCAGTAGATACATGTTTCATTCAGGAATGAATAAACAGATATCAAGAATAGGTGATGGCTATATGAGCCCCTGCCCCAAATCAGATTTTTCTTTTCCTTGTAGGTGTACATTCTAGTAGAATTTGTGTGGTGAATGCTCTGATAAAGTACGTGTTAAAAGTCATCCTAGACGGGGGCATAGAGCTCAGCGGTAGAGAGCTGGCCTAGTACACATGACGAGAGCCTGAGTTCCATTCTTACAACTACAAAAGGAAGAAAAAGACATACACGCAACCAAGTTTCTGAAATAAAGCCTCAGCTGATTGGTGTGTGTGTGTGGGTGTGGGTAGTGGTGGTGGTGGTGGTGGTGGTGGTGGTGGTGGTGGTGGTGGTGGTGGTGGTGGTGGTGGTGGTGGTGTTTTTAATGAGTAGGAATTAGAAAAGGAAAGCTGCAGAATATGGAAAGGTCAAAGTTGGCTGAAACCAGGCTGTGAACATGGAGATGACTGAGGAAACTATGGCTCAGACACTGGGATCCTACCCCACACAACTTGCAAGCCTGTAGTGAACTTAACAAAATAAACAGTGTAATCAGGTCTGGACAGGGCTCTTGTCAGCTTTTGTATCCAGAGTGCGTTGGTGAAAGGTTGGGTATTATGAGGTACTGTTTGGAAGCGGGAAAGTTTCAGAACTGATAAGTCGGCACTGTCAATAAGCTACAGCTTACCTAGAAGCATCTGTAGTGCTGGGAGAGATGGTGCTGATCACTGGGAAAGGCAAAGTGTGGTTAGGCAAGAAAGCACACTGCAAGTATTTGCTTTAATCATTTCTACTCCCTGGATTCTGGCTTTGGATACTATGGTTGTACTTGGTTACCTAATACAACATGTTTAAATGACAAATACTGTCTCATAGTCACAGTGAGCTGGAGTCCAGGTGCAGCCCAGCTTACCTGCCCCAAGCTCAAGGACTGTAATTGCAGTCATGCCGTTGAATGGAGACATCCACTTCCTCCAAGCCAAGGGTCACACAGATGTATGTAGCTGGAAGGCATACATACACACACGTATGTACATCTGTTGCTGGCAGTAAGCCATGGGCCCTTTTTGCCTGGACTGCTGTGTAGCATTGCCTAAATGTCTTCATGACACAGAAGCCTGCATACCCTAGCATTAGCAGCCCTAGAAAGGAGCAACAGGAAGTGATAGTGTCTCAGAAATTAAGCACTGACTTCTGCCATATTCTTCTGGTTAGAAACAAGTCACTAAGCCCAGTCTTGAAGAGAGGAGAGCAATATGCAAAGGCTACATAACTATTTACATAATGTTTATTAAGAAATTTCACACAGTGTGTTTTGATCATATTCATTCCCCCTTCCCCAGCTCTTTCTGGATCTACTCCATGTCCCTTCCTACTCAACTTTGGATTGTTTCTTGTTTGTTTTTGTTTATAAACACACTGACTCAAATTTGGCTGTCCAGATACTCTTAGTTACAAGCCCTACTCTGGAGCATGGTCAACTTACCAGGAGTCACACCTTAAAGAAAACTGACTCCCTCTCCCAGCGGCTATCAGTTGTCAATAGCATTATAATCGTTTTAGGGAGAGGACTCCATTCTCACCTTCCCTCTTCTCTGCTGAGATCTGTCTGACTTGAGCTTCAGACTATGACAATCACTGAAAGTCATGTGTGCATCTATCATTGTGTCTCAAAAGTGCTGTTTCCTTTCGGTTATCCACCGTTCTGGCTCTTAAAATCCTCTACCCCTTCTCCCATGAAGATCCTTGAGCCGTGTGGGGATGGGTGTGATTTAGGCATCCCGTTTAGGAACAAGCAATCCCCATTCTCTTCTTCTCTGTCCATTGGCCAGCTGTAGATCTCTGTTTATGGCCATCTGCTACAGGAAGTGGCTTCTCTGATGAGGATCTAAAGATGCACTGATCTATGGCTAGAGCAGAAAGTCATTATGAATCTTTTTAATACTGTGTTCCTTTAGCAGACTAATGGAGGATTCTCCTCTGGGGTCTATGACCTAGCTAGTCACAGGTTCTTGGCCCTATTAACAGTGGCAGATATGGGTTCTGTCTCACAGAGTGGGACTTAAAGCCAATGATTATTTCTATACCATTTATGCCACTATTGCACCGGTGGCCATAATGAAGCTCACAGGTCTATCTTTAAGCGGCCATACATGCCATGTTCACATTTAGGGGTGTAAAGGAGACAGTACATGGGGAAAAAAGAAACTTTTTAAAAGGAACTGTCTCAGCCCCTGGAAGGCTAAGGTTAACCTGGGCTACACGACAAGACCCTGGTTCAAAAGATGTCAGTTACTATCAACACATTAAACTGAGGTAGAAATGACTTGTACCTTAAAGACTTGAATGTAAGCTAGAAGGCATCAATACAGATTTCAGAGTCACTGGTGTATCCGTGGTGATTGAAATCAGAGCAAATGGCAAGATGGATCAGCAGAAATGAATAAGAAAAAGGCTATCAGGGGAAACTGGACATTTTGATTTGATGGCCAGAAAATGCCCAGAGAGTGGTGGGGGCAAAAAAGGACACAGGGCTAGCTAAAAAGGAGTCCCAGGTCCAAGAAAATTTAAACTTTAAAAGACTATAGTAATCATCTGCAATCCTCTGAGTAAACTAGTAATTCAAGAGTCCAGACTGATCATAAATGAGTAAACAAACAGGAGGGAGCTGTTCAGTTCTATAGAAGGCCAAACAGCAGATGGAATGATGGAGTTAGAAGAATCACCCAGTTATAAGTGCTAAAGTAACAACTATTTAGCAGTCACCAGATGTTAAAGTTAAGAGTGTTTTGATGCTAAATAGGAACAATTACATAGTCTTATTTAAAGAATCACCCTGAAAATTGTTATTATTTGGTGAATATGATGTTTATTAATTTACTTAGAATTGAAGAAACATGTCAGAAACTGTCCTAAGACAAAAGGTAGCCACTAATAAGATTCAGGAATACAACAGTTAACACCAGGAGGAAGAACAGTGTCAGTAATGTGGGATCTTCACGTTCATCGTGGAGACACCCAGAGAACCCAAACCAGAGACAGTCTACAAAGCAAGTGGTTGGAGATTTCCAAGAATACCATCTTTTCTACGAAAGACAGAGGAAGGCTACCGAGTTGTTCCTGATTGTAGACACTAGCTAACTGACTCATGACCATGGTTTGGACTTGGTTCCTGGTCAAGTGGAGGGTATCATCAGAGCGGCATACCTTGGCACACGTGGGCTAGTGAGTACTGGTAGATGAAGGCTAATCTTGTTTTAACCTTGCAAGGCCAGAGAATGGCCATACTTGGGAAGTAAATGCCTGTGTGTATATTGATATGAGATATGATGTCTAACTTATTTACAGTTGAAAGACTTAGATGTGGAAAGGGCAGTAGGGAGCTGTGATATTGAGTACACAAGAGCAATGTATATATTTATATGTATTTCTGCAATGTCATGAATTTAGGGTTATTACAGAGTAAATCTTTTTGAAAGGTACTATTTGCATTATCATGGAATTCAGGGAAAATAAAGACTAAGTAAGAGTGTTATTAGACTCAGCCCTTCTCAGATTCCTTGATGTGAAATAGCCAGCCGTACAAGGGAGTGGTGAGAAAGGAAACCATGGAGAGTAGAAAGGCCCTGAGCAGAATGTGGAAAGGTAAGTCAGTAACCAGGAAGAGTACCTAGGGAAAGGGTATTTTGATTTTAGAATAGTGTGAACTTATATTTTTAGACACAGTTTTACAATACTAATTTAACATTAGCCTAACTCAATGGATTCAGTCAGCCTGTGCTACACAGTGGGACCCTGTCTCCAAGGAAAGAGACAGAGCAAAAGTAAAAATTCAGGTTAGAGTCAACAATTTGAAAGATAACATACTTTGAAATCTCTTGAAGACACTTTCCCAGTTGCAAAACTTGTCTGAACTTGAATACATAGCCTCTGCTTCTTCATGTAATACCACCACCAAGGGCTAAAAACTTGTCTGCAGTCCTTAGAATGCCAAGAAGGCATCTATTCCAGTCACCACTGACACAGAAGCTTCTCCAGTGACAGTGTGTGTGTGCAGACCAGCCTTTGCACAGTTCCACATCTGACATAAACTGCTGAAACAGACTTGAAGTTGTAACCTTTTTCCCATTCTGCCTATTAGCTATGATTCCAATAAACAAAGACAATGTTGTGTCCACTGCCAGTTTTACTGCCTCTGTAATTCATGAGACAATATTTACCTTTGTCTCTGAGGGTAACAGAAAGTGAGAAAGGGCTAATCAGTGGGCACAGAGTGTTTCTTGGGTAGTAGAAACAAGCCCCAAAGTGCTGCTGCCCTGCAGAGGCACAACAGGAAAATATATGGTACTATTCTATTTCAACAAGTTCAAACCAAGATCGAAACTTAAACGGAGAACGCTTAAGGAGGCAGATATGCTCACCCAATTTGAGCATTACATGATGTGTCATGATTTAAAACATGAGGTGTTTTAATTACATATGAGTTTAATGTGTCGATTAAAAACATCATTTGGGAAGCTCTGAGGAATGTATCTTCAATAGTAGAGGCTAGGATGTAAATGGATTCAGGTTAAGTGATGGCTTTAAGATCTGTTTGTTTTATTGGGCGACAGAGTTAACACTCCTGTACAACTGAGACAAATGCATTGGGACTAATGAGATGACTACATGGTTAAGAGCTCTGGCTACTCAACCAGAGACTCAGGTTCAATTTCCAGCTCTAACACGGCAGTTCACAAATGTCTTTAGCTCCAGTTCAAGGATACGGACCCGCCCCCTTCTTCTGACTTCCAAAAGCACTGTGTGTTGCATGCACACGGTACACAGCCATGCAGGCAAAACGACCTGCATAAAAATAAAAGGTTCTTTTTAAATATAGTGTGTTTTACATCTAGTTTGTATATTGTAAAATCCGTCTTTTATTATGTCTAGGGCCTCAAAATATTGCAAACACATTGACCATAGTGCAAAGTGACACAACAGAATGCATTGTGCAAGTATATCTGCCCTCTGCCCTACCACAAGTGATGAGAATTCTAACTCCCCAGTGCCTTCGCAAGCAGATGACAGTTCTTTCGTCCAGCTCCAACCTACAATCTCATTCAGTTGCACAATGAGTTAGTGGCTTCCGAGTACAGTAAGAGTGCTGAAGGAAGTTGTGAAATCACAGAGCATTAGACTTGACCGTCTTTGTGTCCCAGTGTGTGCGGGAGGGATCGAGGGAGGGGCAGGCTAATAGAGTGCTCGGTCGGTCAGTCCCTAATTCAGTTTGGCTCTTTTTAATGCTACACCCTAGTGCCTGGAAACTTTTACTCATAAGGAGCCAGCACTGTGTAACTTAGTAAGTGCCTGGGGCCAAAATGTCATTCTGTATCCAGGGGAGTGCTGAGTTTGCTGACAGGAAGGCTTCTGCCTCCTGCAGCCAATGCTACAGCTAATTCTTATCTAGCAGGCTACGACTGTCAGCTACAACTTTGAGGAGTTAAGAAATGTGAGAGGGTAAGCTTTGAGGTAGCCAACTCTGTGTATGTGTGTGTGTGTGTGTGTGTGTGTGTGTGTGTGTGTGTGTGTGTGTGTATGTGTGTGTGTATGTGTGTGTGTGTATGTGTGTGTGTGTAAAAGCCAGAGGTCAAGTGTGTGTGGTGTGGGGGTGGGTATAAAAGCCAGAGGTCAACCTTCAGTATCTTTTTTAGTTTTTCTCCACCTTGTTTTCCAGACAGGGTCTCTTTCTATGTCTGGAACTCTATGGATCAACTAGTCTAACAAGACCCAGAGATCTGTCTGTCCCTACTCCTTTAGTGCTGGGATTCCAAGTTTACCACTATGCCCAGCCTTTTTAAGTGGGTTGTAAGGAGTTGCACAGCATGAATTTTACCAAATGAGCCCTCTCCCATCCTTCCAGAGCTAGTGATTGTTGCAAGAGGGAATGGCAAAGAAGTGGTTGGGACGAGCACTGAGGTTGACTCTCAACCCTACCAATGGATATGACCCATCCCTTCTCTCTTCGAGCCTGGGTCTTCTCATCTCTAAAGTCCTCATGCATTTCAGTATATCCCACAGGCTAGTCACTTAATACTTAATTTATTGAGTAGTAACTTAATAAATAATGGATAGAAATTTTTCCTTTTAGGTGGCAAGTCACTGTAGATGTGAAATGTCAGATTGGATCGATGAGGGGTATACTACCATTGGAACTAAACTTTGAAAGGAGTTTTGGACATTTCAAGCTGGTGGATAAAGGGCAACACTGCAGAGAAACACGAACAACCATGAGCTGCTGGAATAGCAGGTCACCCAGTGGGTGAAGTCCTCTCCATTGGGGAAGGAGAGGAGGAGCCAGACTACAGGATATGCTGTGGTGGGGGGACATTGTGGGGCATTCTGCCAACATGGGGGTTAATCAAAAGCTTTTCATGGGACTTGGAGGTAGAGTAGGCAGCAAAGCTGACCTTCTCTAAAAAGATTCATTGTACAAGAGATGGGGGACAGGTTGGGAATGAAGGAAGTCTGAGGACTGTATTGGGAAGCTACCTTTTGATGTAAACCCAAGGGCACAGTGAAAACTCTTCCCCAGGCAAGCCAACCACCTATGTCTTTGGTGCCAACCAAACCTTCCATAACTATTGGAATGCACCCATGACATGGCTTGAGGTTCAGTGGTAGATGTACTAGAGATAGATAAGTAAGTCATAGTGTGGTGAGTTCTACAGCTTCCCTATGAAGACATCAGATGTCTGTGATTACTTGAGAGCATAGAGCTAAATAAAGTACAGGTTTCTTTCCACACTTTCTCTATGGAGAATTGAACTCCAAATGCATCATTTGAAGAAACTCTCACTCTGAAAAAAGACTGGTGACTTTCCAAGAAAGTCACTTAGGAAATAATAGCTCAGGGGTTGAACAGATGGCTCAGCAATTAAGAACAATTATTACTTTTTCAGAGGATCCAAGTTCGATTCCCAATACCATGTGATGGTTCACAACCATCTGTAATCCCAATTCCAGGAGATCCAACAGACATGCATGTTGTATACACACATGTACATAAGCAAGACATTCATACACACAAAAATAAATAAAAAATTTAAAAAAAACCTCATGTTTGAAAATGTATCTCAGATAAGAGAGTGCCCACCTAGCATGTAATCCTGGCTTGATTAAACATTGTGGCACATACCGATAACCCTAGCACTGAGAAGTTGAAGCAGGAGGATCAGAAGTTCAGGCTCATCCTTGGCTGTGTATTGAGCTCGGGGCTAGTCTGGATATGCGAAAGGTTTTGAACTACCCTCCTGCCTCTATTGAGACTACAAGTCTGTACCCCTATTCAGACCTTGGAGTGTTAGCTTTTAAGAGTCTTTCGTGATTGTGTCCTTACCCATAGCTATGGCACAACTGAAGAGTCCACCTCAGCCCTTGAATCTTTACATTATCCATCCCTCTCAACAAGTAAATTTTAAAATAGTATTGCTCTTTCTGAGTTATTTAGTGTATCAGCAAACTGTAAAAGCTTGATTGAGCTGACAGATCTCTACTTTGAACCTCATATCGAAATGATTAAATGTCTTTAAAATAAAAGCAATTCTGCTGCATGCATAAATGTCCTCAACTAAGGGCCTGGCCATGGCTTTGTATACCTTTAGCCCCAACTGGACAATTTTCTATCTTCTTGCTAATGTTTGCCCTCTTAGTCACCAGCCTTGGCTGAGAATGACCGTTAGCTTTTCCACAAAACTCTGCTCCAGTGACTAGGATTTGCTTGTGGCAAAAATACTTAAGCAGAGGAAGATAGTTTCACAATGGAGTGATTAATCATATCCCTGGTGACCAGTCTTGCCACCAGCCCTTGTTCTGGATGGGTTGTGTAAAAATAAACAGTCACACCTCTACCCGGCCACTTCCGGCCTGTCCAGAATATATGGGTGTGTATTCTATTTCCTCTTTGACTTTTAGGTTGTGCAATAACATCAAAGAACTCTGAGTAACTGAAGCATTGGTTCAGAAGGAGTGGCTCGCTTTTCTATAATGGCCAACTGTCTCTCACAGGGCTAGTCTTTTCCTCCTGTGTTCTCGGACACTTGTGTTTCTTTCCTGATGTTTGCCAACCTATAATTATTGCTTCCATGTTTCCTGTTGCCCAGCCTGTTGCCCAGTGCCTGACACTTAGTGGAGTCTAATGTTGCCCACAGTGGATGAACCCATCCTGGAAGTCAGTGGCAGTTATAACCAGATGGATCCTGGCAGCTTTGGGGGAGCACAGAGAATCAAAATGAAGAATGTTTTCATCTATTATAGGATAAGCTTTTTTTGCCTCAAATTTCATAGAAAAATATTTATAAAAATTTCTTTCCCTCTGTCCCTTCCTTCCTCTCTCCCTCCCTCTTCTCTCTCATCCTAACAGTTTTTCCAACTCTTTCCTTTTGGGCTGCATAGCCTGAGACAGGACTTGTGTCTTTGTCCCCACCCTAGTTGCTATAGCTGATGAATCATAGAAACCAGCGTCAGGAAAGACAAATGAGATCATCTGGCTAATCTCCAGATCAGGGAGTGGAGCACTGGATGAGGATGACCATGAAGAGAGAGAAAGATGCAGCTAGAGTCGAGTGAGCAGCTTGCCTTTGGCTTCTAGCACAATCCTGACTCCCACCCTCTTAGAAAGCAGTTAGGCACCCCCCACCCGCTCATGTCCTGGGAAAAGCAGATGCTGGCAAGCTGAGGGATAGTGATATCACCTGAGACCTGAGTCCAATCACCTGAGTAATAAAACTGGACTGTGACTCATTCTGTGACTGATTTAACAGTCTTAGAAACTTCGAGACTCAATCTTTGCAGAACTTTACTAACTTAGGAGTTTGTAAGGAACTTAGAGATAACCTAGGCCACAATGCATAGTTCCCAGATATTGAGAGATTAACATCGGGAAGGTAAGAAACCCCAGGTGTACCCAGGTCAGGAACACAGACCCGCCCTATTCCTCTGGGCACAGTATACGCCCTCCTGGGCTTTCCTTCACCTACCCCTTCTTCCTTTTCTTCCTTGTTCTCTCTTGGCTCTGTTTTCTGAAAAAATGGCAGAGGTGACTTTGTAACTAGCTGTCCACTCTAGATCTGACCACAGTCACTCTGCAATGAGCATCACAGAGCTGGAAAAGCCCCCCTTAGCCCACACACAGCCTGTCCTGACTTCCCTTCTGGCAGTTTCTCTGTTCGTTCACCTGTGCAGCCTTGATTTCATTTCCTGTTTCTGTTCTAACACCACCCCCCACCACCGTTAGATATTGTTAATGGATCATAGCGCCCTAGGCTTCCATCAGTGTCTGGCTGAGTTCTACCTCAGCTCCCTGCATCCTCTTACGGCCTAGTCCTTGTGCGTCAACTCTGGCCTTGTAAATAACATAATAAGACTTTACTCTTTCCTACTCTCCTTGTGCCTGTTGATGCTGATAGCCTGCGTCCCCACCGTATGTTCCTATCTCTAGCTGTCTACCCACATTCTCATCGGCATGTCACATATTATTAGAAATAAAGTGTGTCAAGAATGTTTAACAGCTCTCTGGTGTTACTTTTAATAATGCTGTGTCTGGCAGGCACAGTGGCATATGCCTTCAATCCAAGCACCTGGGAGGCAGAGGCAGGTGGATCTCTGTGAGTTCAATGCCAGCCTCAGCTACATAGTGAGTTCCCAGATAGCCAGGGCAATGTAGAGAGACTCTATCAGTGATGATGGTGGTGGTGATGATGATGATTGCGTTGTCCAGCTTCATTTGACTATAAAGAAATATTTCTTAATCACAGATACACATTTAAACACTCTAAAACATGTTGGGATCCTGTAGTCCAAAGAGTGTGAACTAAAGCATTAACTTCTTGTACACAGTCAGTCCTTGGTTTCCAATATATCGGGAATGCATTCCAGGGCTCCTCTTCCGTGGGTAACAAAATTTGAGGATGCTCAGATTTCCTTCTTTAAAATGACACAGGAGAACCATGAAGACAAGACCCAGAGACGGAGCAGCCTGGACCAAGTAAATGCAAAGTCATTGGGCAGGCATGGATGACAGATTTACATATGATTGTAGTGTGCTGTCCGATGGCTTCTCCTTTATACAGAGCACCTATCTCAACTAGCAATGGTCTGTGGTTCTCTGTTAGGAAGTCTAACTGATCAGTTAGCACTGAGCTCAGATCTTTGACCACACTAAGACACACCTAGCTTTGACCAAAGCATAGGGCCAGGTCATGCTGGTCAACTGGAGTTTAATGTCCTGCATGGCTGACGCTGTGTGATGTGCATGCAGTGTAGCCACTGTGGAAGGTGACATTCCCAGTCAGGGGTTTCTGGTTTCTGGCTGTAGACAATTGTGTGGTCACTAATGCAGCTCTAAGGCTCACCCCCAAATCTAAGGTTGGGGATCCCATTACTGATCCATAACCACATCAACCAACCTGGCAGTTCCAATGGGCAAAACAACATCAAAGGACCCAGTGATAGAAAATCTGGGGTTCGTTTCTCTGCCATATCTGATACCCATGACCGCAGAATGAGGTGGAAGGCTCTCAGTGCTGGGAAATGAATTCGAGAAACAGTAAGAATGATGTGAAGCCACTATATGATGTTGGTAGAGTCACCATTCTGCCACAGGAGCTGGGGACAGAAGCTTTTGGCATAAGCACAGTGTGTGAAGTTGTCAAAGCTGAGATCTTCCAGTCTTTGGTTCCTCAGAAACAAGGTCGCCATGGATTATGAAAACCTGGAGAAAGCCAGACAAGAGGAAATCCAAGAGGCTAGGGAACAGCCTGTGTAAAAACCGAAACCATTAGTTTTCCTTGCAGGGGCTAGCATGGACCCCATGACAGTGCCAGTTGACTAGCATCCAACTAGCCACTGCCTGTTCTGGCTCCTGCTGGAGTCACAGTCTCAGTACCATAAAAGGAGAGCCTGTCCTCCCCACCCTGCCTTACCTCAGCAGATGGTTTTGATGCTAGATTCCCTTGTTCAGTTAGTTATCTTTGTAAGATGGTGTTCTTGTGCTCCTGGGCTCCGTTCTGCTTCATCTTTGGCATTGAAGGCTGAGCAAAAACAAACTCAATAGCACTTGGACTTTATTCAATGCCATAACAGTTTGAAATGAAATGACAATAAAATTATATAAAATGACATGGTATCCGCACACTTTCCCATGTACTTTACAGATATGTGCAACCTGTAGCCCATAGAGAACTATGTGGCCCTGCCTGGAGAGCTTCCAATGTGGCCCAACATTTTCACACACTGTAGCATCCATCGTGTTGCAATGTGCAAAGGCTGGACACTCTTGCTTTTTAACCATCTTTATTGCTTATAAAATCGAATGGAAGGTGAGCGCCCTATAAGAAGTAGCCTTGGTTTGTTGTTTAGGGAATAGTGTACATGTTCAATACAGATGCGTGATCCATTTTCAAAGGTTTTCTGTGAGCAGATGTTTGAACACCTGGGTATGGAACCCATGTATGTGAAGGGTCGGTAATCTTCACTAACACAAGGGATGCTCTTTCTGGTTTGCACAGAAAATGAATCCGAGAAAGAGAAAGGCTAAGTATACTTGAAAAAAAAACTGATCTATTGATCTATTTGTTAGGCCAGTGTTTAATTATTCAAAGCACTTCCACTTAGAAAAAGATACGTGGCCTTTTCAATAAATAAATAAATAAATAAATAAATAAATAAATAAATAAATGAAACCTGTTTCTGTGAATCAATGCTCACGTGTGTGTACAAGATCACTAGACCTAGACATAGCACACTGGTCACTGAGGATCTAGGTTTGAAGCTAAAGGAAAATAGGATGCTCCTTTTCTCACTCCAAGTTCCTGGGACCCACTAGAGTCCCTTTCAAGCACGTCAGCTGCTCAGCATGTGGAATTTCTTAGCCCACATTGGCCAGGGCCAGGGCTTTACAAAGAAGACCTTGCAGCTCTTAGTCTGAGAGTGAAGCCCAGCACACATGCATAGACAGCACCAGGAGATAAGATACAACACAAACAACTGTACCCCTCCCATAAATGTCATGCCACCACGTGTCCTGTTACATGTTTGTGCCCAGCACATATTTCTGTTCTTCGTAATCTCTCCATGTACACCCTGCCTTGATTGTTCAATCATAAATTACCAGTAGAGAGTCGACCTCAAGTGAGATTTGTGCCCTATACCCTCATCTTCTCAGTTCGCAGTGTTTTCTTTGTCATCAGAGACTGCTATGCTGTTCCAACCTGCCCTTTACTTATAGATGTTTTTCTTAATAATTGGGTTTTCTTCAAGTGGAGGAAAAATATTAAAAATAACTGAATGCTGATAAGATGGCTCAAGGGGTGAAGGTGCCTGCTGTGCAAGCCTGGAGATCTGAGTTTAATTCCTGAACCCCACGAGAAGATGGAAAAGGACAACTGTCGCCACACAGTTGTCCTCTGTCCACCACACATGTGGTATGCACACACATACATGTACCAAACACTCACACGCATAATAATGATATTTCTTACAAGATTTGAGCGTTCCTCCAAACCTGGCACAGTTTATCCTAATCTTAATGTCTTCGAAGGCAGCTCATCCTTACCTGGCTGTTTTCTTTTTCAGCTTTCTCTAATATTATAGAAGCAGCTATGTTAAATATTAATGCCTTAGTCGGCAAAATGCTTGCCTAGTATGTATGAAGCCTGGATTCCCCTCACTGCATAAAACTAGGAGACGGGGCATGTCCCTGTAATGCCAGCATTTGGGAGGTAGAGATCGGAGTTCTAAACTAGCTCGGTACACATAAGATGCTACTCAAAATGTTAATAAGTGATGGTTGAAAAGATGTCTCTGTGGTTTAGAGCACAGAGTGCTCTTCCCAAGGACTCTAGTTTGCTTCTCAGCACCTACATGGTGGCTCACAACCAGCTCTAACTCCAGTTCCAGGGGATACAATGCCTTCTTCTCCCTTTTGTAGGCTGTACATGAATGTGGTGTACAGACATACGTGCAGGCAAACATTTATACACATATTAATACATGAATACATTTTAATGTTTTTAAAAACAATGTGTTTAAAAGGTGATCATTCTTTTGATGTGCACTTTCTAAAAGGTAACCATTACTAATTTGGTCTCTATTCTCCTGTGTATTTACATATGCCAGTGTATGCATGTACATACCTACACACATACATGTATTTACATTTAAAGTCTAACATGGAT
Source organism: Rattus norvegicus (assembly GCF_021556685.1). Classification (NCBI taxonomy): domain Eukaryota; kingdom Metazoa; phylum Chordata; class Mammalia; order Rodentia; family Muridae; genus Rattus; species Rattus norvegicus. The sequence continues at coordinate 77,834,601 of NC_141541.1, forward strand.
ATACTCAAGTTACTGATATCGTATTCTGCTTAGCTTTTATTTTTAAAACTCCAGCTAACAGGATGTGGTATTTAAATTTTATATTCAAAACTTTCAAAATACCTCAGGTAGCTTTCAATAAAGTTGACAGTAAAAATGATATTTTCTGTATGTTTCTTTTTAAAAGATTCATGTGTACAACTCTGTGTGGGGGTATATGCACTATGAGTGAAGTCCCCACAAATCTAGCAGAAAGCACCAGACACCTCTGGAGATGGAGTTAAAGGCAGTTGTGAGCTCTTCTACCTGGGTGCTCAGGGTCATCCTCAGGTCTTCTGCTAGAGTAGTACGTTTCTAACCACTGAGCCACCTCTCCAGGCCCTCACTAACATACTTTAAGTTATGAAAAATATTGCTTTTTTAGTAGATATAAGAGCATAACTAACACGTCCTGTCTGCAGAATTATGGTTTTATTTCTTGATGACAGATATTTAGCTACTAAATATCTGTATGCAAACACAAAGACAAAATAATGTGCAGAGTTATGTTGAAAATGCTGGTTGAAAAAAAGATAGCAACTGATAGGATCTGAGATGTTCACCCTTTGCCTTACCGATCTGATCTGCGAAGAGGCAGCTAGCTCAATGATAGGAAACTCGTCCCACACTTGCAAGGCCCTGGGTTCAATTCCCAACACCGCTCATTCCCTCAATTGCAGGGAAATGCACTAAGAACTAAGCTGCTGGGGGCTGAGGAGTGGCTCAGTAGTTAGGAACACTCATCGGCTGTTCTTTCAGAGAACTCAGACTTCCTAGTGTCTCCAGTTGGCCATCCAATTCCAGAGGATCTAACACTCCCTTCTGGCTTTCATGGACGACTGGTATGAATGTGGTACACAGATATATATGCAGGCAAAACACCCATACATATAAAATAAAAATTAGAAAGAGAGAGAGAAAGAACTAAGTTGTTTTTAGCTTAGGAAGCATCCCTGTGAGTTGGCCTAAGAATGATTAACGTAGCACAGGAAAGAGACTCATGCACAGGTTCAGCCTGAGTCCTGGCACAATCCCTAGAGTAAAGGGGAAAGATGTCAGAAATGTGGGGCATTTGATCGCGTTGTCATAGATGTCTGGTGATGTAGCTCAGCAGATACAGTGCTTGCCCAGTGTGCACAAGGCCCTCGCTTCAACCCTGCCACTGTAAAAATGCAGAAGTGATAACGTAAGCCTATAAACCCAGCAGTGGATACTGGAGGATCAGAGGTCCAGCTCATACTAGGCTACACTATGAATTCAAGAGCAGCCAGGGATACATGAGACCCTGCTTCAAAAACAAACAATATCCAAACCAAACAAACTCAAAAAAAAAAAACAAAACAAAACAAAAAAAACCCTGACATGCCTTTTAGCAAGATCATTCTGGCTGCTTTGTAATGGATCAGTGGGGAGGGAAGGGGCCTGTGATGTTTGAGAACAGCACTGGTGTCCTGCAGATGCTTCTCGCAGATCCTTCTGAACATATCTCAAAACAAAGGGGTTTGTCCAGGTGGCAGCCTCTGTGTGACTGAGGTCATGACACAAGTTTAACAAAATCTGCCTGAGGTCTTATTATGAGTTCAGAGTTGCCAGAGCTCAAGAGACTTAGAAGCTCATAAAATGTCCACTGTCCTCAAGACCTGCAGGGAACCAGAGTTAGTCCTGCTGAGGAGAAAACTGGCTTTTCAGAGGCTAACCTGGCCACAGAGCTTCCCTGACATTTTTACAAAGTGTTGCTGTTAGGTTGGAATGAGAGCTTTCCCTGTATGTGTGAGTGTGTATATACATGCATATGTGTGTGTGTGAGTGTGTGTGTGTGTGTGAGTGTGTGTGTGTGTGTGTGTGTGTGTGCGTATGGGCGTATGTATGTGTGTGTGAGTATATGTGCATGTGTGAGTTGTGTATGTATGTGTGTGAGTGTGTGTATGTGTGTGAGTGTGTGTATGTGTGTGAGTGTGTGTGTGAGTGTATGTGTGAGTATGTATGTGTGTATATGTGTGAGTTATATATGTATGTGTGTGAGTGTGTGTATGTATGTGTGTGAGTGTGTGTATGTAAGAGTGCATATGTGAATGAGTGTGTATATGTGAGTGTATTGAGTGTGTGTGACTGTGTGTGTAATGTATAAATGTGTGTGTATGTGTGTGCATGAGTGTGTGTGAGTATGTATAGGTTTGTGCATGAATGTGTGTGCATAAAGATGAGAGAACAGCCTCTATTGCAGTTCCTCGGGCATTCTTTTGAAACAGGATCGCTCAGTGGTCAGCAACTGGCCAAGTAGGGTAGGCTGGCTGGCCAGAGAGCCTCAAAGACCCACTCTAACTCCCAACTCCCTGATGCTGCGATTATAAGGGCACACCACAGTCAACTATTTTTTTTAACTTGTTATTGATTCTTTGTGAATTTCACATCATGCACTCCAACCCCACTCGTCTCCTCGTCCCTTTGTACCTGTCCTCTACCCTTGCAACCTCCTCTGCAAAAGAAGACAAAAAATAAACTTAAAGAAGAAAAATAAAAAACTTCACCATGGGAACTGCAGTGTGTCATGGTGTATCACACAGTCTAGATGCCCTCTAGGCCAAACAGCACTCTTTGCAATGTTCATTACAGTGAGTCATTGGGCTGGCTTGAGGCCTCTGGCTCCTGCTACACTATCAATACTGGATCCTCACCAGGACTCCTCTCAGATATCCTGTAGTTGCCCTGGTCTCAGAGGGCCTTGAATCTGTAGGACAGGCCCTAGATGAGGTAGATGTTGGGGTGGACCAACTCAAAGCCCTAGATCTGGGCTTGGGACCAACTCAACTAACATAGTCAGCTTTCAATATCGATTCTGGAGATCGAACTCTGGTCTTCATGCTTTTCGTGGCAAGCACTTTACCTCCTCCCACCCCCACCCCCACCCATATGCCTTTTTTTTTTTGTAGACTTTTATAAACTATCTAGTTAGGGTATTCAGTATAATCCAATCATTGCTAGCATTGGTTAATTTGATTTCCAAACAATCCCAACTGTGTATCAAGTGAGAGTACCCTCGGATTGGCTTTTGAAATAATGTGTGTCAGATGAGCTTACAGACAGAACCAATGAGATCTCCTGATGAAAGGTGGGATGCCAAGAAGATAGGCCAAGAAGAAAGACCTGATATTTAGCAGGAGGTAGATGAGGCCCGGCCACATACAGCTCTCGTTACATCCAGCTTTTCCAGATGTCCAAGATAAGCCCAAAATTCTTTGGATGGTTGGTGACTTTTATATGTTTCACATGATGTCAATTAAATGCTATTTCCGCTACTGGACCGCCCACCCTCCCACACACAAGCAAGAGTATGGGGCCTGTGGGGCTGGGTGGAGAAATAACCCAGGGAGGCAGGCTGCTGCTTGCTAGCAGATGTGTGCACCTATGTCTTATGCTTCAAGGTATTCACACCCAGTAGTAAGATAAACAAGGTTTCTGTCTTTAAAGATGTCCACATTGAAGAGCTATGAATGTAAATCAGACATTGTATCAAAAGGTATATGTCATTTTCTATTTGTCACTCTGCTGGGGCCAACTTCACAGCTAACTGTCTGTGTGACAGTGGGCACTATACCTAGTATCTCTTCCTCTAACTGTCATCCTTTGGTTCCTAGGAGTGAATTGAGACCAGAGTGGAAAGTATAAACAGATGTTGAAGACAGAAGGGACCAGGGCTGGGAAGATAGTTAATCTGGATATGATCCTGTGGCCCAAGATCTCGTAGCATAAGAACTTGAGTTCTGTTCCCAGTTTAGGTAGGATTATTGGCCAACCAATCTTGCCTAAACTGTGAGCTCCGGGCCAAAGAGATACCTTGTCTCAAATAACGAGGTGGGCCAAGGTGGATATTCTGGAGGAACAGCATCCCAGAATCTGACAGTTCCTTGCGGTTGTGAACCACGAGCACACACAACGAGATAGGAAAGACTTGTGATGGGAAAACCCTTAAGAACCTGGAGAAAAGAGAGGTGGACTGTGCAAGGAGTGAGTTTAAGGACCTAGTGTGACCAGGCAGTGGTGGTGGTGCACTTTAATCCCAGCATTGGGGAGGCAGAGGCAGTCAGATCTTGGAGTTTGAGACCAGCCTAGTTTCCGAACAACCAGGTCTACACAGAAAAACCCGGTCTCGAAAAAGAAAACAAAAACCCAAAAACTAGTGTGAAAGGTATTTCCAGCTCTCATGCTAGCTTGAAGTTTAACGCGGTGTGATCGGTCATACACGAACACGATTCACCACTGCATTGTTCCTGTGTCTCCATTGGAAAAGCAGGCTAGGAAAGAAACAATACAACCCAGAGAAACAATTGGTCAAGGAACGAGGGGAAAACCCTCAATAACTTATAATCAGGAAAGACAGTAGGACCTGGGGTATAGGGAGCACTGAAGCACTGTTATTTGGGGGAGAGACCTTCCGGCCTCACCTCTAGGTCTCCCTAACTGGTTGGAGGCCCCCCTGCTTTGGTTTCCAAGGCAGAGTAGACTGTGTGGGGCAGGACTAAGTTAAGCGAGCAGCCCTCCCCACGCTCCTCCAGCTTGTGACCAGAGGTTAAGCTAATATGTTTGCAGACGGTCATGGAGAGCTGGGTGCCAACAGCCGAGCTCAGAGGAATCCAAATATATGCTCCTTGAAACAATTCTACCCTCCATTACCTCGCCGCCTAGAAGCCTAAAAGCAAAAGAAGTGAATTGGGCAAGCCAGGCAGCTGAAATCTTAATAACCCAGAGCCAGCCTGAGCACTGGGACCCATACCCTAGGAGTAAGGGGACTGGGGGGTTGGGGTGTGTGTGGAATGCTTGTAGGGCCTGGGGAAGTGGTGGAGCTGTCACGTAGGGCAGGACTGGGCTTGGGCCGCGTTCCAAGTTGGGTGAGTCACCCAGCAGGGTGGGAACAGGCCGGGGAGGGAGGGGAGGCGGGGCGGCCTCGCGCAGGGAGGATGGGGCGGATATAAAAGCCCCACCCAGCCCAGTCGGGCCGCTCCGCTTCTAGGGAGGCTCTCTGCAATAGGTGCCCGGCCCAGGTAAGCCGGGCGCGGCCCGGATGCCCGCTATGGCCTCGGGGTTGCGGTTCTGAACGGGGAGTGGGCAGGCTCCAGCGATGCGGACCCCGGGAGGCTCGGAGAGGGACCGGCCCCTTCAGCTGATCTGCGGGCCCAGCAACAGAGTTGCAAAGTGTCCCGCGAGTGACAGTGCTCTTTGCATGCCACTCTCCTGAGTGTTCGGGGCGCAGGGGGTGTGGGGGGAGTGCTTCCCTTTGAGGTTTCCTCGGAAGCGGGGAGACCCTATGTGGAGCGGGGAGCCGAGGGGAGCTGCATTCCAGACGTGCTAGATGCCAGTGGAGGGGACTGGGTGTGGCCGCTGGGGAGCCTCCAGCCCAGCAGTGAGAAGTCGTGGACTTTCCTCCTCCCGCCTTCCGCACTGCGTTCTCTCACTCTGGACCGTAACTTGTGCAATTTCAGGTGAATTTCCTTACAACTGAGAGACGTGCATATGTGAAGTCGGAGCGGGGTGCCTGGGGGAGGCCCGGGGGGCACCAGAATCTCAAGTCTTAAGTACTGGTGTCCTTCTTTACTCATAAAACAATCTCAGCTCAGTCTTTGTCATGAACTCTAGATTGTCTGTTAGGTCAGCGACTTCAGATTTCATTCCTGCTGGGGAGTTTGCGGCTCGCTAGAATGTGTGCAGAAGGAAGTGTCCCCGGGTGGTTGTAGGGGACGTTGCTTTGACTGCGCCGCCGCCTCCGCCGAAGCCACCATGAGTCAGTTGATAGGGTCTATAGAAAAGGGCGTGGTTCCTGGGCGGCAGGTTCTAAAGCTGCCATGGAGGGCTGTGGTTCGAGAAGTTTCTTTATCTATGAAAGTGGTTTCCGAACTCTGTTGTTCTTAGCGCCACTCACATTGAGTTATTGAAGGTTTTTCGAAAACGGGTTCATTCAAAAATAGGCAAGTAAAGCACACTGAACACAGTGGCATACAAATGTAAAAACAGAACAAAGCCAACAAAAATAACTGTTACTTGAGAGACAGCGGTAATCTCAACACTCAGAAGTCTAAGGCAGCAAGATACCTTTTGAATCCAGCCTGAGCTACATAGTAAGTGAGATCTCTGTCTCAAACAAACAAACAAACAAACAAACAAACAAAACCTGATGATCATGATTAAACTTATTGATAGAGTACCATAGTAGGTCGAACTTCATTCCCAGAACTGGAAAGAGCTAGTCATTTGTGTAGTAGTATGCCATATTTAACTCCAGCCCTTAAGAGTAACCATCGACTCTTGGAATTCAAGGTCCTTAGCCTGAAACACTCAGGAGTATAATTAGATGGGTCTGCAAGTTGGACTTGGAAGCCACTCCCTGCCCCACCCCAACAAAGCTATAGAAGGTGTTTGGAATCCCAAGCTAGCACCGGAAAAAAAATCGCATCGTAGCTTAGTGCCAAAAGGCAGTGGAGCGGAATGCAAACTGGGAGGGTGAGGGGTGATGTGGGGCTAAGGTTTTTTCCCCCTTAGTTTTAAAGATAGTCTTGATCAAATTATGTCATTTGGAAACCCTTCTCCCATTTCTGTTTCCTGAGTTCCTTCCACGTCTTGCAGCCCGCGCCCCTTGACCTGTTAGGTTGGCTTTGGAGACTTGCAGTCCCGCCCACTTCCTGCTGGGTTCAGAGTGTGAAGCACTCAGTCTGTGGATCTGAGTCAGGGAACTTGGAGATGGCTGAGGAGACCTGAGCAGAGCCCTCCTCTTCCGCTCTCCAAAGTACACAGCTGATCTTAAGTCCAAGGGTTTCTCCAGAGGCCCATCACCTCCGCTGCAGCAGGGGAAACCTAGGTGCGTCTCTCTGTTGAGGGTTTCCTGTTTGGTGTGCTAGCAGTTCAGGAAGTTTGACTAACTAGCCATCAGCACTTGAGGCTTTTACGGAGCGCTTGGCCTGATGCCTCGATGTTTCACATCCTGCGTCTTTGAGCTATTAAAGTTTCCTATTGATTGGCATTAGGCAGGCAGATTTGGTCATTGGCTTCCTGGCTAATTTCGGATTTAAGTAGTTTTCCAGGCACTCTTCTAAATTGCTATTGATCTTTGAGGACGGTGGTTTCTCCCTGCACCTTTGGGCCTAGATTAATGTGTGTGAGCATTTATGGGAATTTGTGCTCTAACTCTTGGCTTGTTTCATCAAGCGAAGGTGGTTGCGTTACAAAAGGAGTGCCAGGCACTATTCTCTGCTTTAAACATCAATCGTTATAAAAACGATCTCGCAGGTATCTACTGTGCCCTAACCACGGTTAATGGTACTGAGAATACAACAGTGGACTGGACACACAAACACATGAATATGCATACAATATGTGCATGCACACACTCACACAAACACACTCACATATCCTTACTTTTCAGATTTTGAACCTATGGGGGGGGATAACTGAATTGATTGGGCAGATAGCAATTTGATTTGACATTTTATGTTTTCTGCAAATTAGTATTCACTCCCAAACCTAACTGGGTCTCCTTTCCTGGCTTCTACCCAGTTGTTTAATAGAACTGGACTTGGACCTGAGCTTATCCCCAAACGAGTGTATAGAGTCCCGGGATTTACCCTATCCACCCTATCCTTTGGAATCAACTGGAGACTTGAGTAGAAGTTGGCTGTTCTCTTTTTCTTCACCTACAAATAATTCCCCGGGCCACACCCTCCTCTAGCTGTGGGCCACGAGAGAGGAAATTCCAGGCCTTAACAGAAATTCTTTCCACCCATTCAGTCTGGCGTGTTTTCCCTTTTGTTACCAGAGGCAGTGCCCATCCGTGTTGTTGAGGGGACTTGTGATTCTGGGTGGGTCCACTAATATGATCTCCAGATGTTCCCATGAGGGCGCACACTGAAGTTTATAAGTGATCTGAGCTCAGATCTTCCTAGGGTAGCCATCTGCAGCACCCCAGCAGTCTAGTTCTCATCCCAGACTTGATGTGGACACATTGAGCACAGGAATGACATGGAACCATTTGTGTGTGCCCTTTGTCTCCTGGCCACACCCAGAGGACACTCACAGCTCAAAGGCGTCACAAGGCCACATGTGTCTCCCTCCTCTCTTCTGCTACCTCTTTGTTGTCTGACTCTCTGCTTGCTCCGGTGGATGCCGTGGTTCCCATGCTGCCCTGAGGCAGAGCAAGGGCCATCTCATCCAGATACTGTGGAGACAGGGCTTGGTACAAGTTGCTTATGCAAATGGGAAGAGGCTCCCCTGAGATGAGCGGTCAGGCTGTATGAAGATGTTCAGAGGCTGGGAATGGGGGCTCCCAGGTCTGAATGGCCTGGATATTAAACATGCAGTCCTAGGCAGAGAAAGGAAATTGAAAACAGAGACTATTTTGGACACGACAAAGTAGACCTAAAACAGGAAGACCCAGTGTGTGAACCACCTACTATATGCCAGGCACCGTCAGACCTCTGAGTCAGGAGAAGAGTGAGTCGCAAGCCTTATGACTGGACGGTGTGGAAGGTGTCCTCCAAACACTCTGGCCTGAGAGGAGATCTGGGCGAGGTGACATCATTATGATTGTCTATGGCTTAAATTCTCACCTAAATGCCCACTGATCAAGATGGAGTGCTTCTGGTAGAGGGGCAGATAGTACTGAGCATGCCCAGAGGAGAGTTAGTGACCTAGCCTGACTTACGTGGAGGGGGCATGTACATGTGTGCATGTGTGTCCCTGTGCAAAGATTGCATTGAGAGATCGATAGTGTCGCTGAGTGGTTAGAATACTTGCCTGAAAGTCCTGGATTCTGTCCCCAGCACCACATTAAAGTGGGAGGCAGGGAGTTCAAGCTCATCCTCGGCTACTTAATGAGTTTGAAGCCAGCCTGTGCTACAGAAGAGACCTTGCTAAAGAGAGAGGGGGGAGGAGGGAGAGAAGAAACCACAGCCTTAGAGAGAGAGAAGGAGGTTCAGGGTGTGGTGGATTATTTTGAACTTGGACTCTTCTCTGGCAGCTGAGCCCTGTTGGAAGCCTAATATGTGGACCATAAGACACTGAAATTGAATTATAGATGCACGGGCTTCGTTTCCCAACCCTGAACGTGTTTTTTCCTCGATGGTCTTTTTCCACCCACTCCAACTCTATCAGCTCCCAAGGCAACGCGGCACTACGTGTAGCTAACACACAAATATTGATTCAGATCCGGCAGCCAGAGGGACAGTAAGTGCCGTAGAGGCCTCTTCTGAGTCCGATCAAGGCCGTGGGCAGAATTCCAGGAATCCTGGGGCTTAACTTGGCCCTGTGACTCAAGCACTAATCAGAACCATAAAACTAAGGGGGAAAGTATGTGCTTTCAAGAAGGTTCTGTTAACCAAAGATGATTTAACGGGGTGAAGGGTGGGGTACAGTGGGAACTCCCTCTCTCATCCTTCACGTATTTTTTTTTTTAAATCCTAGTGTGGGTTGTACACTTCAGTATCCAGGGCCTACAGTAAGGGTTGTGGCGGGGAAACCCAGCCCTCCACATATCCACCCCCACCCGTTTTGACTAAAATTCTGGTTTGAGGTCATTCCACTCCATGATTGATTCATCATGGTGGTTGCTAGGCATCTGTTTTGGGGTAACCTAACAACAGACATGTCTTTTAAACTACTCTCCAAGTGGGTGTGTCTCTGAAACTGCCAGGTTGGATTTTCTACAAACCAGCCCTGTCAAGCTCTTGGGTTGTTTTTTTTTTTTTTTTTCTTTTTTTAATTTATATCTAGGCTTCCTGGAACTAGCACTTTTTAACTCAGCGAATCCTTATTTTTACTGTTTCCAGCGTTACATGTGAGAGTCTTCCTCTCAGGCTTCTTGAAAAACGTTTGCTTGGCTTTCCTTTTGCAGGAGAGAGGTTTAAAAAAGAACTTCATTTGTACTTTTTGATCATTGTTGTAACTACTTTTTTTTTTGAACAAAACAATAAAATGTAAAAAGATCTAGATCTTAGGTTTTTTAAAAGACAAACCTATAAAATATTAAAACAGATTGTCTGTCCCATGCAAATGACTGACTGACCTTGTAACAGCTCCACAGAGTGTGTTACTGCCAAGCTTTGCCCCCTGAGAGCCTTGAGCCATCAGGTTAAGTCTCATTTATTAATATTTTCAAGGCCACAGGAGACACTCTGTTCCCTTCATTTAGGGAGGTGCTGAGGCAGCCCTGTTTTCCCAGCAGTGGGGGTTGGGCAGAGCCACTCCAGATTGGCTTGGAGGGGTGTGTAGCTCTCAGTCTGCCCGGACTTGGCTGGTTTATTTTCTTAAACGAAAACACCTGCCTGAGAAAGAGCCCTTTTCACGGGGTGGCCAAGTCCCAGCCCGCCCTGGGAGCCAAGGTCCTGTCTTAGCTTAGCGTTCTCATCAACAGATGGCTCACCAGATAGCTCTTTCTTTCTGGTATGCAGGTTGAAACTAGTTGGTCAGCTGGGTGAGGTTGAGGTGCTGAGAAGAGAGATGCAGTTCTGGGGAGCAGATTGCCAGAAGGGGAGGGTGGCTGCGTCTGCAACTAAGGCTCCCTGAGGTTTACATTTTGGAGGAGCTAGGAGTTAAGTGTAGGGAGGGTCCTCTCATGTGGAATATCGACTTCTTTTCTTTTTTTTAAGACAGGGTCTCAGGTAGCTCAGGTTAGCCTCAAACTCAATATGGACCCAAGGATGAACTTCCCATCCTCCCAGCTCCAGCTGCTAAGAGATGAGATTCCAGGTGTGGATCTTGACGCCTGGCTTTTGTAGCTCTCTTTAAGTCTCGGGTTTGGGTGATTGGGTAAATAAATAACAATTGGTACTGAGTCTAGTCACTTTGGCCCTCCCACCTTCTACCCTTCTGTTAACCAAACTTAACTTTGCACCATTCATTCAGGACCTTGGGTTTGGGGTCACCCCATGGACATGGCTTCCTAACACACTTGCCCCCTTGTTTTCCTGAGATACAATATATATGCTGAGTATGTATTCCTCCACAGGGCCCTGCTGTCCCCATGCCCAATGACAACGCCCTCTGGCTAGTGATTCACCCCTCTCAGCCTGTACATAGCAGCCTCACCATTAGGCCCTCTACTTCCTAGATCTTTGTGAAGTTAAAGCTCCATTGAAGAGCTAGTGGGGGCTACAGGGCAAAGGCAGAGGATTCAAAGGTCCCTGCTCTTCTGCGGATCACAGCTAGTCTCTTAAGGGTCTCTCCTACCAGTGGTTTATTCCTAACTTTTCTGGTTCTTGTGACTAAATACTACTTGAAGGAGGAGGGGCTTATTCCCACTCACAGTAGAAGTAGATACACTAACAGCTGGGAAGGCACGAAGGCAGGAGCTTGAGGAGGCCACTGGTCACCTTGCGTGTGCAGGCTGAAAGGAGAGAGAGATGAATGCTGGTCCTTTGGGTACTGTCTTCGGGTTTTGTTTGTTTGTTTGTTTTTTTGTGTAGTCCATGACAGAAGCTCATGACATAGTACCATTCCCATTTAAGATGGGTCTTCCCATTCTAATGACCCTACTCTAGGAAATCCCTCCTAGAAACATCCAGAGGTAATCTACTCAAGTTCAACAGCGGACATTTTCCATGATGGGTGGGAAGGTGAGGTTGAGAATTCTCCATCTCTTTAGTGCCGTGTCAGTGCATGTTTATCCCGAGTTTGTGGTTGACCTGACCATAACCTAGACACTTTACTGGCACTGCAAAGGCCTTCTCTGACCTCGTGAGTTGCAGTACACTGACCCCAGTCTCAATAATCAAACTAAAGTTTTAACAACCATAGTGAGAAGCAAAGCCCACTGTTCCTTCTAGCAACTCTCCCTTCTGAGAAACTGCACAGCCTGCAGATGAAGTGAAGGGGCAAAGGCCGTATTTTATTTCTAAGCTAAAATAGGGTTGCCATTAAACTTGCATGAGATAGGAAATATTTATGGGTATAGGCACTTACATATTGCTTGTCAGTCTCTGTGACTTTAGGGTTGTTATAATATTTTTGGATTTTTTTTTTTTTTTTTTGGTGCAGAATGGTTGTGATATAAATGTGACATTTTTTTTTTCTTTTTTTTCGGAGCTGGGGACCGAACCCAGGGCCTTGCGCTCGCTAGGCAAGCGCTCTACCGCTGAGCTAAATCCCCAACCCTTAAATGTGACATGTTTAAAAACTTCCCTTAAGGTCATGTTTGGAGGCTGGAGAGACGGCTTAATAGTAAAGAATACTTAATACGCAATGAGGACCAAACTTCAAATCTCAGCACAAAGGGGCTCTCTCATTTAGCTGGACTAGTGAGCCATCTTCCTCTAGAGATCTCCTGTCCTTGCCTCTGGAACACTGGGATCACAGGTGGACTGTCCTATCCACCTGGGTTGTAGGTGGTTGCTAGGGATCTGAACTCTGGGCCTTAGACCTGTGTGGTCAGTACTTTATCCACTGAACATCTCTCCAGCCCCAGGACACCCTGTAGTAAAGGGGAGTGGACAGGGGTGGGCGTGACAGGAGCCGGAGAGAAAGCAAACCAATTTGCTACAGGCAAAGCCAAGGCAAGCAACACTTTTTGGAGTACTGAATCTTTCAGGGGAATGGCTAGAGAGAGGTGCAGCTGGCTCCCGGTGCTGATCTCAGGAGGCATCTCTGCTGGAGTTAGAGGAAGCATCGGCCTTGATTTCTAACTATCTGACGAGATCAGATGGGGGAGGTTGAGTTGGCAGCAGCAGGGAGAAGCAACTTGATGAGAGAACGGACGATTATAAAGGCTGACACAGAGAGCAAGATTCGTGGGGCTTCCTCTCAAGGAGTCGGGTTGTGGGGGAAGAATTAACAGGAATGGAGAGTGCAAAGTATTACATCAGATCTGCAGGGCACTTGGGGGAGGGCTCCATGTGGGCAGCCATCCGAGGAGCAGCACTCAGAGCTGGGCAGACAGTTTGGAAGAACGATTCAATGGAAACTCGCTGTGCTGTGTAGCTGAAATCGCCTGGACAGCTGAGGTGGAGGAGGCCCCTCACTCATGCAAGGGTGGTCTGCTAAGGAAGCTGTTAATTAGTCGGTATAGGTGTTGGAAAGGCTTTGGGGCTGAGGTTGGACTGTGGCTTTCTAGAATTCTGAGCTTCCTTTTTGTCAGGTGTAAAAGGCTTCAGAGGAAGGAGAGAGAAAGGAGAGAGGAAGTACATCTTGGCCACAAATAAAGGTTAATTTTTCTCTCCCCACCTCACACAGCCTAGAATTCGCTTGGTTCAGAATGCCCCTATAATCTGGCAAATGCTAGGTCATATATTGTCTTCAAAGCAGTTTTAAGAAAACAAAGTTTTAAGCAAAGCAAGTTCCCTGAACCAGAATAGAGAGCTTATAATTCCCACAAGTACCAAGGCAACTGCTGGTGCCAACACTGTTGGCAACCTTTCGGTGACGTGGCTGTTTCTTTTTGGGGGGTGATTATGCAGAATGACTCGTCTCAGTAGTAATCAATTTCGGTGGTAGGGGCTGGGCATGTGGGGCTATCAGTCCCAAGAACTTCCTCTACAAATAGGGAAAGGCCTTTCGTCAGTACGGCAGTCCCGACTGATAAAATGTATTCAGTGGACGATGACGACATTGCAATCATTCTAAATCTTAACTGCGAGATCAGCCCTCTATGAGATGTGGTCATATCAGAAAGTTGGTCTGTTTGCACTAAGAACAGTTTAATAACCTCTTTATGTGTGTATTTGTGCATGTGCATTTTGTGTGCCCGGATGCACTTGTGTGTGGAGGCCAGAGGTCACCATCAAGAGTCATTTCTCCTCAGGCGGAATCCACCTTGCTTTTTGAGCCAAGAACTCTCATCTCTCTTTGGCTTGAGCTTTGAAGTTGGGCTGACTGGCCATGGAGCTCTAGAGATCCACCCATCTTCCAGAGTTTCAAGATTCCTGGATTTTTTCATATGGGTTCTGGGGATCAAACTAAGGTCTTGTGCTTATTAGGTGAGCGTGCTATGGATGAACCCATGGCCTAACCCCTGAATCTTTTCAGTATCACTGGAAGAAATGGTTGTGTGGCTAATATTAATAGGTTCTGTTTGGGATCAGGCCAACATGGAGCCACTGCTGTGCCCAGTTCTTGCCTTTCTTACAATATGAAGTCACTTGGGAGCAACACGCAAGTCATGGCAGTTTCAATGTGCATTATCGCTTTTGATGGAAGAACACGTTCTCTGTTTGAATGAGTGGTGTTTACCACAGGAAGCTTTTAGGTTTTGCATTCGCAGACCAGAATCTGCCAGGTCCTGTTTAACCAGAGCAAGAGACAGACCAGCTTAGTAATCCATCCCCAACCTAAGGCACCCGTCTCTAAGCTTTAATTTCCTCAATAGTAAGATAGAGAATTGCCTGCTTGAAAAAAGTACTTGCTTTAACAGCCTCAGATGCAATGGTCCAAGAAGACATTAGTGTGATGAATTGCCGTGCTTCAGGGGAAAGAAGGCTTTTTCTTTTTTTAATAAAAAAAAAAAACCTTTGTGTTATCTTTTTTTCAGCTTTTTTTCAAAATGTCTACTGTCCACGAAATCCTGTGCAAGCTCAGCTTGGAGGGTGATGTAAGTATCTAATCTCTCACTTTGTGTGATTTTGCAAATTGGACATCTGTTGAACTGTGTTACGATCTCACTGTATACACAAAGAAAGTGGGGCCATAATTCAGCCATTATTAGGTGTCTCCCAGTGCCTGGGCCCCTCATTGCTTTACTGTTCCTAGCAGTTTCATTTGAAATAAATGTCATGGTGCTAAAACCTTTTTTGGCATTGAATGCGACTTGGACAGCGTCTTTGCAAGGAAATGGCTGGAACTGTGTTTTGCTGGGCTTACTACATGAGTGGTAATTTTGCTTTGGTGATGTGCTAGTTTTTTGTTTTTGTTTTTTTTTTTTTTTTTTTTGGTTCTTTTTTTCGGAGCTGGGGACCGAACTGAGGGCCTTGCGCTTCCTAGGCAAGCGCTCTACCACTGAACTAAATCCCCAACCCCGACGTGCTAGTTTTTAAAGTCAACCCTTGAGGTTTTATTTATCATAAGCTTCAACCATGTCAAAAAGCAATTCTCATGTCTTTTTCTTAGACTATCTGCAATATTCTTCTAGGCAAATGGATTATTATTATTATTATTATTATTATTATTATTATTATCTCACTGAGTTCAGTCAGTGCTACTCATATGTTCCTGGGTCATCGTCTATTGGACTACGGAAACTACCATGGCCACATCCCCAAGGAAAAGCGACTCTCTCTCAAAGCAACCATCAACTACGATAGTTCATTAGAGTGGGCCTCAGAAGCCTCAGCTTTTCTGTTTTTAACCTAGCACCTGGGAAATCTTTTTTCCAAAATAAACCAGAATGTATATTTTTAGTAGAAATGAATTATGTAATTAATCATAGGGCTTTGTTGTTTGATCTGGTTTTTCTTTTGTCTGTCGGGGAATCTCAGGATTAAAATTTGTCTTTTGTAGAACCACTCAAAAGACAGGTGACAACTTGGGTCTTATGTACAAGATCCTCTGTGTCGTCTGTGGCACCTGCTCTCATAATGTGCAAATGAATGGGCCTGTTCAAACACAGACTGTGTGGACTAGTAAGGCCTTTGTTGTTCCCTCATTTAAATCTTTCCTCTTCTTGGAACATGGCCTGCTGTTAGGGCCTAGACAAGTCTTGCTGTTATGTAATTTGTTTCTCCAGTGGATTTTATGCAATGCTTTTGATAGTGAGATTGCTCTTGGTATCAAGTTTCATGAGAGGTGGCTATGGCTATGGCCAGGCTGGTAGTGTACATGCATAGCTTGTGTGAAGCCATAGGCTCCATCCACACCACTGTATAAATCAGGAGTGGTAGCACACATCTAGAATCTCAGCTTTTGGGACATGGAGGCAGGAGGATTAAAAATTCTAAGTCATTCTTGGCTATCTAGCAAGTTTGAGATTAGCTTGGACTATATGAAGCCCTTTTTAAAAAGTTTTGTGAGAGAGCTCTTCAGTCATCACTGGAAGTTACTCTGCCCTAGAAACATGTGTTTCCCTCTGTGGAGAGATGGGACTAACCCAGCTAAAGTATAAAAATGTCCTGTATTGCCCAATATTTTAAGGGAAGAATCACTTTTACCTAATAACTTAACTTCAGACAGGTGAGTTTTAAAGACATTTGGCTATTCATTTCTTTATGCTTCTAGAGCTACCACACAGCCACACACGCCTTTCTCCCACTCAGTGATATGGCGACAGCACAGCCTCTGAGCAGTGAAGCCAAGTGGTGCACAGCCAGCTGCCTGCCCTTGTCAGTAACAATGCCCTTGTTACTGGTGGCCCTGTTAAGAACAAGAACATTTTCAGAAAGCACTTTGCTTGAAATGTCTTTCACGTCATCATCTTCTCAGAGCATTCCCCTGCCTGAGCCACTGGTGTCCAACCCATAGGCCACATGCCCAGGAGAGCTATGGAGAGGACCAACCACAAAAATGGAAACTTACTTAAAATACTAGGAGACATTATTTTTTTAACTCAATTACCTCAGTTTTTGTTTGTTTGTTTGGTTGGTTGGTTGGTTGGTTTGGTTTTTTTTTAGTGTGAGCTGTTGGTGTTCTGGGTCACTTAGGACAATTGATCAACTGATCAATTGAAGGAAAGAGAGCCAGTGCAGTACGGATTTAGGCCTCTTAGCAGCAGGGGATCAGCCTCTAAAGGACTGAGCCCCCCACCCCCGGCAGCTTCCTAGAAACTCTTTTTATTGTTAGCCAAAAACGGCACCTTTAGCAAATCAGTTTCTGAATACCAAAACTTATCTAATCTAGAGGCTGTCTGGAAAGACCTATCACCAAATAATCCTTGGCCATGAGGAGACGTCCTCTTTGACAGGCTTGCCTCAAAGGCTCTGAGAATCCTTCAAAAGAATAACCTCATAAAATCCCAGACAACAATCACTGGCTCCTTCAAAGCCTCGGTGCCATCACTCCAGATTCCTGCCATGTGCAATGGTTTGCTAAAATCCTGCTACAGTGAATTGTAGATAGTAATGTTATGCTGTGGGGCTGGGCATGGTGTCTAGAAGTGGTGAAATGAGGCCAGGGCCAACTTTGCTAATGCATTTGTGTTGTTTCAGAACACAATATGAACCAGATTTACCATTTGGCCCCAGTTAGCAGGTGTCTGAGGCTGAATTTAAAGAGTTTCAGCTAATCCCAAGGGACGCCTGGGAGTGTACGTCCTCGGTTGCTTCCATGTGTCATTTCATCACCAAGAACCCAATGGTGTGGGTGCTGGGCTGGCTCGGAGGTCCCTGCTGTCAGCTGACTGTTTATAAGAGCTGCTCTGATCATCACGTGGCAGCATCACTTGTTGTGCGTACCAGGCATTGGAGCGTTAAAGGATGAAGAGCCACTGTGTAGGGGATTCATCAGCGTTGGCTGCTTCAGGACCACCCATCAGTCAAAGCCATATCACTCAAACTCACTATCTGCCCTTCCTTTGGGGGCAAGTTATCTATGCAGGAACATTTCAAAGGAGGGGGGGGGATGCCAAATGAGTAGAAGAGAGGTGAGCCATTAGCTTGGGGAGTGGGCAGAGATTCCCATCTATCAGCCCAGGAAAGTGGTCATCTCCGACAGGCTTCCAAAAAGGAAGGACTATTTATAAGACAATAAGGAAAATGCCAGCAGGGCAGTAGGCAGGGGGCATCCTGGAGAGGGCAGAGGGAAGCACTGAGGTAGAACAGAGAGGAAGAGGAACTTGTCACAGTAAGGAGGATGTGGCAGGCACCTTGGAGTCACAAGGTACTCACAGCACAGTGCTGAGGACGTCCATCCCTTCCACAGCTCCGAGAGCACGAGGATGAGCACTGCTTGTCTGTTGGTTTTTATTTAGGGGTCAGGGCCTCATGTATCCCAGGCTAACCTGAAACTTGCCATGGAGCCAAGAATAACTTTGAACTTCTGATTCATCTGCTTCTACTCCCCAGTGCTGGAACTACCATTCCCTGTTCATACACTGCTGGGAGTCAAACTCAGGCAGTTGGCACACACGCTCTGCCCACATCCCCACTTCCTCATTCACTGTTTAAAGAGCGGGGATCTGGGCAGCACAGGCCTGTAGTGAACACTCGGCAGTACCCACTCATCTTTCAGGCATTTCCACAGTTTTAACTAAGTTCAAATTCTTGCTAGACCACTTTCTTTCTCTTCAGAAACTTGAATAGATTCTTGTCTCAGACCTCCAGCTTAGTGCTCTCTGCTCTGAAGTGCCCACTGCATATAAGACACAGGGTAGAGGCACAGCATGCTCTAAGCTGGTGGAGCCTTTGAAGGACAACTCTTGTAGAAACAAAGTTTTTTCTTCGTTCTCTATTGTTCTTCTTGTTCTTGTTCTTCTTCCTTCCTCCTCCTCCTCCTCTTCTCCCCCCTCCTCCTCCTTCTTTTGGATATAGTCTCATGCAGCCCAGGCTGGCCTCAAACTCATAATGTGGCACAGGATGCCTTTGAACTTCTGATCCTCCTGTCTCTACCTCCAGAGTGTTAGGATTATAGGTGTGGGCTACCGAGCCCAGTTTATGTGGTGCCAGGAGATGGGAGTCAGGGCTTAGTTATGCTATGCAAGCATTCCGGCTACTGAGCTGCATTCCCAGTATCAAAATGAACCTTCATATATATATATATATATATATATATATATATATATATATATATATATATATATATATATTTAAAAAAGAGAACTGGTGTGTGATGGTCTGTTGACACCTCTTTACTTAGCATGAAAGACGGTAGAATTATGAAGAGGAATGGGAGTACAGAATCGGGTTTCAGACATGTTCTCTCAATGAGAGGGTGCGCAGGGTGTTATTTGATTGTATTTGTGTTCTTGTCTCAGCATTCTACACCCCCAAGTGCCTATGGGTCGGTCAAACCCTACACCAACTTCGACGCTGAGAGGGATGCTTTGAACATTGAAACAGCAATCAAGACCAAAGGTAGGCCATGCGCCTTGTCAAGGCTTCTCCTTGTCAGGGTGGCCTTAAACTCATAATGTAGCCCAGTCCCAACCACCTGTGATTCCAGATCCAGAGTATTTTCAGACACCACAGTCTGTGTGTGTGTGTGTGTGTGTGTGTGTGTGTGCGTGTGTGTGTGTGTGTATGTGTCTCACACACACAGAGAAATAAATATCTGAAATAATTGCTACTTTAAAATATACACCCACAATCCCCACAACCCCACACACATACACTCTACATATGATCTACTTTCTTTAAACAATTCCTCTTTCACAACTGGGCACGCCTAGATTCTGTGGTTTCTCCACATGCCTTTGCAGAAAATACCCTGCAAGTCATTTGACAAAGATGGTGTCTTTTACAAGCTTAGCACAAAGGGTGCTTTTTATCCCTGCGTGAGAAAGCACTTAGCTTACTGGGATGTAAAGATTGCACAGATGAACTCTGGCCACAGAGTTCACACATTAATAAAAATACTTCCGGGTCCTCCCTGAGTCAGCAGAAAAACACTGTTGTTCCACAAGCCAAGAAAATCCTGAGGGCTAAGCCGTGTGCCCCACATTTCTGTGTGGGCAGGAGTGGCTGACATCACCACCATCATCATCTTGGTCGTCTTCACCAATATTTATTAAGTGCTCTTCACGAGCAGCCACTGCATTGAGCGGTTCTGACGCTTCCTGCTTAGCTGACCTGCAGACTGATTTCGGATGGCATGTTGTGTCATTCCCAATTTACATATGACACAACTGAGTGCTAGCTAGTTAACATGCTTCATGTCCGTTGGCCTTGGTTCATACTTGGAGTTGGACATAGTTCTGCGATACAGCAACCCAGCTGTTAGGATTAGATTCATTCCTTTGTCTTGAAAGCTAGTGCACAGCCTGATCCTGCTGCCATCGGATATCCACCACAGTTGTGGTCCAGCATTAGTGCGGGCATCTGTGTCCTTTTCTTTTCATCCCACCCAAACCCCACCATCAGCTCCATGTTGGCATTTACTTTTTGTGCCTGGCAGTTTTAGGGAGGAACAGTTTTCTCTTGCTCTTTACAATAAAAGATTTAACATGTACTGTTTTACAGATATTTATCTATTCATATCGGTAGTTTAATATGCTCATTTTAACATTTATTCACCTTAAGCTTGTCGGTTCTGCAGAAAAAAAATGACAAATAAAATAGGGTATATCATATGTTATTATGACAGTTACAAATTTTTACTCGAAAATGAAAAAATATCAAGGGCATTGGTAATTGAATTATGAAAATATGAATTATTGATTCTTGTGCTTTCAATATATATGCTGTTTCTTTGTCTGCCAAATTGTCCCTGATGGTTATGTATTGCCTTTCTAGACAGGGAGGGCAAGTTCATTAAAAACATGCCCCTGGGGGCTGGAGAGATGGCTCAGTGGTTACGAGCACTGACTGCTCTTCTAGAGGTCCTGAGTTCAAGTCCCAGCAACCACATGGTGGCTCACACCCATCTGTAATGGGATCCGATGCCCTCTTCTGGTGTGTCTGTGACAGCTACAGTGCACTTACGTACATAAAATAAATAAATAATTCTTTTTAAAAATGCATACCCCTGATATTTCAGATAAGTAGCACCACTTAGGTAATGAGCTGACAGGAATCTTGAGTGACTGAGGCACTCCCAAGCACCTTCACCCCAGGTCAGGAGCTGGCTTTATCTTGACATCAAAGGAAACTGGTAAACCCTGAGTGTCCACAGAAACATCAACCAAGGCCTGAAGGATGGCAGCCTGTTCCCTGTGACCTTGCATCTGAGGCAGAGGAGATGGGCTGGGCTCTAGCAGGCTAGTCAGAGTGAGGAAGGCAGGAGCTGGGAGCCCGCTGCCTGCAACTGAATAATTGCTGTGGAATCTGTGCACTGGGTGTGAGAGGAAGCTTGACTCCAGGACAGTTCCCCAGAGGGGCAGAGTGGGCAGAGAGCTGGCACTGCCTGGCAGCACCTCTCCAATCCTTCTCCCAGCACCTGTGAGAGCTTGCCTTTGGGCATCATGGTGATTCTCTCTGAAACCGGGCTTCCCTGCCTCTTCGTCTTCCGTCTCCATCTCCTGGTCCGTGCGGTTCCCTAAGCCAGTGGTTCTCAACCTGTAAGAGGGGTCCCATATCAGATATCCGAGTATCAGATATTTACATTATAATTCATAACGGTAGCAAATTACAGTTATAAAGTAGCAATGAGATAATTCTGTTGGCTGGGGGTCCCCAGCCTGTGTTAAAGGGCTGCAGTATCAGTAAGGTTGAGGACCACTGCTAAGCAGACGGTGCCTCTGCCTTTGCTATTCCATGGGTGTGTGATTTTTTTTTTTTATCCCTGAGTCCCTAACCGTTGCCAAGTATAGCTCTATTCTAACACCCTCCTTTCCCTCCCCCTAGTCATGGTCTTGCAGTGTGGCTCAGGCTAGCCCAAGTTTCTGATCGCCTTCCCCCTGTCTCCCCACGACTCCCTGTGTCTACAGCTGTGTAGGGCCTATCACTTCCGTGCCTCCTGGGTTCCCACTTCATGCCTCCGTTCTAGTTCTTGTCACACTTCATACTTGCTAACCTCTAGATCTGTCTCTTCTTATGTGGCTTTTATTTCTTAACCTTTTATGAATGCCCAGGACCATGAGATCATGTGAGGAGATAGAAAGCCCACATAGTATTCAGAAGTAGTCCAGATGTTAGAGCACAGAGGGAGTACAGAAGCACTTCTGGGACAGGGAGCAAAGGTTCGTTACAGAGTCTGGGTGTTGCCAGAAAAGTGAATAGTCCCTGTGAGCCTTGCTTCACTTTCGCCAGCTGAATTGAGTTCACGCTTGTGAGCCAACTTTGTTTCTAGTCGGAGGGATAGTGAACATGTCTCCTTGCATCACCTAAACCCAGTGCATGGTTGCTTTGTGTTTACTCTCTGGCCCGAGGTGGACCGTGCAATACCTTACGTTAATTTATGCTGAGTTAGAAGCTGAGTTAAGTCACGCAAAAGTAGTAATATTGCTTAATTAACAAGAGGTTTCTGAGACGTGATCCATAGGAGTCTCTGGGTCTAGATTGGCCTTGGGTTAAATATATACTGTGGAGTGTTCAACACAGCTGGGGATGGTTTACCATATGGGTCCAAATAACTAGAAAGGAAAGTCAGCTAAATTAGAAAAGGATGAATCTCAACTCCATGAAATAGATGGTAATTAGCAACGGCACGGCCCTGGAGTTAGTGCTGGTGCCAGTGAATCTGAGCAACTCTGGCGTCTGCAGAGGGGAGGGCTGGTTGCTCTATTATTGCCAGTTTTGATTTGAGCAGTATTTGTGTTCTCCGGAAGGGCGAGCCCCCCCGCCCCCCTCCTCTTCCTGAGCAAGCCCAACTACAGAAGCGAGCTTCTGCACTTCTTTTCTCTTACATTTTAAAATAGAACCACCTAAGATTTCCAGCAACGCTGCAAAACCGCCCCCCTGTGCACCAGAGAAGTGAGCCAAGACAAGGCATTTTGGTTTCGTTTGCACACCTGCAGGTGAATGCAAGCAGTCGTGAGCAGCAATTAAAGGGATACATTCTCTTGAGAGTCCCAGGAGGCACACTGGCTGGGGAGCAGAACCTCTTTCTTGTAAGATTTGGGTGGCAGGAAAAGAAAACCCTGCCTCTGTGGGGCACACCCCATGAAAAAGTCCTTCGTAACTCATTGGCCCAGGGCCATCTTGTTCTGCTAGAAGGGACACTGTCCACTCTTTCCTTTGCAGAGGCCTCTCTCTCTTGAGGTTCAGGGTCACTGCGAACCAGCCCTCGTCTGACAGCTGTTCTCAGAGTCAGACCCTGGTGATCCTCTAGCAGCTGCTTTAAGTCCTGAGCACAGCTTTCCTGTCTAAGAACATTGTCTGCATAGCTGTGTAGGAACCAGGTGTAAAGCACAGGGGAAGGAGTCCCCAGGGCCCCTTCATTCTGGCTTCATTGGCTGCCCCTCCTCAGCCCTTTCTTCTTTCTACCGAGGAGATCCAAAAACCAGTTTCACCCATGAACTTTGGAAGAAACCAGATTCTTATTGGCATCTGCCCTGTGAGCTGAGTGAAGGGCGAGCCTGTGGGTTTCTGTTGCAACTGTTCAGCTTTTCCTCCTTTCCTGTTCCCTGGGGCAGATGCAGTGAGTACCAGGGCACAGAAAGGTGCCCATACTCCACACGCGTGACTCCGTCTATGACTAGATTTACTTCGTTGTGCTTTCCTACAGGTTCTATATGGGAATTTACAAACCTACCAGATTATTCTCGGAGAATTAGAAGGGCTTTTTTTTTTTTTTTTTTAGTCAGGGTCTCTCGTATTGCAGAACTTGCTATGTACCCAAGGATGACTTTAAATTTCCCATCCTTTGGCTTCCACCTCCCAACTGCTTGGATTACAGGGATGCACCATGACGCCCAGCTTATGTGGGGCTAGGTTCCAAACTCAGGCCTTCTTGCATACGAGACAACCATTCTCCCTACTGAGCTATTTCTCCAAGCCTGGGTTTCTAGATTACTAATGCATTCTTCCTTGCTGATAACAAAGAAAACCTTAGGCCTTATATCTTATCTAAGAAATTTAGCTGACGTGACATCAGAACAGAATGGGAATAGAAGTTTGATCTCTGGGTTAAAATGCCTTCTTGGGACTTAGCTGAGCTAGGCTGTCTTGAACTGGGTCCCTGTCCCTCAACCGTACCACACCCGTCAGAGGCCAGATGCTCCTCAGCCCCTACTCTGTGTACACAATTTCTGTCACATCAGCTCTCTGGGAGCTTCCATAGTTTACCTTGAAACGGTACTGTTAATCTCATGAAAGCTGTGAGCAAACATGGCCTGGTCTCCTCTTTACCCGGTGTTTTCATAGGCTAATAGTTGACCAAGGGCTGGGTCTAGGGCTGAGAAGCCGAGGGAGGGGCTTACCACCTATCATTCAGTCAGCCTGATTTTATGTCCTAGCAAAATGAGTCTTACAATGGTTCCTGTTTTATAGCTGGGAAAGCCATGTGCAGGGAGAAAAGCAGGGTGCCCCAAGGTCATACAGTCTCAGGTACCTTCCAGAATATCACCTCCTGTGTGTACGCAGAGACCTCCTGCATTGGTCGATTTCTCGTCCCTGGGTCAAAATGCTAAACACAAGCAGTTTAAGGGGGAGAGCGTTTGTTTTGGCTCACAGTCGGCGAGCATAGTACATCATGGTGGTGAAGCCATGACGGCAGGAATGTGAAGCAGCCACAGCACAGAGGTGAAGACTGGTGCTCACCTCACTTTCTCCAGGGTGTGTAGTCCTGGAACCCCGCCCCACAGGGATGGTGCTGCCCACACTCACAATGGGTTTTTCCACTTCAGTCCTCCTTACCTAGATAACCCCTCACGGTCATGCCTAGAAGTTTGTCTCCTAGGTGATTTTAGATCCTGCCAAGTCAGGAATAATAACTATCCCAGTAACCCTGGTTCCTTGGCCCAGTGCTCTCGGGCACCACCACAGACCCTGTTGTGAAGACAGATGGTTTCTTCTAAGCCAAAGATATCCAGATATCCAGCAACCCGAGCTGTAGTCCCATCCCCGCCCCACCCAACTAGATAAGGCAATTTTCCTTTTCTCTCCAACCAGACAGCTCCCGCCCAGGCCTCTTGAGCCCTCACCAACAGACGAAATCCACTCTCTGTGCAGTCAGTGCGTCTCTGGTGTTGTGAGTCAGCATCCTGTCCCAAGTGGTTCTTGGCTCCTTGCCGCAGGACAGCGGAGACAGGGATTTTCCAAGGGATGCAGGAATCCAGAGCAGGCTAAGGGTTTTTACCCGCAGAGAGGAGGAGAGCAGGGCGGGCTCTGTGGGTTTGGATTCAAAGCTCGAAACTGATGCTCGAAAGATACAGTGAAAACCCAGTCCCCCAAAGTCACCACCGGAGCCCAGCTGTCAATCCAAAGACTGTCCTCAGGTCGACTGCTGCTTAGAGCAGTGGCTTGAGTCTGTGTGATAAGTTTTTACGAAGCTCACCTAAGTGGGGCTATGGATTTGAGGCCACCTAGGTGAAACCCTGTTGCAAAAGCAAAAACCAAAAACTGAAAAATCAAAGAAAACAAACCAAAAAAAAAAAAAAAGAATAAGTAGACATCAGATTATACTGAGCGCTTTGGTTTACAACCCATGCTTTTTCTGTTTGTATGTTGAGCATTCTCCCCAAATCAGTGAACACTTCCGTGCTCTATTTAAAATGACCATATACACAGTATAGTATCCCATCGTGTGGACAAAAGGCGTTTTATCGCCCTCTATTGGACATACAAGGGCGACGTCAGCATCCACAGACCTGACCCAGGGTTTAGCAATAGGGTTTCTGTGTTTACACTGGCTACTCTAAAATCTAAGCTGAAGCTGTAGACATCTGTTAGCATATCAATATCAATACGTTCATTGGTGTAACCTCACTTGGAAATGAGCACATACACACTTTAAACCATCTTCCTTTTTATACCCAGAAATTCTACCTTTCTAATGCACGTGAAGCATCAGGATGCTTCCCCTGTCCAACTGTTCACTGTTTTGCTCCCAAACAGCATAGCTCTGGGCTCCAAGTGCTTTGGGAAGCCTCTGACTTTCTGTAAGACAAGATAGGTGCAGTCTGTAAGTGACCTTGTGTGCTTAGAAACTTGGGAAATTACCCCCAACTCCAGCCATGGAAAAGACTTTTCTTCTTATTAAACAAAGTTCATAGTCAGGCAGCGGAAAGCTCTCTTGCTGCCCAAATCCTCAAATCTGAGCTTTCACGAGTTAAATGACGTGTGAGGAATATTTCTGATACAAAATTGGAAACTTTCAGATACCATGGACCTTGCTTATCTTTGTAAATACACATGTTCCAATTAAAATGGGGACTGAAACATTTGGGTGGCACTTCGAAACTCCCAATTTAGATTTAATTTAGATTAAAACACTTATTCTTTTTTAATACAGTTGTAAAATTGATTATTAAAGTCACCTATTGAAGATTGAAAGCGCAGGATGTGTACTTTTCCTTGTGAGACAATCTCGTCTTCAATAAGTGTGGTTCTATTAATCAATTAGCTATTAAAATATAACTGCCATATTAAACCTGACTCATTTGTCATGACAGCTGGTATAATTATAAAAATTATACCTAGCCACTTATACAGTAATAATCTTGCAATAAATATAAATAATTGTCTCTATTAATTCATTTTGGAGTCTGTCTCTTAATTCTCCAGTTAAGTGGCAATTTGGGGACCTTCATTTAAAATCCCCCTAAATCTTTGTTGTTCCTTCCGTCTGACTGCCAGGGTCCCACACATTTACCTCCCACTGTTGATTTTGGAAATCGATTCATGGATAAAATAGCTTTTGAAGTGCAAATATTTAAAGGGTTGAGGCCCAAGGTCCAAGGCTTTCTGGGGAAGAAGGTAATGAAGGCGTCTGGGTATGGTCAGGAAGAGGGATGAGCCAGTCACGACATTCTAGCGTTGGGTTTGGAAGAGAGTATATGGATTCCACTGTGTGAAAGTCGCCTAAAGTGTGTGGTGGGGTAACTCTTCACGACTTGATTCCCCACAGGCGTGGACGAGGTCACCATTGTCAACATTCTGACTAACCGCAGCAATGCACAGAGGCAGGACATTGCCTTCGCCTACCAGAGGAGGACCAAAAAGGTACTGGAACCTTAGGGTGGAGGGCAAGCGTTGCTGAGTCAGTGTCCTCAGATATCGCCTGTTCTGTTCCTAATGAGTGAGTGTGTGTGTGTGTGTGTGTGTGTGTGTGTGTGTTCGTGCGTGTGTCTGTGTGTCTGTGTGTGTGTGCATGTGTGTGTGTCTGTGTGTCTGTGTGTGTGTCTGTGTGTATGTGTGTGTGCGTGTGTGTGTGAGTGCATGTGTGTGTGCGTGCATGTGTGTGTGTCTGTGTGTATGTGTTTATGTGTGTGTGTGTGAGTGTGCATGTGTGTGCGCATGTGTGTGTATGTGTGTGTGTCTGTGTGTATGTGTGTGTGTGTTTGTGTGTGTCCCTTGTTTGTGTTGCCCTGCATACCGTAGGGTGGCAGGCAGATGATTCTAAAGCGTCCAGATGATTCTCCTGTCCTCACTTTCTGTCACAGAAAAGCTAGGGATACAGATGTGTCCTGCCACATCTGGCTTTTTCACATCTAGCACCATTACCTGCTACGCCATTCCCCAACCCCACCCCTGTCCAACATTACTTTTCCTTTTTGTGAATTGTGGCTCTTCTTTAACTAAAAAGATCCTTCTAGAACCCTTGGAGGTCCAAGGTTCCCCTTTGTGAGGTTGCTACTTACATAGGTATACATGTGGGAGCTGGAACATCCTGGAGCACGTGAGGGAGCACGTGAGGGAGACATACTGGAATAGACCACAAGAAGAGCAGTAATGGTCCCACTAGTTACCTGCTGACTCTGTGTCGGACACTGTGCTTAGGTGGCAACTCCCTCTCATGGCTCCTCAGGCTTCTTCGTCAGATGTTGTGAACTTAATTTTAGGATGGTTTCTTCCACTGGGCGTGAATCCCAACATGTGCTTCTGATTCACACTGAGGGGCTGGGGAGACAGCTTGGTTGGTAAAGTGCTTGTCACACAAGCATGAGAATCTGAGTTCAATCCCCAGCATCCATGTTATAAGAGCTAAATTCACTGGCTTACCATTGGAACCCCAGTGCTGGGGACTGTAGGCAAGATTCTGGGGGCTCCCTGGGCAGTCAGTCTAGCTGATTCAGAGAGCTCTGAGTTCCATGAGAGACCCTGTCTCAAATATTAGATTATTAGATGGAGCTCAAGTGAGGAAAGAAACAAATCAACTTCTGACCTCCACATGTAAACATGCACGTGCACATGAACGCATGCGCGCGCGCGCACACACATACACACACACACACACACACATACACACGGCTGAAGTGCTATGTTCCAGCCCACTATCTTCAGTATACTTCCCTTCTGCTATTTAAGGAGTTTTGAATGTGTGTTTTCTTTGCTCATCCACCAGTGGCTAAAGCTAAGGCTAAGTTCATCTGAGTTTCTCACACAGCATTAAGAAATTTTATTTTTAAAGATGTGCTACTTAATTTTTAACTTTTTGCTGTTAAAAGCTTTTGATTTATATTTGGACAGTGCCATAAGAGTAGCCTCACGCAGCTCCCATCTGACTTGAGGCTTTCACTTCCAGCCACAGTAGAGGTGATCTGAAAGAATACTGGGAGACACTGTATGTTCCAGGAGTTGACATGACCACCAGGTCCTGGGAGTTGCAGGTCAAGCCTGGCTGCGGCTCCATCCTCCGAGCTCTGAAGCTGTTGGAAAGGATAGAAGTAGGAAAGCAGCTAGCTTCCTTCACCCCACACACGTTACAGTTCTCCTTTCACTAAACACGGTGTATTAATCTTCTGCAGTGAGGCACAGAAGGGAGGGCTTTATGTCCCTAGCTTTCCCAGAGGATCTGAGACCCAAGAGAGCCAAGTTCCTGTTGGAACAGGAGATCCACTATTCTGGACTGTAGGAAATAACTGCTCATTCAGTGTGGTCTTGGAACTGTGTGTGCACACAGAGCTTGATCTCCACAGATCCTTCATAGCCTGTTAGATTAAACATATTATCAGAATCATGAGAAGGGTCAGCAAATACACAGGCATTACCAAGTGTTAAGGACAGACGACTGCCCTGATGAGTCTTGATGGCCCGGAGTGATTATCTATCACAGGAAGATGCCACAACTGCTTGAGGTAGTTTATTGTTTGTCAAGGTACAGTCTAGAGCAGTGGCTCTCAATCTGTGGGTCATGATCTCTTTCAGGGGTCACCTAAGACCATCGGAAAACAGACATTTACATTATGATTCATAGCAGTAGCAAAATTACAGTTGTGGAGTAGCAACAAAAATACTTTTGTGGCTTGGGATCACCACGGCATTTCTGACATGAAGAACTCCATTAAAGGGTTGCAGCATCAGGAAGGTTGAGAACCACTGGTCTAGAGGCACAGAGGGACCCTGCCCAGGCGGTGAGCTGCAGACCCTGGCACAGGTAGTACAAACAGACCACAGAGAGGAAGTTTGGATTTTGCGTTTTGCATATTTAAAAAAAGTCCTAGACATGAGGTTTCTCTGTACAGAGAAAATCATTCTTTTATTAATCCCTTCTGGGATTTTTATGTGTGCTGAGTCCTATGTTGGACATTCTGATCAACACAGGTCAAAGTGGAAAAATCCAGTAGGTGCCCAGATGTCCACTGAGGTTAGAGCTGAGATGGCGGTAGGGAAGTGTCAAGGATAGACTAAGTTGGGAATCACTTAACCTCAGGGTTCTAATTTAGAAAGCTGATGTTCTAATTGGTATGTGTTATTTTAGAAAGACCCTCCTACCTCCCATGCATGTTTAGGGCATCAGAAGCCAGAGGAAGAAGGTGAATGGGCTGGTCCCAAAGCTTCCTCAGAGCCGCATCAGGTCTGATGTTCTTGACACATGGTGTTCTAGAAGACTGTCTCTGAAGCAGGCTGTATATCACGTGGATCCTCAGAGATTGCTGACCAGACAGCGTACATGGCCAAGTTTCAGGCCAATGAGAGACCTTATCTCAAACAGAAAGTGGAGGACACCTGAGGAATGGCACCTAAGCTTGTCCTGTGACCTTTACATACGTGTGCACCTTCTCTCTCTCTCTCTCTCTCTCTCTCTCTCTCTCTCTCTCTCTCTCTCTCTCCACATGAAAACAAATGCAATTCAGTTCAGTGCAGCTGCGTCCTAGTCCTTTCCCATGGTTGGTGAGAGTCCAGTCCCCAAGGAAGTATCTTTAAGAGTCACCCTGAATTAGGGACATCTGTCTATATTTGTGAGTGCTGCCTCAGATCTCTGCCTTTATTAAAATAGTGTGCTCATGATGATAGTGGCATCCCTAAGAAATACCATTCAACAGGAAGGCGAGAGGGGACTCTGCGGGGCTGGCGTTCACATCACATTCATTACCACCCTGACTTGGAGGCGGAGGTGGATCAGTGAGGTTCAGTGTTTTACACAGGGAAGGTTCAGCGCCACCTCCCGGCCCTGCTAGGACATCCCACAAATGCCTTCCCTTGGACCTCAGCAGACCTGGGGGACTCTGCTGGCCTTTCTACCTCACTTCTTTTCAGCTTGACCTTGGAAAGTCTCTCCGTCTCCGTGAGACCTTGCTCTCAGCTCTCCTCTCCGGAGCTGTCAGCTCCATTGGTTTCTGTGATCAGCCTGGATGTGAATGGGTCTCGTTATCATTCGGTTTCTGCACTCCGGGTCTGATGAAGAGAATGTCGAGGAGGAAGTCCTCCCCAGACCACAGGATGGTCAAAGACTCACAGCCTGCTTTTTAGATAAAGCCATCGTTTTTCTGTCTTGCTGGCTCTAGAGTGGATGCTGGTTCCAAGTGACTCTTAGACATCTCCCTTTTGCAGGAACTGCCATCGGCGATGAAGTCGGCCTTGTCTGGTCACCTGGAGACCGTGATGTTAGGCCTGTTGAAGACACCTGCTCAGTACGATGCCTCTGAGCTCAAAGCCTCCATGAAGGTAAACACGTGGGGTGCCACCTGTCAACCTGCCCATTAGTGTCTGAATCACAGCCTTTTGAGTGTAACTGGGTGATTGTCAGTCATGTTGGATTCTTATTTGAAGTCATTTCCCCTCCAATGCTATAAGTTGTCAGGATTTGAACCAAAAATATTTCAATCTTTCTCGCTCTCTCTTTTTTTTAACGACTGCAAAGAAATTTCCTGATGCTGAGAAGTCAGTTAGCAGCTGCTCAGACTTGGCACCTGGGCGATTGGAATGCCTTTTGGGAAAACTGCTTCCTTGATTACAGATTGCATTTCCTCTTTAAGGAGGATGTACATGGTATTAAGGAGAAAGTGAAACAGCCTTTGTTCAGGAAGCTTGCAGATTCCGCCCATGCCCTCCTGGCTGCTGCTTCCTCTCACTTTCCCCCCGCCCCCCACCCATTGCTGCAGTAGCCGACATTTACATTTGGTCCAGAACCCAGCAATGCAGTGCAGGTGAGGTTGGCAATGGCACCTGGATCCAATGGGAAGTTTCTGCAGGACATAATATTGTTACCCAAGTTTTGATTTTGCAAAGTTACTTCGAACGTGGGATTTGAGGCTAAATAAGTACATTCTAGTTTAGAAACGCCCTTGGAGTTTGCGCTCACCTAAGCCACACAATATTACTTGAATATAAGAGATGTACAAATGTCTGACACAACGGAGCGCAGGGCCCCTTTCCTGCGTGCTTGTGACGTGTTGGATAATCCGAGGCTGCCCTCTGCCGGTCCATCTTGGTAAGGCATCTTCAATGAGGGGAGGCTGTGTGTGTCACCCTGTTGGGTTGTCATCGTTTCTGGAGAACAGGCTGGAGAACACACTGGGAACGAGGGCCCGTCACACATACAGTATCACCAGAACCCTGGACTTGATGGCTCAGAGCCATTGTAGGGTTTTTTAAATCCCACCCCTTTCCCTCTCATTCATCAGCATAGCTCGAGTGGCACCCTAGGCTGTACTACAGAGGAGATGCCATGAGAAGAGTGCCATACACGCCAGGCTCGGGTGCATGCTAATAACCCCAGCACTCCAGGGTGAAGGCAGAGAAATCAGATGATCCTTGGCTATATTGGGAGTTTAAGGCCAGGCTAGGATACATGAGACCTTGTCTAGAAAGGAAGGAAGGAAGAAGGAAGGACAGAAGGAAGGAAGGAAGGAAGGAAGGAAGAAAGGAAGGGAGGGAGGGAGGAAGGGAGGAAGGGAGGGAGGAAGGGAGGAAGGGAGGAAGGGAGGAAGGGAGGGAGGAAGGAAGGGAGGGAGGGAGGAAGGGAGGAAGGGAGGAAGGGAGGGAGGGAGGGAGGGAGGGAAGAAGGAAGGGAGGGAGGAAGGGAGGGAGGAAGGAAGGGAGGGAGGGAGGGAGGGAGGAAGGGAGGAAGGGAGGAAGGGAGGGAGGGAGGGAGGCAGGAAGGGAGGAAGGGAGGAAGGGAGGAAGGGAGGGAAAGTGTAGTTCCATGCCCACAACAGCTTTGAATGGTAGCATTCCTGAGATTGCCAAGTCTTTGAGCCATTAGGGTCATGTGTAAGCCAATCTTTCCCCAGGTTTCTTTAACTATCAACACTTGGATCAGTTCATCTTATTTTTGTCAAGAATCCACTTAGTTGGGATTCATGTGATTTTACTGGTATCTATGGTCAGGTATTATTGACTTAAAGCAGACCTGTGGAAGCTGTCAGTCATTCCACTAATCCAAGTAGCTGGAGCCAATGAAAGGTGCTTTAACTGAACCATCTTTGACCCGACGCCAGCTCTTCCATTAGCTATCACGGTCGAGTGACCCTTCTGCGAAGCACACAGATCTTCAAGTGACATTTACTAAAATGATGCTTTCAAAAAAAAAAAAAAAAAAAGAAAGAAAGAAAACCCGTTTTCACGTCGGGCAATACTAGTGGCAGTGTTTTGCCACATGCCACAGGAGAGGTTGGTCCTGTGATAAGAATTATGCGTAAGCTGTGGAAAGCTTGGGCTAAGTTTCAGAAATTGCCAAGGTCACCTTTGTAAGCGTAGATAAAACCCTATTAGAACTGTGGGTAATGGAAGGGGAGATACTACGCCCAGCTCACTTTCCCTCGGTGTCAGGACCCGACATTTCTCCCGGCACACAAGTTAGACTTCATTTCTGTCATCTTTGAAAATACTGCATCTCCCTGGAAATAAAGACACTCCGTGGCCATCTCAGCACGTCCCTTCAGAGATTCAGAGCTGCGTGGACCTTTCAATAAAAAGGGAAGAACTTGGGGGTTTCCCTGGAACCTGTGGAAAACCATGATTAAAATCCGGGGGAGAAGAGTCGAAGATTAGATTAAGATTAAGATTTGAAATTAACTATTAACCCCGGGGCATAGCTTAGATTATAGAAGACACATTTTAAAGGGGCGTACACTCTCTAATAAGTTTAATTAACAGCCAGCACACTTTCCTGGGGATAAGTACCTTTCTTATTGTATTCGCACCTTATAATTGATTTACATTTTAAACAGTTGTAATTCTGCTTAGTTCAAAGTGGCACCTCTATCTTCGTGAAGACATGTGCTAGAAGACCCTGGTTATTAAGTCTTGACTTTGATCAGGAAGCCAGCTTTGAAATCCATGTTTCATTGAGTCCTTTCAAGCTCTCCAGCGCGCTCAGAAGTGTATATATTAAATTCAAACATCCCACTCATTAAACTCTCATATCCTAATAAAGTGCAGCTTCTCGGCTTAATTGTCACCGTTGTTATTTCCTCTTCCTAAATACCCAAAAAGTGCAGAGTAATCAAGCAAAAGTGGGAGTAACAGGAGGCATTTTTTTTCTTAAAACATTAAGCCATTTTTGCATTTCAAAGAAGAGAGGCGAATTTTTATCTTAACTAGCACCTTTCTGCTAAGTAGATGTTCTAATCTGTGGCAGCTGCCGACAGTGGCCACACGGCATTTCTCGTTCAATGGAGACAACCATTTCCTGGTTATTAAAAATAGTGGGTGGCCGTGATAGAAACAAATAGCAAGCCGGAGTCCCACGGCCTCCTCCTGCACCGAGGGAATACGCTAAGGCTGTCCCTTCTCATTCATTTTTAAAAAACACAGTAGAACATAGATATGCTGCTTACACCATCTTGGGATCTGGTGATGTGACAGAAAAAAAGAAAAAAAGCAGCTTTATCAAGTGCTTGAGGAGCAGAGCACAGACTGCTCAGGAGGGATGTCCCTAATGGAGCCATCTGTTTTCGGCTTATGGGACGGAGTCTGAGAAGTGGGCTGAGGTGAGGAAGGCTGCTCATGCCTGAGCTTCTTGCTTCACAGGGCCTGGGGACTGATGAGGACTCCCTCATCGAGATCATCTGCTCAAGAACCAACCAGGAGCTGCAGGAGATTAACCGAGTGTATAAGGAAAGTGAGTAGCCTGTTTCTGAGCTCCACCCTCTCAGCCCGGGGCAGGCCTGCGTGCTTGCAAGCATGCTTTCCTTCCTGAATATGAAGATAAGGGTCAACCTCAGGTGTTGTTCCCAGGAGCCATCCACCTTTCATTTTGACAAGTTTCTCACTAAACCTGGAGTTTACCAACTAGTCCAGACCAGCTAGCCGATGAACCCAGGGATGCCCCTGCCTCTGCCTCCCCAGCACTTGGATTTCAAGCGCACACTTAGCACATTAGGCACAGTAATGGAGGTCAGAGGACAGCCCCCAAGACTGCTGATTCTAGCCTTCTACTGTGAGGGGTCTGGTGGCTAGAACTTGGGTCACCAGATGTAGCTGTAAGCGCTTTTATTTACTGAGCCTTCCTACCAGCTCGAGGAACAATGTTTTAGTTAGGAATGAGTTTGCTGATTAAAGGGAGCCTGAGGACTCCTGGGTTTGACTTAGGCGTATTTGTCTGTGAGAACTGACAGTCACCCTAGCTTTGATCTCACGGGAGTAGAGACTTCTTTCTCGCTTGGGGACTCAGGCACAGGGCTATTTCCAAACTAACACAACAATGCTTGCTCTTTGAAGCTTGGTAGGCGACAGAGGAGGGTTGTAGTGGGTGCTTGGGTGTGCCAGCGGGAGACATCCAGCCTGATATGTTGTTTTCTCAGTGTACAAGACCGATCTGGAGAAGGACATCATCTCTGACACATCTGGAGAATTCCGAAAGCTGTTGGTCGCCCTTGCAAAGGTCTCTCTCCCTCCCTCCCTCCCTCCCCGTGCTTCCTTCCACGGCAGGCACAGCTACTTCTATACTGGGGGAGGGAATTAACTAAATCCTCGTGCCTGCTCAGAAATTCTGCTACATTCCCGTCGCTGCAGAGCTGTCATATTTGTTAATGGGATTTCTTATCCCTCGGAACCGTGTGGACAACTGGACGCCGGGGCCAGGGGAGGGGTAGGCAGATCCCAAGCTCTGGCCTGGATTTCTGTGCTAACCTGCACTGAGTGACTTAAGGAAGGTCACTTTGCCTCTATTTGTGGCCACACCGGACCTGTTAAAGTGACCTCACTCCTTTTACCTTTCACCCCTTGTGTGCATGCACAGACCTTGCCTTCCATGTCCTTTGGCATATGTGCAGGTCTTCGTTGGCATTTTGCTAACGTTACCGCATTAACGTGGATGTAAGGCACGTTTCCTTTCTGGCCCACCTGCACCTGAACTCCTGTCTGTCAAGGGAAGGGAATTCTCTCAGGGAGCCCTGTGGCAAATGACTCAGGAGTGTGTTGCAGCCTGGCCCACTCATGACAGTCTCCACAATGTCCACAATGACTTGTCTCCATGACAGTGACAGTGACGAGTCTGTGACTCTCCTGTATTCATTTGACCCCATCCGGGCACTGCAGATTCAGGGTCTTTTTAGAATCCACTTGCATCTTGCTTCCTTGGCCAAAACCCATAGCCACTGCACCCTTCCAGAAAGTCCCACTGACTTCACCCCTGTGACCCTTCCTCTTCATCACTGTAATTCTGTCCTTCTGCTCTGTGATGGCTCGGGGTGGTGTATCACTCACCTGTAAGCCTGTTCTACTTCTGCCTGTGTGTGCAGAGTGCCCCCGCCCGCCCTGCTGGCCCCTGAGGGTTCAGCTCCGGCCCTATCCCAGCCCTCCTGGGCTCAGCTAACTAACTGTTTACTACACTAGCCTTTCCCTTCATTTGCATACTGTATCCTGGTGGCCCCCTTGCCATGTGTTTCACCGTTATACACAGTTTAAGGGAAGAGACTTAAATGGGCTCAGCTTCTCTGGGGCAAGTCAGGGAATTCGGTAAGATGCTTACTGGGGCTTGGGTCCCCAGGGTTGGCCCACAATGATCAGACATGGTGTAGCCACTTCCCTCCCTGACCATCTCTCTCTCCTTGTGAAAAACTGGCCGTAGTATCTGCTCAGGAATGAGGCTATGATTCACCTGGGTTAGAGAGGAAACACCTCCAGCTTTAGAATGCACTAAGAGCTAGGTCTGAGGGTCCTTCTTGTTTTTCCCCTACAGGGTAAACGGGCAGAGGATGGTTCTGTTATTGACTACGAGCTGATTGACCAGGATGCCCGGGTAAGTTCCAAGCTTCTTGGTTGAGTTTTACGTGGCGTGTGTATCTGGAGGGGGTTGTATCCCACACAACCATTTACTTATATACAACGAATGACCTCAAGCTAACATTTGTTATCTCTCGGATTCTCCAGGTCAGGGATGGAGACTGGATTGACCAGATAATTCTGGCTCAAGGCCTCTCATGTGGTTGTAGATAAGATGTTGGCTAGGGCTATAATTACTGAGCGCATGACCAGGTCAAAGGGAATCTTCCCTACATGGCTCATGTGTGACTTACTTTTGGCAAGAGATGTTAGCATACCTCCACACAGGCCTCCACAGACTGCTTGAATGTCCCCAACAACATTGCCCCTGGCTTCCCTAGAGTGAGTGACCCAAGAGGGATCCAGAAACCCTCATGCTCTCATGACTCAGTCGCAAGTGTCATACACTCTTGTCATACTCTGACCATTAGAAGTGAGTCCATGAGTCCAGCCCACAGCTGTGGGAGGGGTAAAACTAAGTAATGTCCTTTCCAAGGGAGAAATGGGCCTTTTAAAGCCTCAGCCCATCTGAACATAGAGCTTTGTCTCCAGGAACCATGTTTGTAATGCTGGGGTTAATTATCAGATCTGTACCCAGGTCCCATTGGCTCATTCAGGCTTTGATTGCATAGAAGTGCTAGGTCCTGA
Source organism: Rattus norvegicus (assembly GCF_021556685.1). Classification (NCBI taxonomy): domain Eukaryota; kingdom Metazoa; phylum Chordata; class Mammalia; order Rodentia; family Muridae; genus Rattus; species Rattus norvegicus. The sequence continues at coordinate 77,871,350 of NC_141541.1, forward strand.
CCTTAAACTCTTAGGGAAGCTGGAGCAGATGGGGTAGGCACACCAGGAGAGGAAGGCTCCCTGCTCCACTCAGTGAGGACAGAGGAAGATGACAGGGGCCTGTGACCTCCTCATAAAGCTATTTTAGATAACTGCGAACGAGGCGTGCCTCACTCAAAGGGGTCGGCGGCTCTGTTATCTCAAAGCAAGTCATAAGAGCGGCAGACAAAATCATGTGCCTCTGTTTTAAAATCTTATATAGTCTGGGGAGTGCATCGAGTGTAAGAGAAAGGCTTTTTAATAAATGCTAGAAGTGGGCTTTGTGGCCTAGGGAGATAGCTTAGTGTGGCCCCGGGAAGCCAAAAGTTTGAGCACACCTGCTCTATGTGGTACACGATGGGTCCCAGCTGCAGCACAGGCCTGTGCGCTCACATGTTTCTGGGAACGGGCTTTTGAGTAACGCCTGCTAGGGGGTTGTGTGGTTAACTTCTCCTGGTTGGTTGCATCTCTCACAGGAGCTCTATGATGCTGGGGTGAAGAGGAAAGGAACCGATGTCCCCAAGTGGATCAGCATCATGACTGAGCGCAGTGTGTGCCACCTCCAGAAAGGTGGGTGCTGTGCCAGCGGGGTCTCAGTGCCTGGAGGCTCTCAGGTGGCAAAGGCTGCAGTGAGGTGCAGAGCTCCCAGAGCAAGGCTCGTTCTCCACTCACTCTTTCAGTTTCCTTTATCAAACCATTTGGCCTCCTTTCTCACTGTGGACCCTCCGTCCCCAAATGTGTTCAATATTTGATATGTTAGCTTGTTTCACTGTGTGTGCGCGCGCGTGTGCGCGCATGTTCATATGAGTGCACATGTGTTTGGAGTGCATGTGGGAGCCAAGGTTAACCTTCGGTGTCGTACCTTTGAAACCATTGACCCCGGGTGGTTGTTTTGGTTTTTAGACTCATTGGCCTTGAGTTCAAACACTAGGCTAGGCAGCCTGGACAGACAGCTGCCACCCATCTGCCTCAGCCTTCTCAGCACTGGGATTACAAGCACACACCATCATGCTTGGCTTGTTTGTTTTTGTTTGTTTTGAAACATGGGTTTTGGGTTTGGGGGGCTAAACACGGACCTCAGGCCGTTTCCATGGCCCTTCCTAATTCCCCTCCTTACCTGAGGATCCTTTGCTCTCGCCATGATTGTTGAAGTTCAGGACATGACCCCTGGCTCTATCCTGTTTCCCATGACATCCACGTAGATGGAGTCCAGTCAGGGCACAGAGGGATGGTTAAACTCTGTGGCCTAGGCAGAGCCATTAAGGATAGGAGCTAGACCTGGGTCATCTGGCAAGACAGGTACAAATCATCTCTAGTCCACCAAGGTGACCTCCAGCCCCTAAATGACTGCCAGCCCCTGGGATGCGTGGGGATCACCTTTAGGTGTTGGGTTCTTGTTTTCGTTGCTGCTGCTGCTGTCTGGTTGTGTAGGCCGTCCGTGCGGCTCCGACCGGCACTTCTGACATCATTTGTCCTTCTCTTAGTGTTCGAAAGGTACAAGAGCTACAGTCCTTATGACATGCTGGAGAGCATCAGGAAAGAGGTCAAAGGAGACCTGGAGAACGCCTTCCTGAACCTGGGTGAGCAAGGGTGGCCTTTCCTTGCCGGCAGAGAGGGCAGAGACAGGAGTGAATGGCTATGTGTTTCCTTCAATGGGGACTTGGGAGGTGTGGTGACTTTCTGCAAGTCTCGGAGAGCTTTAGGATTGTCTGCAGATTTAAAGACATGAAACAGGCTTAAGTTGCCAGGAAGGACTAAGTTGCTGGAGAAGAGAGGGCTATAATGGGGACACTCATATATACACTGGGGCATCACTGACCTCTGCATCTCATGATTGAAGAGACCACAGTGGGTAGAACCTACTGGTTCACGAGATTCTGAGTTTTCCTTGGTCTTCTACATCCTGGATCCATGGGGCAGGCCCATTCTGGTCAGTGTCTTAGGGCCAGGGCATCATCTTCCTTCATGCATGGCAGGAAAGCAGCCTCACCCCTGACCTGTGTCTCCTTTCCACAGTTCAGTGCATTCAGAACAAGCCCCTGTACTTTGCTGACCGGCTGTATGACTCCATGAAGGTAAGGGCTGCTGGTCCAGATGTTCCATTTCCACTAGGCTCCTCCTCTGTCTTGGCTCAAACTGAATCTTCTTGACTAGTGTTTAGAACAGTGGCTCTCAACCTTCCTGACGCTGTGGCCCTTTAATACAGTTCCTCATGTTGTGGTGACCCCCAACCGTAAGATTATTTTGTTGCTACTTCAGAACTGGACTTTTGCAACTGTGATGAATTGTAATATAAATAAATGACATACAGGATATCTGGTATGCTACCCCAAAGGGGTTGAGCCCCACAGGTTGATAACCACTGGTTTAGAGGATGGGTTCCCGCTAGCTGGCTGAGATTGGATTTGACGGGCGAGAAAGCACCACTCCGTCTTCTCTCGGCTGGTTAAATATGTATGATGCATCTTCAGAATAAGATGTCACTGGTGGGAAAGGGTTAGGTGACAGCGGCGTCTGATTCCTGCTGGGGGTTTCAGTGATGGCCTCCTACTATTCCGAGGATAAAAACAAACAGGATGGGAGTGACCATCAGCGGGTACTATATGACAGCTTTTCAGTTCCCTCCCCTGGAAACCATGCAGGGCTCCCATTTTTATCTTCTTGATAAAGAAGGAAGGCAGAGCTCCTGGAGCCAAGGCCAGCTTGCTGTCACATAGCAGGTGCACAGCTGGGGGCTCTTCCTGCCTGAACCGCCCCAGACCAGCCTGTTTCTTGTTCTTGTCCTGTCAGGACTGTTCTACTTTCCAGGCCCTTGCTTTCCTCTCTGGAGCACCTCCCTTGTCCATGCCCCTCTGTCTGCTCTCCCTGGACTCCTTGTCACAGATAATTTCCCTGGAGCAGGCTATTCCATGTGTTCACCAAGAGTCATAAGAGCAGTATGCTGGCCCATCCTCTCCGCATCCCTGTGTTGCGTATGCAGACTTGCAGGCTGACAGTCAGAAGCACAGAGCTGGCTGGAGAGGTGGCTCAGCAGTTCAGAGCACACACTGCTCCCACAGAGGCTCCTTTCCTTCCCAGCATCTACTTTGAATCATTCATAGGCTCCCGAAACTCCAGCTACAGGGAATCTGATGCCCTCTTCTGGCCTCTGTGTGCAACTGCATGCACACCTACGGGCTCCCCTATACACATACTTAGAAATTTTAAAAATAAACCTTTTAAAAACTCAGATGTGCTTAGAAATCTAAGGCACTCATCTTCGTTAAGGAAACAGACCCAGTATTGCATTTTTAAGTCTTGTAAGATAACAGCATCGAGACTCACATATGTGGGGCTGGAAAGACAGCGCAGGCATTAGGGAAGCTTGCTGCTTTTGTAGAGATCCTGGGTTTGGCTCCCAGCTCCAGGTTGGACAGCTCACAAACAACCATCTGAAACTTCAGCTTCAGGGGATCTGACACTCTTTTCTGGCCTCCAGAGGGCTCCCCTACACACACACACACACACACACACACACACACACACACACACACACACTTTAAAAAGCAGAATCAATCTTTTTTTAAAAAAAAAAACCCACACACATATAAGAAGCAGAAAAATGTGGAGGATGCTTTTTTAATGATAACGGTGTCAAGGAACTTAACTTTTATCATCAATCTAACTTACAGGGCAAGGGGACTCGAGACAAGGTCCTGATTAGAATCATGGTCTCTCGCAGTGAAGTGGACATGTTGAAAATCAGATCTGAATTCAAGAGGAAATATGGCAAATCCCTGTACTACTTCATCCAGGTAAAGGCTGTGGCACTGAGCTGGCTCTGCCAGGCATGGTGTGTGTGTGTGTGTGTGTGTGTGTGTGTGTGTGTGCACGCATATGCATCTGTATTGCATGTGTTTGTATACATGTGTGTGCATGTGCATGTGTGTGTGTGCATGTGCATATGCATCTGCATTGCATGTGTGTGTGTCTTCAGTTCACTAGTTATTTTCACGCATCCTTAAAATCCACAAAAACTTCAAGAGAGAGGGCAGGGAGGTTCCACCCTGTCCTGTGCAGAAGGGTACAGGTGCAGGAGAAACTCGGGTGTGCTACAGAGCCCCCTGCAGGACTGCAGTGTGGGATTCATTTTCTGCCCTCGCAGTCATGGTAGGAAGAAGTACCATTTCCTACTGTGTTTCAGAGGGCCAGGGCCTCGGTCCACTGTACAGACCTGCAAATCCCCAGGGCACACCAAGGCTATGGCTGGCTCCTGTGGAGTCTATTCTGTTTGTTTTCCTGACTCTACAATTGTTTTTCTTCTTTCTGGCCACTGTAGCAAGACACTAAGGGTGACTACCAGAAGGCGCTGCTGTACCTGTGTGGTGGGGACGACTGAAGGGCTTGGCATGGTGGATTGCCCAGAAGTGGCCCTACCTGTGCCCCAACCTAATGTTCTAGAGAATCAGCCTGCCACTAATGGACCCCTGAACTCCTCCCTGTGAAGATGACGACAGAGCTGCCGACCCATCCCCCATCTTAGCTGCCTTTGCCTGGCTTTCCCCTCATTCTCTCCTTTATGCCAAAGAAATGAACATTCCAGGGAGTTGGACGTACCGTCTGTGACATGAGACACTTCCTCATATGTGTCGTGAATAAACCATTTTTACTTTAGAAACAAGAGTGTAGTGTCATTGCCCTTGCTTTCAAGCCGTTGTTCAGAAAGCAGGCACGCTCGGGATTTGATGTTCATTCAGGGAGGTTGCCCCTAGAGGGACAAAGTTCTAGAACTGAGCTCTTGTTCTATTCACGCAGATGAACACCAACAACACACTGAAGAAATGATTGCATCCCAGTCTAACTTGGTGAACAAATGAACTTACTTAGAGTCACTTAAGAGAAACTGGCTGGAGGGTTACTCAAAGAAGCATGGGAAACTTCACCACTGTAGAAAATGTCCCTGTCCCTCCCACCAACAAGTACTTGTCTTATGCATCCTCAAGTGGGGGTAGTGGGGGACAATAAACTTCTTCCCACACTCATGAAGTAACCCAGTAAGGATGTGTACACCCTGGGGGAGGAGCCTCACAAGCCCCTCCCTGCTTCATGGGGGACTGTGACTGAGTGGGTATCACAGCTACTGAGATTTGAAGTGGGCAAGGTCCCACCATGTCTGGGAGACAGGGTCCTAGAACACACATGTACACAGTTCTAGCACCACAAGAAAGAAAACAATTCACTGCTTCAGTCACTCTATATTTCTTAAGTTTGGTACCCACTTCTGGTGGGAAAAGAATGCCTGCAAGCTATGGGGAGGTTCTTTTGGATCATTCCACATGCCTATAGTGAGAGGGCCAGGGGGCAAGGTCCTAAGAACTCCTTTGCAGGTAGTAGATGAAAGGGACTATCTGTGGTGGTCACAATCTGGGGAGAAGTCTGAGGTAGGATGGGGTATTTTATGTTTTCTTTGGTTGCTGTGGTGGGTTTAAAGGTTTGGTTTTTGCTACCTTTGAAAGACTTATTTTTATTATTATTTTTAATTACGTGTGTGGGCATGTGTGTATGTGAGCATGAGTGCAGGTACCTGAAATGACCACAAGAGGGCATCAGATTCCCCCTGGACTGGACTTAAAGGCAGTTGTGAGAGATGCTCACATGCAGGCACTAGAAACTAGAAACTCCAGTCCCTTTTATTTATTTCTTTGCTTATTTATGTATTTTATAGGGTCTCGGGTAGTCCAGGTAGCCTTATGTAGCCTTATGTGGCCTCAAACTCATTACATAGCTGGGGGTGACTTTCTGCCTCCAATTCCCAAGTGTTGGAATTACAGGCATGTGCCACTATGGCTGGAGATTAAACCCAGGGCTTCAGACATGCTAGCGGGAACTCTACTACTACCTGAATCCCCAGCCTGGATTCTGTAGCCAATTTTGCAAATGTCTCTGGAAGTCATTAGACTTATAAAAAAATTGCATCCAATCCCAACCTCGAGAGCCTGCCTGCCAGTGAGTCGGTCTACAGCAAGCATTCTCAGATAGCAGGGCTAGGCTACCCAGAGTGGATTGGGAACACGGGGAGGAAGGAAACTTCTCTATGAAAAGGACTGAGGTAGATGAGAGCAAGGAGGAAACATTTGTTGTGGACCCTAAAGCCTTTGGTTAGTCTTAACATCTGGGAGGAGGCCGCCATAGAGATCCCTGTGGTTCATCCATTGAAAGCCATTCATAGTTGGTTAAAGGTTCAACCACAGCCTAATAGATCGTCCATTTCTGCTGCCACTTGACAAAGTCAATGACCAAGTGACCAGGTGACAGGAGAGCAGGCTTTATTCAATTGGCCAAAGAATGGAAGGAAGGGAGATTCAGGCACAGCAGACTCAGCTCCAGGAGGAAGGCGGTACAGAGGCAGGGGGATAATGAATGTTCATGCCTGCCTTCCCTGGTATGAAGGGGCAGGGTCCTTTAGATTCTAGAGAGCAGCTCTCAACCTGTAGGTCCAGACCTCTTTGGGGGGGGGATTGTATCAAATGACCCTTTCACAGGGATTGTATATCAGATATCTGTATATTAGATGTTTACGTTACGATTCATAACAGTGGCAAAATTACCATTATGAAGTAGCAACAAAATAATTTTCTGGCTTGCAGACACCACAACATGAAGAACTACATTTGAGAGTCACAGCATAGGAAGGTTGAGAACCACTGGTCTGGAGGGGCAGAACTGAAGGAATGAATTTATATAAAAAAATGAGTAAAGGTTTATTAAAACAGCTTACACGATGGGGTCAAAAGAGTCCAACAATGGCTGTCTCACACCTGAAAGATCCAAAACTTGGTAGTTGTTCAATCGACATGACTGGATGACTCAGTAGCCCCAATATGGCACTAAAGGTCTGGAGGGTTCCTAGAGAGATACTGGTCATTAGTTGGAAGTTTGGAAAAACTGTCAGGGACCACCACCACCATCACCACCAGCAGCACTGGGGTAAACTAACTCTACAAAGGCCAGCAAAAAACTGGTAACCTTCCTTTTCCCAGATCCTTTTGGGTCCGGGCTGCTACGGGAAGGTGCTGCCCACATCTGGACCTTCTCACATCCATTAAAGCAATCAAGAGAATCCTCCACAGATTCCAACATGTCAACCTGATACAGACGGCTCCTAAATTGATACCCCGCTCAGCTGAGACTTAGGGGCAAGTTGACATTTAAACCATCAAACTCCTATACTGGGGTCAAGCCCAGAGCTTCATGCATGCTAAGCTAACACTCTAACACTGAACCACTGAGCCGCCTACCCACCACTGAGTCCTCAGTGTCCCTGTCATGGCTTTGAGCTTTCATTCACGGAGGCTTGTAGGTGTCTACAGTCCAGAGGTCAAGAGAAGACAGATAGGTGCAAAGACAGATGTCAAAAGTACTTTCTTCGTGTCCCTGTGACCCATGGGACTTGTGCAGGCCACAGTGAGAGTCCTTGGAAAGTAACCTAGGTACTTGTCATAGCTAGCCCTACATTGATAGATTTCTAAAATTTAGTTTTAAGCTTTATACATGTATACATTTTATTTTGAACATATTCCTTCTCATACTTCCTCCTGCCTTCTATTGATTCCCCTTACCTCCTAAAAAGTGTTACATCCACTTTAGTTTAATACACAAACACACACACACACACACTTTCTATGTGTGTGAAGGTATAAAAATCTAGGAGTCACAAATGAGAGAAAACCATCGATGTTTGAGTGAAAAAATAGGACATTTGTCTTTTCCTGCAACTGGCTAGGTTCATGCTTGCGCTCACTTTCCTGCTAATGACCTGACTTTTGCTTTTTATGACTCAAAAAACAAAACAAAACAAAACAAAACAAACCCAGGTCACTGTGTCTGTAAACCACACTCCCTTATCCATTCCCCAATTGCTGGGCACCTATGCTATTTTCATACATGCCTCAGTGACTAGTGCTGATGTGTAAGTGTCTCTGGACAACATTGACTTGAAGTCTTTGGGGTGAATACCCAGGAGGGGCATACCTGGAGTATTGTTAATATTTATCAGGAGCTTCCTTATTGTCTTTCATGATAACTCTGGACTAGTTTACAATCCTACCAGCCCAGATAAGTGATTTTGGAGTGAACCAAGAGCAAATAAAGTGTGTTTATTTAGACTTGGCCTTGACAACACAGTTGTAATACAATGGGGATTCAGTGTGACCTCGCTCCTCTCTCTGGCCAGCCAGTGGCCTTCCGTAGGGTCCCCGGTCTCTGGCATGTCCTTGCATGAATGGGCTGTGTGAGATAAGCATGTGTGTTTTTATATCATCGCCTGTGTTCACACATGTGACTACGCTGGGTGTAGGCTGCTGGCCCCAGGTCCTGTGGACAGCAGCTTATTTCGGTACTGTCCCCAAGCAGAAGGAGGGTCCCCTCCCAAGTCCCCCACTATACTCTCCTATCAGGGGACACCTGTCTGCCAAAGCTTGAGCTCAACAGTCTGCAATTCTCTCACAGAATGTGTGAGAGTTGAGCCCGGGACAGACGTGGGAGTCTGGAAACACGGAAATTCAAACGCAGTTGAAGTGATGGCGGCAGCAGCAGCATGTTGAGCAAGCTGAGGGTGACTGTGAGCTGACTGCCTTGCCATGATGACCCTCAGGCAAACTGGAGATGGAAGTTCAGATGGAGTGTGGCCCTGGGTCATGTGCGGCCCATAATGCACCATAATGCTACTAAGATATCTTACCAATAACGGGTTGCACAAACCTAGGCTGTTTGATCAAATAATCTCCCAGCACATTAGGATCAGTGCTCCGAATCCCCAAATCCACTTAACCGTGAGCTTGGGGGCAGAGTTCAAGGAAATGCATAAGAAGTGGGACCTCTCTCTTTAACCCCGAATTACTGTGTTGAACTGTGAGTTGAGAGGGCTGGGCAGAGGCTGCCAGGGCAGTGTTTCTGCTCAAGTGTGCAGCTTGCTCCACTCTCCACAGGAAACGAGCCTCAGGGCGCAGGGTGGAGGAGGGTTAGGCCAGCGGATGAAGACAAGGATGAGACAAGGCCTGACTTGGAGGGACCGGACCCTCCCACAGGTGGAAGGGAAACTCCGAAAGGTAAGCTAACGAGGAAGGGCTCTTGAAAACTGGTCAAAACCAGCTTGCTGCCTTGTGAGCTGTGGTTGTCCAGTGTCTTTCAAAATCTAAAGGTTGCTGGAGCTCCATCTCAATGACTTCCAGATTCCCCATTCTCTTCAGTCACTGTATCCAAAGCCTCCCTTAAAGCAAAGGTCGCCGTCTGGAGACTGGCACACTCACAAACAATTTCACTCTGCAAAGAGACAGAGGAAGATGTCAGGCAGGTTTTATATTTTGTCAGCTGATCACAACAGAAAGTTTAATTTTATCCTTCGAGACATAAAGGCCGTGGATGTGCCATTAGCCATGGAATGTGTTGCACTCTGACCATGCACAGGAGTTTTTCCCCTGACCTGTGTGTGGGTCAGGGCGGTCATGTGGCACAACTTCACATGCTTTGCATGTTGAAATCCATTTACATGCATCCACTTCACCCATGTGTGTAGTTGTGTACAAGCTGAATGTCCAGACATAACGGGTCTATACTGTACCTCAAAGGGCATGTATGAAATGGGTTTGTTATTGTTGTTTGTTCTTGTTTTTGTTTTGTTTTGGGTTTTTTTGGAAGTAGGCTTCCATATTAAGAAGCAAGAAACAAAAACAATGGATGGGTCCCTAGCATGCATGAAGCCCCAAGCTTGAACCCTAGAACTTCGAACACTGGGCATGGTGGTACACATCTATTATGCCAGCACTTACAAGGTGGGAACAGGAGGATTGGAAGTTCAAGATTATCCTCAGCTCGATGGAGACTGAGGCAAGCCTTGGCTAAACATGAAATAAAATAATTAGACAACTAAAAAGCAAGGGGGACATCTTAACTGGAAGCTGAGGGGAGGACCCCAAAGGTCCCACAATCCCCTTGGCTTGATCACTGGACAATGGACAAATGACGATGTGTCAGAATCTTCCTCAGAAGATGAAGTTCCCAGCGTGCAAATTACTAGTAGCGAGCGCTAACGCAGGGAAACCAGGCTCACAAAGTAGCTAGTTACATTTAGCAAGAAAAATGATTCGAGGACAAAAATCCTTTAGATCAATCTTGTGCCTCCCAAGGATGCCAGCGTCTAGGCTTTTCCTCAGGATTTGGTAAGCAGCTTGTGTCTTTTGCCTCCTTTTTCTATCAATGATCGAAATGAAAACTCTGGTGCTAGGGAGAAATGGGGGTGGGGTGGGGGGGTAGACAGACTGAAGGGGAGGAGAGGGACAGGGAAAGAAGAAAGGGAGACATTTGCAACATCTCCTAGCAATGAGGCAGAACATGCTACAGTCATCACGTCCTAGCTGTTCATTCTATTTATTGAGAAAAGCTCGAGGCCTGATTTCTTCAACCCCCGTATGTTTGAGCAAGCAAAGTTTATAGAGATGACTTATCTCATTATGTTAGAAGGGTGACTTGCTATCTCAGCATCTATAAGCCATCTGAACCGACGTTGCCGAGTGAAGAAAGGCTTTTGTAAATATATGTGAAAGATGCCGTCTCGTTGGGCGTTAAGTTGGAGGTGCCCAGGAAGAAAACATATTACATTTGTGCATTCAATTAGCTTGATTGTGGCTGGAATTCTGATCTCGGAAGGCAGCATTTCTGTAGAAAGACTGAAGCATCCTCTATGTCAGCAGGTTTCCTGTGAGAGAGAAGCGCACTCGCCCCCTGTAATGCTCTCTTTTGCATTCGTGCTGGTCCCAGCCATGCGTTCCTAATCAGAAAGCTTAGCCTAGTTCTTCACACTAGAGTGAGAGGGGTGGGTGAGCCAGCAGTCACTTTGTATAGGCATCCTAATGGTGGTGCGCATGGGTGGGGAGAGCCTTCTGCTGTGTTCAGTTCTGAGCAAAAGTAGGGCATCGTCAAGGGTGGATGTGAGTCCTCTCATCCTACTTCCTCGGATGCTGTCCTTCTGGGGTCATCAGAAGATGCTGTTTAAGCCTTGGATGCCTGGCATGGTGGCACACATCTGGAATATCAGCACTCAGGATAGTTAGGCAGAAGCATCATTTCTCTCTCTCTCTCTCTCTCTCTCTCTCTCTCTCTCTCTCTCTCGTTCCAGGGCCAGACTGTACTACAGTAAGACTCAAACACCAACAAGAAGGGGAGAAGCTTGGCTTATGACCCTGGGGTAGATCACTTGCCTAAGGTTTGTAAGGACCTAGGTTTGACCCCTGGTTCTGAAGCAAAGAACAATTACCAACACCACTATTATCTGCCTTCGGTTTGGTTTGGCTGGATGGCCTGTTCTAGTTTCATTGGTATTGCTGTCATAAAATACCCAGACAAAAAGCAACTAAGGGATGAAAGGGTTTTATTTAACCATATATTTCCAGGTTATAGGCCAACATGGTTGGGAAATCAAGTCAGGAACTTCAGAAAGGTAATCATATCATGTCCAGTTAAGAGCAGAGAGCAATGTATGTACCCACACTTGCTTGGTTGCTCATTCTCTGCTTGCTTTCTCTACCTTTATGCTCTTCTGAAGCCATCTGCCTAGGGAATGATGCTGCCCAGAGTGGGTTGGGTCTTCCCGAGTTGATTAATGTAGTTTAGCCTATCCCCGACGGGCATACCCACAGACCCCTGTATATATCTCTTACTGGGACTCTCTTCTCCAGACGATCCTAGGGCGTATGAATTGATGATTAAAATTAACTATCACACAGTCTGAACACCTTTCCTGGAGGTATGTTTACATGTTTGGCCTGCTTTTGAAACTTGGAGTGAAAGCACTGTCTCTTTAATTAATGAGATGTGAAGAAATTGAGGAAGGGTGTAGTACAAGAAGGCTTTCTTGTACTTCTGAAACCACGGTGAAGTAATTTACTTGGTATAGCCACTTCAGTCACTGCTATGACGAGTACCTCATAAGTTAAGAGAAGAGGGCTTGTGGGATGTCATGGTGGCAGGAGTGTGGGGCAGCTGGCAACATTGTGTATGCCATCAGGAGAGAGAGAGAGAAAGAGAGAGAGAGAGAGAGAGAGAGAGAGAGAGAGAGAGAGAGAGACTGAGAGAGAGACAGAGAGAGAGGCAGAGAGAGAGCATATGGCTGCCGGTACTCGGTTCACTTTCTCCTCTGTATTCAGTAGAATATTCCAGCCTAAGGAATGTCACCACCCATATTTTAGAGTGCTACCTACTTCAGTGAACTTAATCTAGATTATCCCTGGCAGACATGCCCAAAGGCATGTTTACGTAGCAATTTTAAATTAACTTGTTAACAGCAAAAATCACTGGGCTTGGGAGATGAGTCAGGGTTTGTTAAAAGCATCGTAGAGGCCTGGGGTTTGACTCCCAGCATTCATATAATACTCCAGTACTAGGGGCTTTCACACCCTCTTCTGGACTCCTCAGGTACCAACACACAGCCACAACACACAAGTATACATGCAAATTTACATACCAAGACATACACACATGCAAACACACAGCAGCACATACATTTTCACACACTAACATACATATACCCACACAGGAAAACACCCCTCACGTGCACTTATGCAAACCCACACACTAGCACACACATGCATACAAACCCACATCAGAATGCACATGCTCACACACAGACAAATACATACACATACAAACACACATTCACACAACATGCAGACACAATCACACACACTCACATGCACATGCCCACTCACACATGCAAATATACATACACACGCAAACACACCCACTCACTCTTTCACAGACACACTCACATACATGCACATACATTCACACTCACACATATACAATCTCTTGCATACACCTAATTTTGTCCCAGGCTTGAAACCCCTTCCCAGCACCACGGGTCCTTTACCAGAACTTCGGGGTGCCAGGCAGGAACAGGCACCCACTTTGGGAGGAGGAGCGGTTTATTATAACTGTGAGGTCAAGTACAGAGGCACAAGAAACATCCCTACAGTTTGCAATTCCATTTGTTCTGAGACTGGGAAAATCCCTTCTTGGAAAAAGAAAGTGGAGTTTACAATAAGGCAGAGCGCCACCTTGTGGAGAAGTGAAGAATGGCAACAACCTCAGCGGACTTGAGGGTGGCTGATGTTGGGATTTTAAAAAAATCTACAGCAAAGTCTGTGGACTCTTCTTTAGTGACTAAAAGTTATTCCTAATAACTCTGAGGTCAGTCTCTGAGGTGTGCTGTGGTTCTAAGGGAAAGCTTCCTATTCTCAGGTCTTTACACTCTGTATTTCTTACAGTTTTTGTTGTGAGCCTAGACTTATAATGACTGAGCCGTCTCTTCAGCCCCAGATTCTGTAATTCTATCAGAACTGTGGCTGGCATGAATAGGCATGGGATAAGAGTTCCAGAAAATTTCAGAGAGGATGTCCTATTTCTAGTGTTGCAATGGAGGGTTCTCTAAAAGCTGCCCCTCTTTAAAAAATCGGTTATTATTATAAAGAACGAGACAGTCTGTAAGGTATTTGTTGTACTTCTTGAGGATCTGAGTTCACTCCTCTGAATCCACGTCCATTAAAATAAAAGTGTGTGTGTGGTGCACACACTTGTAATCTCAGTGATGGGGAGATGGAGACCGGCAGAGACAGCAGATCTGTGGGGCTTGAGGGTCTGCCAGCTGATGTAACCAGTGAGCTTTAGGTCAAGGAGAGACTGCCTCAAAAAGCAAGGAGACAGGGCCCTCTGAGGAATGCCACTGAAGGTCACCCTCAACATCCCATACACATGCAGGGACCCACATGGGCAAGCTCATGTTCATGTGCACACACAGATACACAGACAGACACACACGCATGCTCACACACAGACACACAGAGAAACAAAGAGACAGAGACACAGAGACACAGAGAGACCAATAAGTAAGAAAGAAGCCAGCGGCAGGCAGAAGTTTCAGTGGAAACAAAGGGTCTCAGCCCCACTGTGAGCTGCGCTCTGTGGAAACCGGATGCTTTTCTGGCTCCAGGTTTAGTTCCAGGTTCGTGGCTCTTTATCCTGACCACGGATAAGCTTTGCCCACTTTGGGCACTTTTGGTTTTGCTGTTTGTATTTCTTCTTTTTTCTTTGATACAGATTCTCACCAATTTTCCCATTTCTCCAGTTTAGCCCCCAAAGTGCTTGGGGTTACGGTCATGCCTCATGTGATGAACCGTATTTTTTAATAAAAAAAATAAATCACACTTATTGTGGGTGTGTATGTGTGAGCCACAGTGAATATGTGTGTGGTGGGGAGGGGACAACCTACAGGAGTCAGATCTTCCGCCATGTGGATCACAGGGTAGCAAGTGTCTTTACCCTCTAATCCACCTCACTGGACCTCAGCTGTTTTTGTTTTGTTTTTAAATCTGTAAAATGGCAAGTTTGAATGCTATAGTTTCAAGCTTTCTCAAGATCTACAATTTCATGTGTCTAGGAGGAGTCCTGGGGTTAGGAGGGTAGCTCAGTGGGTGCATTGTCTACTTGGCAGACACCCAACCTTGGGCTCACCACCCAGCACCACTAGGTATATGAACCAGGCCTGTGATCTCAGCACTCAGGAGATGGGGCAGAGAGATCAGAAGTTCAAGGCCATCCTTGGTTACTTACTGAGTTTGGGGATAATCTAAGCTACTTCGAGACTCTGCCTCAAGATAAAAGGGCCCCATTTATCAATTCCTATTTTTATATTATTATTGAGTTTTGAATTTCTCATATGAATAAAACATATTGTTGCACTTTAAATGTTGAAATTAGTAATTCAAATTGTATAAAATTAAAGCTATGTAGTGACTGCATGGCTCATTTTGTTATCTCAAAGAAAAAATTCTATGAATGGTAATCATGGTGATTTCAAATTGTATTCATTTCTTTAAAAGAATTTTTACATTTATTTTATGTGCATTGGTGTTTCGCCTGCAGGTACATCTGTGTGAGAGTGTGAGTTGCAGGCAGTTCTGAGCTGTCACGTGGGTCCTGGGAATTGAACCCAGGTCCTCTGGAAAAGCAGCTGGTGCTCTTAACCGCTGAGCCATCTCTCCAGCCCTCAAAATACATTAATTTCTCAGCCCAGGTTTCCTGGTAAAGTGCAACAATCTTCCCCAAATAACCTTAGTCTTAGTGAACACTGAAGCATAAAAATGCTTTCTGATTTTACTTAGAATATTATGTTTTACATAGTTAACGTTATGTTTTACATAGTCAGCATTATGTTTTGCATTCTCTAACATAACTCCTTTTTCTTTTTCTTTTTTTTTTCTTTTCTTTGGAGCTGAGGACTGAACCCAGGGCCTTGCGCTTTCTAGGCAAGCGCTCTACCACTGAGCTAAATCCCCAACCCTCATAACTCCTTTAATATCTTTTCTCTTGCTGGAATTCTCATGTCCCAGTGTAAAAGGGAGGATCTCAAAGAAAAGCCACATTTCACCCAAGGACAGCAGCCACTGAGAATGTATCCAACAGACACCCATCTTCACAGCATGCTGGGAGCCTCAGGAGGGATGCTGACCGAGTTTGCCCTGCGCGACACTGTCATCCTCGTTCTACCTGAATCCCTCCACTGGCATCTGACAGCGGTGTTAAGTCAGGGAATAGGAGGCATCTCCCTTGTGACTTTCTGATGGACACTTGGGCATAGGTGCAGACTTTCTCTGTTTTCAACACACTCTCTGCTCGGTGGTAATTTTTTATGTACATTTTAAGCATTCACATACATTTAAAAACTCTTACTCATTTCTTTGTCTCAGTGAAATACATTTTACAGTGCTTTTCCAGTTAGGACGAGCCCAATGGCTTGATCATTGTGGGGGTAACCAACTGCTTTCTGATCGGATTTGAGGCTCTCTTCAAAGGAGATTCATGCCTTGTACTGTGAACCTGGTCAAGAGCCTGCAGCTGGGGAAGTCATAAGTCTAAGTGGGGAACATAATACTGTTGTTTGAAAAATAGATGCAATGTCAACGTCTCCTCTAAATATTTATATCTATACCCACAGATCAATGCTGCTCTGAAAATAAATAAATACATAAATAAATAAAATAATCATAAAAAAAAATTAGGCCAGAAGATGCATTGGCGAAGCCTGGTCAGAAGATGGCGCTCCAACAAAGCGTCTCAACTCAAAAATCTTCATCGAACATTGTGGTTTCTATCATTTCTGTCTGGTTGTATAACGAACAAATCTCACGTCACAAATATTGTTTCAAATTAAAACCATATGATTTTTTAAAAGCTTAGGAGGTTTGTCGGTGAGCCCTGCCTGCAAGTCACACCACTTTGATGAGCTGAGAGAACTTTGTAACTCCTCCGCCAGTTTCAGAACAGGGCAAGCACTTTGCACACCTCTCTTGCTTTAACCGCAAAACAAAACAATACGAACTCGAAGCACATTAAGAGAAATTCCGTTTTCAAAGAAGATGTGAACTGTCTCTTTAAAAACGTTAAGAACTATGAGAAAAATATTTTAAAAACAAAACCAAACCTTGCTATCTAATCTGGAGAGGATTATGGCGAAAAATACTGTCCTAGCTTTTAGGGATATGGATAATTGAAAAAGAAAGGACCCCAAGCTATCTGCTGGAATCTGGAGCAAAGACCCACACCTCCAGATTGTATATCCTGATGGCTCTTGTGAGCACAACTGTGGAGAATAAACACTCTTTACCTCTAAACAGTTTTTATTGATAATAAAGTAATTAGAATAATTTATGTGCCCTGGTGCTCTTCGGACCACGGCTTTGCTTAAAGGAGGTTAAGTCCGTTATTGACCAGTATCAAGAGGGTCTCCCCTCCCACCTTCTCCAGTGACATGTTTATGCCCAGCTGGCACTTCTAAATATTTAATAGAGAGGAAGAGATTCCGTTTAATTAGGCAGAGTGGCTTGTTTAGTGCAGGTTACTCATGTATCGGGCATAATGAAGAACGGAAAACACCCATTGAGCCACCTTTGAAGTCCCGGCTCCTTTAGGGACCATTGTGAACCCGGCTTAATGGTGACTGTTGCTCCCATCCTGGGACTTGCTAATTCCGAGAGCTAAATCTAGGTGAAGTAACCGCACAGGGCACATACCCGTCCCTGTTCAAAGGACGCTTTCTCCTCCCCAGTCAAAGCTCCTCCATCCTATGTCTGATTGGGTGTTGAGATGGGGTTACAGAAAATTCAGTTTTTAATAATATCCTTTCTCATTTTCTTCCAATTTTATCTTCATGTATTCTGCATGCGGGGTGTGTGTGTGTGTGCGCGCGTGTGTGTGTGTGTGTGTGTGTGTGCGTGCGTGTGTGTGTGTGTGTGTGCGCGCGCGCGAATCAGGTAACGGACATGTGTTACTGACATGTGCTACTGTCATAGTGTTTCATATTCATAATCCCTTCTGGAAATGAGAAATTAATTTTTTTCTTTAACTCCGACCTCGGGTAAAAATACCAAATATTTGTGTGCCTCGGATGTACAGCAAAAAGGCCACCTAAATTAATGAGGTTTCTCGAACGGGTGCTCAGAAATGAATTACACAGCTTAAGGAGTCGGAGAGATTGCTCGTGATTCTTGAGGCAATCTGCACGGTCCTGCGGAATGAGAGACGGGGTTTTGTATTATCACTGTGGGATTAGTTCTCAGTTCCTGAAAGCAGGTCTATTTATGGGTATCTAAGACGGAGTTAAACTCGGCAAAGGTTATTATGTGGTTTTTTTGAACCGGCTCTGCTGAAGGTCTATTTTCTGTCACCTTTTAAAGTTTCCCTTGGAGCTGGCCTTGCAGTCTGCATCTGGAGTGAGTCCGGGAAGCTTGGATAACAATCTAATCCCCGTGGAGGCTCTTTGAGCAGAGGGAGGAGGAAGAATGAGATGCTGGTACGGATCGGGTATCCATCTTGATGTGCTCTAAGCAGACAGACCGCAGCGAAGCTCCTCGCAGGCCTTCCCTACCCTCCTCAGAGTCCGGCAGCAACTCAGTAATGCAAAGTGCGGCAGACATCGGAATGAAGCCACCCCTAATAGGATACACTAAAATGTTTGTGGAGAGAACAAGTGTTTGTTCTTCTGCAGGGAGAGAGGACGGGTTGAGTATAAAACGCGTAGAGAAGGCAGGAAAAGGAACCCTTGCATTTCGCTTGGCTCGCGGGCTGCGTTCGGGGCTCTGGAACATTCTAGGGGCTGCGAATTCATTTTCTTTTCCACTGGGTGCTTGCCTAATTTATTTTCATAAGGTAACTTGGCGCCCCTCCTGCGGAGCCAGCGTTATGTAGTTGAAATCTTAAGATCAAACAGCACCTAATAAGAGGGGATTTGTTCTCGTATTGATCAGCAAGCTTCGTCGTGATGATGGGGAATTGGGTGAGCTGATCCTCAGAGAAACGAGTCTTAGTTGGGGTTCCTCGAAACTGTAGGGCAAAGGATGGTAAACAGCTCAAAACGTAAGGGGCACAGGGACACACAGGATGGAAGGGGTTTGCAGAATATTCAGAATGAACGTTGGGAGCAGAAGGTGAGGCTGGCGGGATGTCAGCCGGATAAAGGTGTCTGCTGCCAGGGCTGACGACTTGAGCTCTATCCTCAGGACCCGCATAGTGGAGAAGAGAACAGACTCCCACAACTGATACAGTTGTCCCTCCAAACACAAACACCATGGCAACAGGCACAGCCCTCTCATATATTAAAAAAAAAAAAAAAATCAAAGCGGAAGATGCAAGCCGGTTCATTGTGGTTTGTTTTTCTTTAGGTTCTGGCAAGTTTGATGGGAGTTGATCCCAATTTTGTGGAAGCTTCTGGAAAGAAGGGAGAAACATTCATTATCAGGGAATAGAAAAGTGAATCAGTGTGACACTATTTTTTAAAAATTTTTTTTAAGGAATCAAAGCTTGGTGAGTGTTTCAAACATGCTAAAGGAAGTTGAAATGGGAAGAAAAACATTTTTAAAGAGGGAACCTAGGTGGAACCGAGTTCCATTTGGGTGGGGAGAACATCCTGTCCCGGTGGGGGATGAGATGGGATTCTTTTTTATTGCACTTCACCGATGGGGAGATGGAGGTCCTGTTGCAGTTCAGAGAATTATTATATAAGACAACACAAGAAATAGGTATGGGGAATTTCATTTTGATTCTGCAGGGGACCTGTCTGGAGGTGGCTGCCAGGGAAAATGGAGGCCTCTCTGGGGGACTTAGAGAAGCCAGTGAGAAGACCATCAAAATCCTCCAGCCACATCTACGGGTCAGCAGCATCTGGAACTTCTTAGACAGAGCATCTTGGTCCAGCACAGAGCTGCTGGACTTGGATTGCATTTTGATACAACCCGTGAGTGAGTTCTATGCACAGTAGAGAGCAGAGAGCACCAGAGTCCCAGACTCTGTCAGTGTCCTAAGGAAAGCGGCTGCTGCAGAAAATGGCCAGTTTAGCTAACAGTGCATCACTCACCAGTCTTATTGCTGTAACAAGATACAAGTAACTCAAGGAGGGAGGGAGGAAGAGAGGGAGGAAGAGAGGGAGAGAAGAAGGAAGGGTGGGAGGGAGGCCTTACTTCTGCTCACAGTTTGAAGGTTTAGTCCATCGTGGCCTCAGGAATATGAAGTGGCTGGCCACGTTACGTCTGAGGTCAGGAAGAGAGAGACGAGCTCTGCGGTTCACTCACTTTCTCCTTCCATGCAGTCCGGGACCCAGATCATGGGATGGTGCGGCCAACAGTTAAAGTGAGTCTTTCCTCCTCAGTCTAGAACCTCCCACACACACAGGCCCGGAGGTGTGTCTCCTAGGTGAGCCTAGATCCTGTCAAGTTGACAATTTTAAGTGCCAAGCACACAGAAGAAAACCTAGCGTCATGAAGTGAGGGGGAGAATGATGGCATTTCATGACTCAGCCTCTCTGAAAGGCAACCTGAGAGTAGGTGTCAAGCCTTAGACTGCAGAGTTGTCTGGTCTCCTATCTCCACCCCCAGGAAGACACTCCAAATAATTAGTGTCTTAGTCAGGGTTCTCTAGAGTCACAGAACTTACGGGTAGTCTCTAGATAGTAAGAGAATTGGTTGATGACTTATAGTCTGTGGTCCAACTCCCCAACAATGATCAGTAGCAGCTGTGAATGGAAGTCCAAGGATCTAGTAGTGGCTCAGTCCCACAAGGCAGTCAGGCAGGCAAAAAAAAAAAAAAAAAGAGAGAGAGAGACTCTTTCTTCTTCCAATGTCCTTATGTAAATCTCCAGCAGAAGGTGTGTCCCAGATTAAAGGTGTGTACCATGCCTGGGTCTTGGCCTTGAACTCAGAGATCTCCTTGCCTTAAGTTCCTGGAATTCATAGCCACTTTATCTCAAGATCTCCATACCAAGATCCAGGTCAGAAACTTGTATCTTCCAGCCTCAAGATCTGGATCACAGGTGAGCCTTCCAATCTGGATTGTAGTTCATTCCAGATAGAGTCAAGTTGACAGCCAGGAATAGCCACTTCAACTAGTGATCAAAGTTGTGAATAAAGACATCGCAGTGTTTATGATCACTACCATCACTGGAATAGGGCAGAGAGATTCAATCATGGAGGGTGGCTCTTAAAGGAATTATGGTATTGTGGTGATTTGAGTATGCTTGGCCCATGGGAGATGGCACTTTTAGGAGGTGGTCTTGTTGGAGGAAGTGTGACACTGTGTAGGTGGGCTTTGAGATAAATATTAACAGTTTTTAATTTCACTTCATAGATGGAGAAGTCCTGTTGCAACTCAGGACTGTTGAGTTATTATATAAGACAACACAAGGACTGGGTAGGGGAATTTCATTTTGATTTTGTTGGAGACCTGTCCAGAGGTGGCTGCCAGGGAAAATGGAGGCCTCTCTGGGGGACTGAGAGGAGCCACTTTGTGGGCAATACTAATACACGTATGCCACACACATGCAAAAATATGCATAACCACCAACACACACATGAAAAACGGGAAGAAAGTTAGGCTCTATAAATCAGTGCTATAGGTTGAATATGTCTTCCAGAAATTCATATGTTAGACATTTGACCCTTAAACTCCTTTGTTAAAGTGTTTGGAAGTAGGGGTCAGGCTTTAGGAAGTAGGTTTAGGTATTGCCGTGAGGTCAGGGTCACTATGATAGTATTTATGGCTTTGCGAAAAGAGATCAGAGACAGCACACTGGTGTCTCATGGGTGACATTTCTCCACCGTGAAGCCAGAATGCTCTCACCAAACACCAGGACCACATTCTTGGTCTTTCCAACCTCTAGTACAGTGGACCCCTTAATACAGTTGTTCCTCATGTTGTGGTGACCCCAACCATAAGATTATCTTTGTTGCTACTTCGTAACTGTAATTTTGCTACTGTTATGAGTCATAATGTAAATATCAGATATGCTAATGGTCTTAGTGAGCCCTGTGAAAGATCTTTTGACCCCCATAGGGGTCAGGACCCACAGGTTGAGAACCAGTGCATTAGACCCATAAACCTCTACCCTCTACTTGATACACGACCCAGAATTGTATATTCTGTTATAGCTACAGAAAGTAAACTGAAAATTGAAGGTGTTTCTGACATTAATAAATATTGAACTATGAACATTTGTTTATAAGTTTTGGGGGTTTCTACATGCATTTTCCTGCCTCTTTTTGACAGCATAGGATGACCTTGAAAAACACTGAAGGAAGAGTCCTGTTGGTCCATGATTCATTTGTTACCACAGCTCCATTACTTGATGAATAATTAGTGTCAGGGACTCAGAGCAAGAGTAGCAAGCACAACCGTGGTCAAGATTGAGAGCCAATGTAGCTGAGTCCTTGCCAGGCTCCCGCCATCATTCTAAGTGCCTCTTGCTTACTAACTCACCCAGTGTAACAACAATAGTGGCCTCATAATTTACATAAATAAAACATATATTTTGGGTGCATCTGATAAGTGCATCTGATATGTTATCAGAGTTTGGAAACGGCTGATTATACCCAATGGGCTAGGGAGAGATGGTTCGATCCATAAAATGGCTACTACTCAAGCATGAAGATGTGGGTTCAAAACCCCAGCAAATGTCTTTTTTAAAAAGCCCAGTGTGGTGGCACACACCTGTAATCCTAGTGTTGTGTGCAGAGGTCATGGAGACCTCAGGCTCCCCAGAGCTGGCCAGACAGTGTGGCCAATCAGTGTATTCCAGGTTCAGTGAAACCGTGTCTTAGAGATGGGGGGAGGGCGTGGAGAGTGAGGAATGAAGACTTCCAACACAGTCTCTAGACCCTGCAGGTATACAGGCACACAACTACACACACACACACACACACACACACACACACACACACACACACGAACAAATATCCCCTGTACCCCCACCAGAAGATCTAACACGAGCACACATCTCCCCTCTCCACACACACACAAGATCTAAGATCTGAATCAACTTAACAAAAGGTGGCTTTTGTTTTGGTTTCCAGGAAACACCTTTTCTCCCTCTCCTTTATTTGTTGGCTCTGAAGAGCAGACTTCATACAGCCCCGGAAGCGAGCTTGTGGTGTGACTGTATAGACTGTGACCGGCAGTCCCATTCTAAGCTCCGGTTTTAATCCTGATCAAGCTGTCCCTGATGAGCAGCTCTGGGCTCCTACAGAGGGAGGCTGCCTTGCGAGCCTCTCTGACATCTGTGCTGTGGCGGCAGTAATGTCCGGTTAATTTATTATCATTCAGCACCAAAATGGATGAGACTGTAACCTTTGTAATTTTTAAGTGTTTTATTGGCTATAAAAGACAAAGCGCGGAATAAGACGATGTAAAGTGGCATTTCGTCAGGTTGAGGGATGGATTTATGCTTTAACTAACTGGTGGAGTGATCAGTGTGAAGGCACCTCCCCTCTTTTTATGTGTGAGTTCAACAAGCTTCCCTCTGTGGGCGACCTACCGAGGCTCACCCAAACTCCAAGCCCCTTTTGTCTGAAAGTATCAGCTTAGCTGTTTAGATTGAGATTAGGGCTTCTGGGGCAGACGTTAAGCAATGGGGTAATGAATAGGATGCTTGATGCTCTCAAACAGACTATTTGGTCTTCAGGGACTCGGGGGACACACCGTGTCATGAACGAGCAAAAACAAAGCGTGGGAGGTAAGTAGACTATTGCAGAGAGCAGAGAATCTGATCTCTGGGAACGGTCGCTGTGGTGTGTGTGTGGGGGTATGGTCTAGGGGATGGACTGGGACCCTTAATACGGTTTTTCCTTAATGCAGTCTCTACAGGAAGAGAAGAAAGAGTAAGGAAAGAAAAAAACAAAAACAAAAACAACAACAACAACAAAAAACAAAAACAAAAAAAACAAGCTAAATGCATTGCAAAGTGATGACCAGGTCATATGATGCATGGGTTCTTAGAATCTGCTGGAGGGCTAGTTAAAAGCTCAGGGTGCTGGGCCACCTCCAGAGTTCCTGATGCAGGAGGTCTGGGGTGGGCAAGCATCATTTCTTATGTTCATGTATGTACACATGCGGAGGCCGGAGACTGATGTCAAGCATCTCTCAGTCATTCTTCACTCTATTTAGTGTGTGTGTGCTTGGGCATGTTTGTGTGTGTATGTGTGTGTGTGTGTGTGTGAGAGAGTGTGTGTGTCTGTGTGCACTGTTGTACTTGCATATGGAGGTCAAATGTCTGCCTTGAGTGCCTTCTACTGTCTGTCGCTGCCTTATCCTTTGAGACTGGTCTCTCATTAAACCCAGCAAGCGCCGGAGCACCTCAACCCCCACCCCACCCCATCTTTATCATTCAAACACTCGGTTACAGTGGTATATCTGCAGGCCTTGCTTTCTGAAATGGGTCTGGGCATTTGAATTCAGATTGGTTGTACTGCAGACCGATCCATCTCCTCAGCCCCACCCCTTATTTTTGTGGTCAGGGTCTCTTGAAGAACCCGGAGCTCCTAGGATCTGTCTGTCTCTTCCCAAGTCAGCACAGAGGGAGGAGACGGCTACCCTGCTTTGCTTGTGTTTTATGTGAGATTCGGGATTACATCCAGGTTCTCAGGCGTGGACAAACACCTCACCCGCCGAGCCATCTCCCCAGCTCTGAGATTGCACATTTTTAACAGGGTTCAATCCTAAGAGACTTCAAGGCCACTGTGTAAGGAGAGAAACCCATAGTAAATGTGTATTGTTAAGATGGGAACGGCCATGTCAAGGACCCAATGCCTCAGATGCATGGGACTGGCAAAGCTATCCCCAGGTGAGCCTCAGAGGGATGTCAACGTCTTCCTCTGGTCCCCGTGGATGTTCATAGAGTTTGCAGACTGTCTGCTACAGCTCCACCCCCATCTGAAGACTGCTTCTACCAAGATTAGCTAACTCTGCCTCCTTGTTCAGCTGTATGTCCTAAGCAGCCTGTCTGTATGAATTAACTCCACATCTTTGTTTATGTGCATGTAACCCTCCTGCCTCCTTGTTCAGCTGCATATAATAAATACACCATGCTTCCAAGATCTGCATATGTGTCTGTCTTTTCTTCATGCTTCCTAATCAGAGTTCCAGGATCCAAACAGGTCAAGGACACAGCACTGTTGCTCGGGGGACTGGTCAGTCAGAGGAAGCCTTACCCTTGGTCCTCGTTTGTCCATGGCAGAATCAACTGTACGTGACACAGGTACTGTAGGGGTCCAGGACACTTATGTTTCAGCTCAGAAGCATGAGTCCTATAAGTCTAGGGCGTGCACACATGATGTATGTGCATTTGTATGTGTATGTAGTATGTATGCATGTGAGTGTGTGTGTGTGTGTGTGTGTGTGTGTGTGTGTGTGTGTGTGTGTTCTGAGCAAATAATCAAAGGCCCAAACAGAGGATAAATAGTTTTCATCTTGGCAGCTCCCAACCTAAGATTGTATCAAGGAATAAAATCTGCCCATCTCCTGCTTTCCTAAGTGCCCTGTTTGTTTTGTAGCCTTTGCTTCCAGAATAATCCACTTGCTTGGAACTCCTCAAGCGATCGTCTGTTTTCTTACTGTGCTCCGGATGCTGAGCACAGGGCTATGCGCCAGGCTCTGATTCTGGGTTCAAAAGGTTTGGTACAAAAAGGAGATGCTGGGTCATTTTACTGAAGGTCCCGAGTTTGGAGGCAGCAGCAAAGCCTGGAGGAACAACACAGGTGAACCCCTGTGAGGCCACTGGGGACAGCACAGGTGAACCCATGAAGCCACTGGGAGACAGCACAGGTGAACCTTCATAAGGCCACTGGGGGACAGCACAGGCACATCCTCATGGAGCCAGCTCTGGTGGTCATCAGGAGACACCGAACCCTGCCTGTATGTAGATCAACTCCGAGGTGTTTTGAAGGACTTCATGCTTGACTCCTGCAGCCAACACCTGAAGTCGGTGTGGCGTTTATCATGGATGGAGCAGCTTCGCACAGACTCTGCTGCTTTCAAGACACATGAAAGGCTCAGCTGTTTCTCTTATATTTTTGGTTGTGAGCCTAGCCTTTAACGGCTGAGCCATCTCTCTAGCCCGGCTCAGCTCTTTCTCAATGGCTGTGGTTCAGAAACATTTTCTGAAGGCCATAACACTAAAAAAAAAAAACTATTTTGATTTTTTTTTAAATACCATAATCACCTTTGAGATTTAACTACCTGTTTCACAGCTGGACTGGGGACATGGCTCTACCACTCAGTAAATAACTATTGTACCAACCGGAGGGCATGCATTTAGATTCCCCAGAACCCATGTCAAAAGCTGGGCCTGGTGACAGGTACTGAATGCCAGCCTTGGGTGATAGCAGAGACATAGAGATCCCTGGGTCTCACTGACCAGCCAGGATAGCTGAACCGAGGAGCTTCTGCTTCAGTGAGAGGCCCTGTCTCAAAAGATAAAGGCGGAGGACAATCAAGAAAAGACCTCTGAGGGCCATAGCGGACTTCCACATGCAAGAACACACCCACTTGCACCTCACACTTACACAGTCGCAACTGAATATTTTAAATTCTAGCTGGACATTCTTTCTGCTCCCCAGCGCTGAAGACATGTGGGGAAGTTCATTGATCCACTGACCCATGTACTTGAGATCTAAAGTTAGTATTGATTCTTGTAAATCTAACCGCCTCTTGGTTTATATCTGTCCCCTTCGGCTCCTTAGGTCTAGGAGCAAATGACCGCTCAATTGCTCCCTGCTCCCCAGGGAATTGGGCGTGTTCTCTTTTATTACTGAAGACTTGGAAGGCGGTTCTTCTGAGTTAATCCCTACTCCCAGAGTCTTCTGCACTGCTACCCAATTGTGACGGCTGCTGCTGCTTGTCACCATGACAGGATTCAGACTCACCTACGAGACACATCTCTGGGCCTGTGTGTGAGGGTGCTTCTAGATTGTGTTAACTGAGGAGGGAAGGACCGCCGTAGCTGGTGGTAGCACCATCCCATGGGCTGGCGTCCTGAACTGAATGAAAAAGAGACAGTGAGCTGAGCGCCAACGTCCATCACTGCTTCCTGGCTGCCCATGGGATGTGCCCAGCTGTCTCACGGTCCTGCTGCCGGGTCCTCCGCCACCATGATGGCACTGTATTCTCAGAGTGTGAGTCAACACAATCCCTTCCCAGAGAGATGGTTCAGAGTTTAGGAGCACTGGCTTCTCTTCCAGATCCGATCCCTAGCAACTTCAGGCAGCTCACAACTGCCTGAGACTCCAGCCCAGGATGCCCTCTTCTGCCCTTTGTACATGGTGCACAGACATACATGCATGAAAAAAACACCCATACACATCAAAACAGAATAATCAATAAATAAACCCTTCCTTAAGTTGCATGTTGCCACAGTAAGAGGACAAGTTAATAAACCACCAGTGTTCAGGTTACATTACAACACCAAACCCCAGTTCACCAGACTTCTCTTGTCCTACCTGTTCTGACGTGACAATGTGCGCCTGGTGGCCACTTCTAGTTCTTGGTGGGTATGGAATCTTTACTTCCCAGGATGTAAAGCCAGGCGTGTGTGGTGATTGCAGCGGATGCTCCATGACCTGGGTTTGGATCATGCCTCTACCTCTCTTAGGCTGACCTTAGCCAAGTTTTGGACTTAGTCTGACCTTGTCTCCTGATCTGGAAAGTGTGGGACCGTGAAAGGCACCCTGCTTCCTAGTTGAAGAGGTTTGAAACCCCTGTGACCCTGAAAGGGACGGCTAGGATACCAGGCCGGTCACTAGCTGCAGCCTTCCATAGATTTGTGACCATCAGTCACATAAGGGCAACGCCCCAAACCCCTCCACAGGTACAGGACTTGACCATAGGCCATGTAGGCTCAAGAGAGATCTCCATTATAATGAGACACCTAAAGGCCTGGAGGCTTAGCCTATAACCTTTTCTTCCCAGATGCACCTTCTGCAAAAGGTGTTTAATCTCAGGCCCGCTCTGAGAGGTTGGGGGGGGGGTACAATTTTACTCATCCACTTTCCGCTATGACAATAAATGCCTTAAAATCACGGACTGTCTCTTTCATCAGGATTCGCTGTGGGGAGCCACAGAGGCCTTCACCTACAGAGCCACCATCTAATCTCCCGAAGATAGCCTCCCTGTGCTCCCAGCCACCTCCACCACCAAGCCTGCAGCACACCACCACCACCACTACCACCGTCAAGCCAAAGTCTCTTCCCTGAGGGACCAGCTGGAGCTCCCTCTCTTTCCCCTCAGCCCCAGGATAGATCCAGCCCCACAGACCCCCACTCCATTCTCATCTCTTCCATGGCATTTCAGAGGTGCCTGGGTGCCTAAGAGCTTGAGAACCAGCGGCCTGGCCTTCTTGCAGGCCTGGGGACACCCCCTCCCCCCGCCCCCAGTCAACTCCCTCCCATGCCTCAGACTGCATTTCCCCATCCCCGGAGCAGTGTCCACCTGGCGGTTAAGTGTGGCCAACTTCCCATGTCCAGCCTTCCTGAGCAGCCCAAGCCCTGTGGTGGAGCAGACACAGGACTACAATAATCCTAGAGGAAAGCAGGAGTCAGGCAGATAGTACAGGTGTGTTGTGGCTACTAAAGGATACCACTTTGGTAACAGAGGTGTGGTATGGCCATAATAGGCAAGGTGGCAGATGTATTAAAGGAGACTATTTTTTTTAAAAAAAAGTGTGTGTGTGTGTGTGTGTGTGTGTGTGTGTGTGTGTGTGTGTACACATGCATGGATGTGTGCATGGATGTCGAGGCTAGAGGACAACAACATCTGATGTCATTTCTTACTCCCTTTCTCTATGTAGCCCAGGCTGGCCTCAAACTCAGTCCATGGACAAGGATAACCTTGAACTTCTGATGCTCCTGCCCTTGCATCCATAGTGCAGAAATTACAGTCCTGTGCTACCTATCATGCCTGAGTTATCCTTGTTTATGTGACAACAAGGAACAAATCCAGCGCTTCTACTTTCCTACCTTACTTTGAGACAGAGTTTCTCACTGGCCTAAAACTTGCCAAGAAAGCTAGACTGGTTACCATGCATGCCCCAGAGTCTCCGGTCTCCACCTCCCAGAGCTGGGGTTACAAGCATAAGCCACTATGCCCAGATCTTTAAAAATGGGTTCTGGAATCAAACTTGGGTTCTTATCCGTGCCTGTCAAATGCATTACTGATTGAGCTCTCTCTGTCTTTCTGCCTCTGTCTCTTCTGCCTGCCTCCCTCCCTCCCTGCTCCCTTCTCTCTCTAGCTCCAAAGCTAAATTCTAGGTGAGCTATTTTGTGTAATTGGAATGTTCTCACTCTAGAAGAGAATGCATCTGTGTGCAAGTGGCTAAGGCAAGCATCTCTCCAACTCACGAGCCTCTCGGTGTTGTCTTACTTTGAGACAGTGTCTCACTGGCTGGCTTGGGGCGCACTTGGAGATCAGGCTGTCCTGGAACTTCCAGTGATCCTCCTGCCTCTGCCTCCCAAGTACTAAGATTGAAGTTGTGTGTCACCACATCCAGCCTGAGTCTCTTTCCAAAGGACCGGCTAAAATCCTAAGGATGCTTTCTCTAATCCTCTGGGCTTTCTTGCTTTTTCTCTGAAGCGAACCTATTCCCACTCCCAGCACAGCCGCTGGCTGACCACCGTTGCTGAACTTCCTTGCTTTCTCAAACCCTAACTCTAAAGGAATGCTTTTCTCTTCCTCATCTCCATCTGCCTTCTCCAGACAGAGTTTTCAGCTTGCCTGTATGTTACGCTCAATGTTCCTTGAGTTTCCTTCTGAGTCCACTTTAAATTATTTTATTAAGGAGACTGAGAACCCGACAAAGAGAAGCCCCAATTCCTAGGTAACACCACTACCCCAGGCGAGCAAGCTCCTCCTCACGGGTCAGGAGTGCTGAGCCTGCAGAATCCTTGGGCCCGGATGGATGCCCCGGCCCTTCTTCCTACTTCTGAGGCTCTCCTTGCCCCTACAGGCAGGCGGTGCTCAGGGGCAGCAGGAGATGGCAAGGTGCCAGGTATGAATGATGAATAGCACCCTCACCTCCATCCTGGGCTGGCTGTTTACACACCACATTGCAGGGATCTGGAGCCTGAGGAAATCTGACTTGCAGCCGGCTCAGTCTCCCTCCCTCCTGTGTGCCTAGCTTAGGAAAAAGTCGGGATTGTTACCCGAAGACCATCTGGCTCCTTCGCATGCGCTTATTAGGAACGGCAGAGGTAGGTCTGTTATGGTAGGAAGGCATCTCGGGCACAGATGCTGAGTTTATGTGTAAAATATGGCTTCCAGCCAACACGCTAATCAGGAGCGCCTCTGAAGTGCTTCCAATCGTCTGGACGAGGTGGCTCCAGCTCTCATGTTGTTTGTACAAGCTGGTAGTTAGAGGTGTTGTGTACAAGATATTTGTAGTCATAATTTCTCCAAACAGGTTAAGGCAAACACAACGAGAATCAGCATATTAATGCGCGGTGTTTCAAATTAGAATTATAAACATACTTTCCTCATTGGAGGCCTAATCTGCTAAGAAGAAGCCAGATGTTTAATGACGAAACCATTATTCAGGAGGCCCCATCAAAGTAAAACAAATTGTTGCTGTTTAAGTGGAAGGGAACACCTGCCTCCTGCCAGGGAACTTGGACGAACCGCTTGGAATGGATTCTTGCTTGCTTTGGACTTTCGAGTCTTCCGCTGTTGTTTGAGGATTCTTCCAGAAGAACTGTTCAGCAAAGGGGGAAATCGTTTTAGGCGAGCATGTTGCATTTCCCAGCGCAGAGGCAGCTGATGGGATGGGGTGGGGCTTGGAAAGAAGTTGAGCTAAGGGACTTTTGGGATCCCCTTTCGCTATAAAGTCCCCCTGTTCTTCATGGGTTTTGCTTCTAAGCAAAGAGCTAGGAAGAGACAGGGCTGTGAGTGACCTCCCCTTGCATTCAGAGCTTGCTGACTGGATTTACATTCTTCTTCAGGGAAAGCCATCCCACCAGCACCTCCTCATCTTTAGGGAGTCACCAGCACCCTCAAGGGCCCAGGGATGGACCTCCTCTTTCTGACGTCCCACTCCACTGTCCTGTTCCTCCCTCCCATTGGAAGCTACCCTTTCCCATTTCCCCTTTCTTCCCCTTCCTCTTTCACGCTTCCTGTCAAAAAATGTATCTTAAAGCTGGGTGTCTAACCTTAGCACTCGTGGGACTCAGGCAGGAAGGTAATAAGGTCAGCATGGGCTAATAGTGAGGATCGGCTGTTCAGAGCTATATGGCAAGACTCTAAAATGTGAAAAAAGAGAGGATTATGTTCAATTGCTTACTAGACCAAAGAAAACACAGAAAAACAGGACGGTGTTGCCAGGCCAGAAACTGTAGGTAATTTTTACAAACCTCCATGCCTTCGTGCATCTTGTCTTAAATATCCAAAACACTGTAGAACTATTTTTTTTTAAAGAGTTCTAATTTATTTATTTTTCTAAGTTTGCCTCAGTGCTGGTAGATTTTGGGAACCATGCACAAGAGGCTAGTTAGTCCCTAGCAAGACCACCAGCCTGTTTTGCATGCACGCCATGCTAATAACTACAGCAGAGGGCTAAGGTAGCTGGGAGTAGAAAGAATGGGGCTTCTGAAACTGCCCTTCCAGTGCGGTCTAGCCTCTGGGCACGACTGATTCTGAAAGGAGTTAGAGGAACCATGCCCTCACCTAAAGTTTCCCACGTATTTTTTCCCAGTTTTATTTCCTTAAAAGTATCTCTTAGCAGTTCTCTTTCTTTAATGTGTCATAGTAGGAACTGAGGAAGCTCTGACTCACCTGAAGTCTCTCAGTAGAAGAAGTATTTCAGTAGAAGAAGTCCCTCAGTAGAAGTCTCTCAGTAGAAGTCTCTCAGTAGAAGTCTCTCAGTAGAAGAAGTCTCTCAGTAGAAGTCTCTCAGTAGAAGTCCCTCAGTAGAAGTCTCTCAGTAGAAGTCTCACAGTAGAAGAAGTCCCTCAGTAGAAGTCTCACAGTAGAAGTCTCTCAGTTGAAGTCTCTCAGTAGAAGTCTCTCAGTAGAAGTCTCTCAATAGAACCTTTCCCCTTGGGGTTCTGTTTAGCATGTAAATGGTTATATTCTGTGACAGTACACTTTGCCTGTTTCTGCTCAGGGTGACTCTAATTGTTTGGGTTCCAACTTAAATCTGCTTATTGGTGATGACCATTCATTACGTTAGGGTCGC
The DNA here is from genome assembly GCF_021556685.1 of Rattus norvegicus. Lineage (NCBI taxonomy): Eukaryota > Metazoa > Chordata > Mammalia > Rodentia > Muridae > Rattus > Rattus norvegicus. The sequence goes on from NC_141541.1 coordinate 77,902,932, forward strand.
AGTGGCAATTCATGAGGATAATGAGTACCATGTCCTTAGCATGCTGTCTGGCTCAGGGAAATAGGCAGCGTAGGGTAACTGTTTTTATCAGCTACATTAGTGTAGACTTGTGGTTTGACTCTGAGAACCACACAGTAAAAGCTAGTTCATCTATATGGAAGACTTTCGCACAACTGAGAGAAACTTCTGTTTCCTGTTTACCCCTAGTGCTCTCCTAATATATATATACACAACAACAACAACAATTAAGGCAATACAAAGCATAGAAAACATCTCATCATGGAAGCTGTGGCATGTCACATGTGTCCCACAGTTTGTGTCCTGCCTACACATCCTCACTTGCAAATGCCCACTGCAATGAGTCATTGGTCTGGTTCAAGATCTCTGACTTCTGTGCCGCCATCAATATCAGACCTCATCGGGACTCCTCCCAGTTATCCTGTTGTTGCCCTGTGTCATGGAGATCCTGCAGCAGACTTTGGGACAGCAGGACTGGCCCTTTCATGAGTCCCGAACATTCACGGATGGCATAGATTTTGGGGTGGGCCAATTCAGGGCCCTGCATCTGAGCCTGGGTGGTTGCTGAACTGCTCAGCTCTCTTACCAGCACCACCAGGATGAGCTCTCCAGCACTGCCCTGGCTAGGCCACCCAATGCTGCCATAGGAAGGTGGCAGGGTCAATTCTCCTATTCTCACGCCCTTAGGGCCAGCTCACCCCACCTCCCACACCTTGCCCAGGCCTCCAGAGTCAGCTCCTTTCAAGGTGCCTTGAAAGGTGCTGCCCTTTCAAGGTGTGGGGCCCAGTCTCCCATGAGCTGTAGCATGTGAGGGGCTGGGACAGCTCTCTAACTGCCACACTCTCACCCCCTCCGAGTTGGTTCACCTTTGTCATCAGGGCCACTGTTTTGCCCAGGCGAGATGCAGGACCCTCTCTGAGTGCTATAACCAGTGAGGGGGCAGGGCTTTCCTGACTACCACAGGCTTCAAGGGGAGAGAAGACATCATCTCCACACCCAGGGAGTGAATGGTAGGGCCAGATATTTCTCACTGTCATCCTTAGGGCTGGCTCCCCTGCACCTCCCCAACCAGGGCCAGCACCACTGTGCTATCCAGGTGAGGTGCAGAGCCTGCTCTCCCAAACTCTTGGTCCTTATGTGTGTGTGGCAAGTGTTTTCACCACTGAGCCACTTCATCGGCGTGAGGCATCTCCTTGGCCCCTGGCTCATTTGCTTGGACACAGTCTATTTAAGATAAAGCAATATCCATGCAGCGGTATGAATGGGGGATTTTTCTGATTTGTACAGGTCCCATGGCCATAATGTTTAATCAACAGTGACCTTCTGCAGGTGCGGCTACATTAGTGATTCATACCATATTTATTTCAGGGGGATAAGCTATAAGTTCTTAACAAAAGTTAAGGCACTTAACATTGATTATAACTAAATAATACCTTATGAGATACCTATAGTCTATTTCTTTTTCTAGTGGTCAAACTTTCAACTCCACACATGTTGCATATAGTTGTTGAGCCCAGAGAAATCCTTTGATGTCTTATGCTTTATATTTATGAAGGATAATCTGCATTTCTCTAAGATGAGGAGATGGATGGTTAACTTACAAGAATTGAGAAGAGCAAGTCTGAGGCAGCACAAGTGTTCAGACTCTCTGCTACTTTTGACCTTGATATCTGCTCCTCCTCAGGACCCAGAGGCCATGGGCAATTATGGAAGAGTTGCCTACAATTTGTTGGGGGGAGTGGCTGAAGAGTGATGGAAGGTCAACACTCAACAAGTCCAGTGGTGATGATGGTGGGCAAGCTGGCACAGCTGAATTCATGGGGATGGTGGCTGTTTGACTGGAAGGGTAGTGCCTTTATCTTGCCATCTCTCACTGGACCCCAACAAATGGATCTTAACTGTTAAGGAAATGAGATGTTTCTCAGTTGCTTTGAGTATCCAGATGTCAGTGGACAAGCCAATCTTGAAGTTTCCTCTTTGTTGCTATATAGTAGGTCTGCTGCTGTAGCCACACTGTGTGCTCATCATGAGCCTAATGTGTGCTGTACACAAAGGATGGGGGTTTTTGGCCAACACTCTTTAATTAGCTTAATTCATTAGCTTGTACAGTCCTTCGAGGCTCTAAAGTTTTGAATGATTTCGGGCCATGTGTAGGGTGCCTTCACTCTTCCCACCTCTGAGGGTCGATCTGACAAATTACCCACTTCATGGTACTCGAGGCCCCATGGCTTAAGGAAGTTAACACTTGCATTGAAAGTGAGCAACTTTATTCTGAGCCTTCCACATTAGAAGGATCATCCCCAATTTTTTTTGAATTACTTAAGGATGTGAAAAATATCTTTATTTTCTGTTTGATGACACTTCTTGGTAATGTGAGGAATTATAGAATAATACCTTAGCTTGGGAAGGATTGTACTCCGAAATAAATCAAGTCAGATTCCGGGCTCTTGCCTGTTAAGTACCAGTTTGACATTGGAAATGATCCCAACTTAGTGATTTCGAGAACCCCATGGCCGACGTTATCACCTTCAGCCTCTCGAAACCCATTTGGCCAAGGCTGATGAAGACGCTCATTTAGTTTGGGAGAATTGAGTTTGAAAACCTAAGTAGTAATGATAGTGTCCGCCGCGTAGCCTCAGGGTTCAAATCTGTATTCGTTTAAAAGTTTTACAAAAAAACAACACTCTTACATCTGTCCCTCTTCTGATGAAGTTTAGGATGGAATGAAAATTAGTGTTGAGAAGTGCTAGCAGTAAGACCAGAGGACTTCGTGTCACAGGAGGCAGCATTGGCTGCTGTGATCGGGTCCTGGTTCCGGCTGCTGTGGCTCTGTAACCCTAAACAGATCTGTCACCCTGACATGGACTATGTCTTTTTAACTGGAAATGAAGCTGGAAACTATGCCTGCTGTGGGATGCTGTCCTCTGGGACAGAGCACACATTGCCATCTTTGTCAGAGTAGCAGTGATCACCTGCACAAGAGTCATCAAGACCGAACCAGTTGACAGTTGCTCTTCCGTAACCACAGGGGAGGGTGAAGAGGTCCTTCCCCTGAAGTTCGACAGGCACTGCCTCCTGTACTGCCCTCCCATATATGTGCTGACCCTCAGCCACACATGGCTTAGGGAGGTGCTAGAGCATGTGGAGGGTGGAGAGTTAGTTAAAGGACTCCATCTATGTGGCTATGGAGGAAGTCATCAGGCTGGGCTGAGATCTCAGTGATATGTTGGTTTTGAGGGTTCCCATGTTCCCTTAAGTAAGCACAAGTACCTCGCTGGTTGGCCAAGCAAGACAAGTATGGAATCATGACCTTGGCCAGTGATTGGTGCCCTATCTGGAGTGAGCAGACACTGCTTATGTTTTTAGACAAGGCTTGTGTAGTGTGGTGCCTTTCTCAGAAAGGCCAAGGTGAAGATGAACTGGCTTTCCCATGTCCTGGACCAGCAGGTAGACAGCACTTCCTTGGAAATCTTCAGGAGGGGATGCAGAGTACTATGGCGTTCATAAAGCTTGAATTTCAGGACTCTTTATTTGCACACACCTCTTTTAAATAAGCATCTGTGTGGGCATCTAATTTTGCGGGGTTTGTGTTTTTCTCAAACTGGGCCTCCCAAATTAATCTGGTTCATTTTTTTGAAAGATAATTCTCTCTCTCTCTCTCTCTCTCTCTCTCTCTCTCTCTCTCTCTCTCTTTCTCTCTCTCTCTTTCTCTCTCTCCCCCCTCCCCCCACCTACCTAGCTATCTCTGTGTATATACATTTATGTATACACTCATCACAACATGCATATGGAGGTCAGAGGATAAAGTTCAGTAGTTTGTTCTCTGTTTCAATCATGTTGTTCAAGGGGGTGGCTCAGGCTGTCAGGCTTAGTGGCAAGCATCCATAGCTGCCGAGCCATCTCACTTGCCCTTATCTGGCTAGTTCTTCTCTTGGTAAACCCCCTTCACAAGATAGTTACATCATTGCTTTCCTTCAGCTCCGGCTATACAATATCCATCCATACAAAGAACGATTTTAATAACTGATAAAATACAGTGCTATTTTAGGATCCCTAGATGATATATGTCCAATGGGGCTCTCCAGGGCAGGAGTCATCTAGAGAGAGAAGAATTAATTTGTCTCCACACATATATCAAACAATGAATTTATTTCTGCCAAGGAAAACCAAGAGTATAGATGCTTCCTTGATGAGATTTAATAATTTGTAGAGTGATCCACTGATGAATATTGCCTGGTGTTAGAACAATAAACCCACTGGAAAAAGATATATAGCATTCATTAAAGGCTTCCGATCTGAACGCAGTGACGTGCAGTTCATTGTATTTGGTTAGGTGCATGAGGCTGTTTTTTCACCTTGTGTGTCTGTTTATCAGAGGTGGAGGAGCTCATTAGCATAAAAGAACAGTCATTGGCTGTTCCCACTGGGCCAGATAAGGGAGAGGCACTGGGCATCCAGAAGTCGTGGATCAAACGCTGAGACATCCAGTGCATAGTAACTTCTTGCAAAGCAAGCTAACTTTCTTGGAGAAAGGAGTTTAGTTGATGAAGCTCTGAGAGAGGACTTTTGTTGTTGTAGTAAAAGTATAGCCTTCGACAAAGGGACATTCGTGTGTGTGTGTGTGTGTGTGTGTGTGTGTGTGTGTGTGTGTGTAGCTGACAGATTCAGTTAGATTGGATGGCCAATGAACTTGAAGAATCCTCCTGTCTCTGCTTATAGATATACAATAATGCTACGCCCTGATTTTTTAAAGTGGGTTCTGGGGATCTGAACTCAGATTTTCATGCCATATGGCAAACTCTTTATGGACCAAGCTATCTCTCCAGCACACACACACACACACACACACACACACACACACACACACACACACACAAAAGAAAAAAGGCATGCTTACCAAGGTGTGAAGGTGTGGGATATTAAGGTTGAAGTCTAGCATTGCCCAGACAGCCTTCTGAGCTCAGCACATAGTGGAGGACTCCCTTCATTGGCATGGCTTCTACTTCTCTGACCTTGTCTAGGGAGTTCAATCCCCTCCCCCATCTCTACCTGGAGAGTGTCTTGTAGCCTTGGTTAAGAATACAGGTTCAACTTCCTTGCTCCTTATAAGAACCCATTCAGCTAGCCTTTGAGATTCCTGAAATGCTTCCCCATGTTAATGAGGCATTTGGGTACTCTAAGCCTTCAGCCTAAGACCTTTGCCCATCCTGTATGTTTCTAACCCCCTCCAAAACTACATAAGCTTTGACTCGTCCCAAGTAAAGTTGCCTCCCTGCAGCTGATGACAGTGTGTCCCCTTCACTCTGCGGGCAGGGATGGTCGCACCAAAGACATACTTGAGCACACACACATGTTTATATATATGTATACATATACATACATATATAATATATATTATATATACACACAGTCAGTACACTTATAGAATGTAACCAACTAAATAAAACTTTTTGATTGAGAGAAGAACCTGATTATTTATCAGTGATACCAAGAAGGGTCAATGGAGACCACAACTTGTAGTCTCTTCACTGACTGTGATATAAAAAACCATATAAAGGTTACCCCAATTTTTCATTCTATAGTTACTGAGTGATGGGTAACTATAGCTATTCCAGTAATAGCTGTCCTCCTCACCACACCCATTTGCTCCTAGATAACCCAGCAAACTTTCCCAGTGGGATTCTGCTCTCTACTGTATGAGGCAGCCTGGCACTTTTCCATGAAAGCTATTGCTTTTCTACTGAGTTTGGCTGTGCTCGATGATTTCTTGCTGCTCCTACTTATACTGAGTGCACCCAGTGGATCCTCAGAACTGGTGATGTGAGCTTCCGCTCAAGGCAGCTTTGAGAGGCAGTATCTTGGTTACTTGAGGTTGGCCATGATGGGAGTCTACACACCATGGGGTCTGGAACCTATCATGCATCAGGGCTTTTGACACTCTGGGAAAGGTGATGGTTAAATGATTGAAAACGTACACACATCTCATGAACAGGGCACTGTGCTGGGCACTGTTGGGGATTCAAGTGCGAGCTGCATATGGAATCCTTTGGAGCCACAGCTATGCTAATCGCTGAACAGAACTGATGCTGTCTGATGTGCCTTGATGCTTGGTGCTGGTTAGAGAGGATTCTGCCAGCATGAGCGATATACATTACTAGACTCAGTTCAGTCTCCAGTAGCAACCTCCATCTAATACATATCTATATGAGATATGTGTTGATATATATGATGCATTCATGCACACACACGCATACAAAGACACATATGATAAATTCCTTGAAATCAATAGACAAGTTTGTCTGATTTTGTCCTCTAATTCCTGGTAATTTTGATGAATAGTGGATCTCAATAAGTATTTGGAGATACAAATACTCAAGTTACCTCATGTCCTATGGACTGAACTCTGAAAGTATTACTTTCCATATTTTTGGTTTTATATGCCTGATCTGTTGCTCAAGAATTTAAGTGAAAACCCTGTGGGTTTCTTATTCATTTGTGGTTTTGGGCTTTCCATAGGGATGGCAGGAAGGGAGAGTTGAGGCAAATAAACTGGATTTTTTGTTGTTGTTGTTTGTTTGTTTGTTTGTTGACTTGGATTGGAAGGTTTTGAAAACCACCTTGTTCAGCCTTTAATCCCAGTACTTGGGATGCAGAGGCAGGCAGATTTCTGAGTTTGAGGCCAGCCTGGTTTACAGAGTGAGTTCCAGACTGCAGGACAGTTACTGTGACACAGAGCCCAGTCTGAAAGAGAGAGAGAGAGAGAGAGAGAGAGAGAGAGAGAGAGAGAGAGAGAGAGAGAGAGAGAGAACCATCTTGTTCAAATTCTGAGTGTGTCCTTCTGCCTCATCTGACACAGAACTACTGCTCAGCTGGTCCTGGCTCACCTGGCAAAAGGCATTCCTGATTCTCCCACTACCCCTTGGTATCTCTGGGTCCCACACTACCTCAGACTCCCAGACTTTAGGAAATACTGATGAGTAATTAGCCTTTGAGGTGGTAGCAAACATCTCAAAAGTGGTTGACTTCATTTTTCCAATATCAAACAGGCTGGATCAATAATGAATGGATTTTCTGTGATTAAACTTCGTAGTATCTTTCTTCTGATCTATAAACAAGAGCTTCCTTGGTGACAGGTACTATCTTATTCTATATGAAGCTCTTTTAGAAAATGAGGGTTTGGATTTCTTGTGTGCTCTGACAACTTCACGTAGGTCAATCTTCACTTAGAAGCGAGGGCTGTAGAAAGCAATAGATAGAACGACAGTTGCTTGTAACCCACAGCAAATTATCAAACACAATGAACCTGTCACATCGAGGTGTTCGCTTTCTTGCAAAGTTCCAGCGGGGATGAAATTTGGAGGGTCTGCAAATGACTGAACCAGGCTGTGCAATACCAAGACAATTGAAAGTTCCATTGCGTGGTACTCAAAGGCTTAGCTCACTCCTAAGACCATTGTCTGCCATTTCAGCAGCCCTGAGTCTTACAACTCTTCCAACAGCCGATCTCCTCATAATCTGTTGTATAGGCTATGCTCACAAGGGATGGGGTGCATTAGGACATCCTGATTCCTCATGATCAAGATCATGATTTCCAGGATCTTTGGTTAAGAGTTAAGTTTAGGGGTCTGGGGAGATGGCTCAGTGGGAAAGGACTTTTACTCTATGGGTGTGAGGACCTGAGATCAATTCGCTAGCACCCACGTTAAAAGGCCATGTATCGCAGAATGTGCTTGTAACTCCATCATTTGGGAGTGGGGAGGGGTAAGGCAGTCAGATCCCAGCCCTCACTATCCAGACAGCTGAACCCAAGAGGTGAGTTTCTGGTTCAGTGAGACCCTGTCTTAAGTCAGACAGGAACACACCTGCTCCTCTTTGTATTTGTGGACACACAATCTGCAGTCCACACACAAACACATACACACATACATGTATACACACACACACATTCACACATACACACATGTGCACACACATCACACACACAATCTGAGTTGACTTTTGCCTTCGTTGACTGGAGCAATTCTGTTTGACAGGCCTTTGATGCTTCCTTGTTATCTTGTTAATTTTAATATATGTGGTTCTTTCTGACCCCTACAAACTCATGCCACCAGAAAATTGGCCAAAGATGCCTTGTCTACCTTCATCTTGTCTCGCAGAACTGCTAACATGACAGGGCCAGGCACAGAGCTGGTACTTGCCCCCAGAGGTCTTCCTTTTAGACTGACCTTGCTCTGTCAGAACAAGGTTCAACTAGATTTGCTTTCCCTGGCATTGTGGTGTCATAGATAGTGTATAATCATAGAACAGCTAACTACTGAGAGAGCCCAGGCTGGGGACTCCATTCCTGCCTGTCATGGAGTGGCAAGCCAGTTAAAATACACTGAAGAAACGGGAAGGCATATTGGCCTCTTGCAGACTCTCCATTGAGGCCAGAAGCTGAGACAAAAGTGGTGTCTGCAACAAAGAATGGGAAAGCCTGATTCTTGGGCTTAAGGACTCTGAATCCAATATAGTGTTTGTTTGTCTCTTGAGTGCCGAGATTGTAGGTGTGCACCACCATGTCCAGTTTCCTGTGGCACTGTGGATGGATAGCTTTTATGCATGCTGGGTGAGCCCTTTACCCACCGAGAAACATTCTCAGCCCTTAGAATGATCTAGAAAATCCAAGATTTCTGCTTGTTCAAACTTTGGTAGTAGCCTCCTCCCTACAGGCAGGACAAAGTTTGACTGACCTTACCCAATTGCTCTGCACAAGCAAAAGCCTCCTCGTGATCCCCTCTTTCTCATACCTGTCCCGTTTTCTCTGTGGCCTGCCATCTTGTTAATTCATAGCCTTATTAAGCACTGTTTTCGAGAAAATGTCATGCCAGCAATTTTAAAAAGTCTTTGGTTGCTTTTGATCAGAATCATCTTGTCCCTGTGAGTTCATTGTTGTGTCTCAGGGCCTCTCCCAGGGCTACCTACTGTGTGCTACCTACTGTGTGGAACATGGAAAGGTACTCGGTCTCACAGACTTCCTTGGCTGGCTCCCAGTCCGTGCTGGTGCAGAAGTGAAACCATATCTGCCATAGCTTCAGTGCCTTCGATGCCTCACAGCTCACAAAATGTCTAGGTTTGGGAAGGTACTTGCAGAAGGAAGGTCAGCTAAGCTTAGCTAGTCACAGAAAGACCAGAGAAGAGTATCTAATAGTTCTGTGTAGGACTGGATGCCAAGCTCAAAGCAGGTTCCCCATCCATGCTTGTTCTGGATGCATCTAAGCCAGCAGTTCTCAACCTTCCTAATGCTGTGACCTTTTAATACAGTTTCTCATGCTGTGGTGACAGCCCCCCCAAAAAAAAACTGTTTTCATTGCTACTTTATAACTGTACTTTTGTTATTGTTAGGAATCATAATGTAAATATTGTTGGAGAGAGGTGTACCAAAGGGGTCACAACCGACCATCTGACCCACCCTGCGGCAGAAGCTGCTGGTGTCCGGCTCTATCCATTCTTCCCACCTCCCTTAATAACTGAGCTGCGCCGTTCGTCGGGGCATATGGTTTCCTGCCTAGGTCCTTGCTTCTTTAACAGTGCCTTGCAAAATATGCTCAGTAGCAAGATTCTAGCCAGTGAAAAGTAAGAGGGTTAAGTGTGCTTGTTTCTAGTGGTGACTTTAAACATTGTGGAGCACACTGTAATGATTATTATTGATTGTCAAGCTCATTGGACTTAGAGACACCATCAAAAAAAAATCTCTGGGCATGTCTGAGAGGGAACTTCTCGATTAGGTTAATAGAAACACAAATATCCACGCTGGGCATGGATGGTGCCACCCAGTGGACTGGGGTTCTGTGCTGAATAAAAAGGAGAAAACAAGCTGAGCACCAACATCTCTTCTCTCTCCCTCTCCCTCTCCCTCTCCCTCTCCCTCTCCCTCTCCCTCTCCCTCTTCCTCTTCCTCTTCCTCTCCAACCCCCCGTGTGTGTGTGTGTGTGTGTGTGTGTGTGTGTGTGTCTCCCCATACCTGGCCCTGGCATGTGTATTGATACCCTCCTTGTGAGGCCTTGTTTTGGTCAACTTGACATAAACTAGAGCTATCCAAGAGCAAGAAATTTTAACTGAGAAAATGCACCAACCGGATTGGACTTTGGGCAAGACTGTGGTGTTTGATTGACAATTAGTGTGGGAGGGCCTAGCCCACCTTGTGTCCTGCCATTCCTGGGCTGTTGGTCATGACTGCTATAAGAAAGCAGACTGAAAAAGCCATGGGGAGCAAGCTAATAAGCAGCACCCCTCCATGTTTCTTCATCGGTTCCTGCCCCCAGGTTCCTGCCATGACTCCTTTGATGATGGACTGCAGTGTGGAACTGTAAGGTGAAATGAACCCTTTTTCCTCCACATTCCTTTTGGCCATGGTGTTTTATCACATCAATAGAAACCCTAACAAACACACTCGTGTTTGAAATGTAAGTAAAGAAATATATCTAATAAAAAATGATAATGGATCGATCTGCATTCTTCTACATGCTGACCTCCAGTTGAACCAGCACCATTTGTTGAAAATGTTATCTTTCTTCCATCGGATGGTTCGTTTTATCATATTAAAAATCACTGTAGTGCTGGACTAAAGACATGGCTCAGAAATTAAGACTAAAATCATAACCCAAAATAAGTGCAGTGTCAGGTGTGGGGAGCGTGCCTGCAGCCACAGTGCTTGGGAGCCCAAGGGATATGGTCAGTCTGGGACACTCAGCCAGACCTTGTCGAAAGACTTTCAAATGTATGAAACTGGAAGCCTCGTGCCGTCTTTATTTTTTCCCTGAGACATAGGATGCTACATTTGCAGTTAAGATGAACCTCAGATTTTTGGAGAGTTAAATTTCAGTTTAAAATCCTGTGTGTATATGTGTGGGCATGTTCATGTGAGTGCAGTTCCCACCAAGACAGGAAGAAGGCATTGGATTCACTGAAGCTGGAGTTACAGGAAGTTGTGAGTCACAAGATGCGTGTGCTAAGAACCAAATTCTGGTCCTCTGTAAGGGTAGTAAGTGTGCCAACGTTAACCCAGAAGACTGGCTAAATTCAACAATGCACAGTGTATAAAGTAGAAGTATTTTATAAGGGAAGCATATGACTGGGGTGAATTACACCCCAGAGGTTTGGTTTTAGTTGTTTTCTTGTTTGGTTTGGTTTTCTTTCTTTCTTTCTTTCTTTCTTTCTTTCTTTCTTTCTTTCTTTCTTTCTTCCTTTCTTTCTTTCTTTCTTTCTTTCTTTCTTTCCTTCCTTCCTTCTTCCTTTCTTTCTTTCTTTCTTTCTTTCTTTCTTTCTTTCTTTCTTTCTTTCTTTTTAAAAAAGAAAACCCTGCCTAAAATAATCTTGTAAAAAGTATGTATTTTAAAATTTCTGTTTTAATGTAGAATATTGTAAAGTCAAAGTATAATTGCTTTCAGATTTGGAGTGTAAAATAGAGCCATAGAGACACTTCTGATTCTTTGACATCTCATAAAATGAGGCTTTTGTATATTAATGTATAATAAAGCCGAAATAAGATTATTTTCCTTAAAAGTTTTGTATAGTTTAAAAATGCTTCTGTGTTCTTTGTTGGTAGTGGGCCACTGCAGATCTTAGTGCAGAGTTTATAGTTAGCTAAACTGTTATGTTAATTAAGAAACACATAAATCTTTTATTCTTAATATTCATAATTCTAAATAAATAAATCTATGAAATGAAAAAAAAAAAGAGTAGTAAGTGCTCTTAACCACTGAGCTATCTCCCAAGCTTCTGATCTCAGCTTTTTTCCTCTCAAAAGCAAATTCTATTCTGGTTTGATATTTGTCAATGTATGCATTGTTTTATACTTTAACTACATATTTATGTGCCTATGAGCATATGTAACATTTTGTGTCTAAACTTTATTTTAAAACAGCCAAACCCATTTTTTTCAAGCCAATATTTAGTTTTAAAGATTTGTCCAAGGTGATTTATAAATGGATGGCTGAATATTTGAACTACTTTGCCATATTTTATCATATCAATAACTTTTAAGCAATCCTGTCATTGATGAATTTTGAGGTTGTTTCTGTTAGATCAGTTGTTACCAAACAAAGATCTCTTCTCACGTTCAAAACAAACCTAGCGGCAGCTGCTGGACTCCGCAATATACATGGCTCCAATTTTATATTAGTGCTCTCCAAAGCACATTTGAATAAAAACACCCCACATTCCCAATAGCACCATTCCATGTCAGTATGTGATATTGTTAGTGATTTTTGTTATCAATATGATGACACAAAATTTTAATTGCATTTTCCACTTTTCATGTGTGTGTTGTGTTCACACACATATTCATGTTTTTGCATGTGTACAGGAACACGTATGAGAGCCATGCATGCAGAGACCCAAAGTCAATGTCTAGTCTTGCTAGCCAGCCTGCTTGGGGGATTTCCCGGTTTCTGCCTTCTGAGGCTAGGATTACAGGCAGCCCACCACGTTCACCTGGCATTAATGTGGGTTCTGGGAAGCCAAACCACAGTCCTCACAAAAATGGTCAACCACCGAGACATCTCCCCAACCTCCAAATGTGCATTTTTACAAGTGCTGACTTTAAACACTATTTTATTTTTCTTTATCACTCTTATCGTCTGTGAATTGACATTTTCCTTTCTTGTTGGCTTGAGGGCATTTTAAAGAAAACTATGGCATTTATTCAAGCCTGCTAGCTTTGTTTTTGAAAGTGTTTTTTTCCCCCCCTAATTTGTTAGCTTGGGTTTGTATCTTACCTCATATTAGCATAGGTAAATTTATTCATTGTTTTTCATTAGTGATTTCTATCTTTTAGGTTATTTATCATAAGTGTGTGTGTGTGTGTGTGTGTGTATACTATGTGAGTGTGAGTGTGTGTGTGCTATGTGAGTGTGAGTGTGTGTGTGCTATGTGAGTTTGAGTGTGTGGGTGCTATGTGAGTGTGCATGCGTGCGTGCGTGCGTGTGTGTGTGTGTTTACTATGTGAGTATGTATGTACCTACAAGGCCAGATAAGGGTGTTGGATCTCCTGGAGCTGGAGTTCCAGACAGTTACAAAGTGTCTGATGTAAGTGATAGGAACCACACCCAGGTCCTTTGGAAGGGCAACACAGGCTAGTTCACTGAGCAATCTCCACAGGCCCTAAAACTTTAAAAAGAAAACAGTTTATGGTTGGAGATGTTGCTCAGTAGTAGAACACTTGTTTAGTATGTGCAAGGCCTAGGTTCAATCCTTGGCATAATAAAAACAGTAGTCATAGTTTACTTTTAAAAATCACTATGGTTAGTATATTTTTTAATGAAAGTGACAAAATGAGAAATCTTATTGAGGAATGAAATATTAACAATTTACTGAATGGAAATTGTCCAAGCAAGATTTAAAGGTTTATTTTTATTTATGTGTGCATGTGTGTATGTATGTGCACAAGGGTGCAGGTATTTGTAGAGGCCAGAGGAGGGTGCTGATCTCCTGGAGTTGGAGTTAGAGGCAATTGTGGACATCCAGTGTGAGTGTGAGTGTGTGTGTGTGTGTGTGTGTGTGTGTGTGTGTGTGTGTAACTGAACCTGGATCCTCCCTCTGCAAGAGCAACATGTGCTTTTAACTCTGGAATCATGTCCTGGCCTCTGAACTTGAGAATTTAACAGTGTGTAAGACTGGAGAGGAACTCATCAGTAAACTTCAAGGTAGGAGAGGTGAAAATATTCAAAGCCTAGAAGAAGAAAACAAGAGTAAATTCCAAATAAAATCTGGGATCCTTAGAATAAAACAAAACACAAAGAAGGAAAAGATCAGCCAGAGGAACAGGGGGTGGGATGTTACTAGCTACAAACAAAACAGATGGCCAACTTCATCCTGAATGCAGAGGCCAGGAGAACATAGTACTATGTCGTAGAGAGAACATCTTGTGTAGCGTACGGATGCATCACCTGCCAATTTAAAAACCTACGGCCTATAGGAAAGGGTAGAGTAGAGGGTGGAACATCCGGGAGGCAGAAGGAATTCTGGGATGGAGCCAGGTGCAGGAGATGGGCCCAGGAATATGTGATGGACTCATGGCACCTGAGCACAGGTAACCAGCCACACGGCAGAACGGAGATCAGAATAAACGGAATAATCTATGATCTAATAAGAGAAAAGCTTTGTTATATGGCGAAGGTGTTTGTAAGTATATTTTGAGTCTGAGAATTATTTCTGGAAGCATAGGGCTGAGAGGATGAACCAGAATGAACCTAACTTGATGCTATGTGGTGATGACAGTTGAGAATTTATCCACATAGAGGACATTGCCTATGTTCTGGGTAATGAAATACGATAGTCTGAAAAGCTATGTACTGTATGATTCCAACCATGTGACTTCCCAAGAATAAACTGCAAAGGTTGTATGAAGACCAGTTCTGTTAGAGAATTCAGAGAAAGAACTGGAAGAGCTTGAAGGGGCTCGAGACCCCATATGAACAACAATGCCAAGCAACCAGAGCTTCCAGGGACTAAGCCACTACCCATGGACTGCCCCTGGCTCCAACCTCCTAGGTAGCAATGAATATCCTAGTAAGAGCACCAGTGGAAGGGGAAGCCCTGGGTCCTGCTAAGACTGAACCCCCAGTGAAGGTGATTGTTGGGGGGATGGCGGTAATGGGGGGAGGATAGGGAGGGGAACAACCATATAGAAGGGGAGGGGAAGGGGTTAGGGGGATGTTGGCCCGGCAACCGGGAAGGGGAATAACAATCAAAATGTAAATAAGAAATACTCAAGTTAATAAAGAAAAAAGAGAATTCAGGAGGAAAGATGGGGAAGAGGAGGGTAAGAGGTAAGCACAGGAGGGATTTGCGGTGTTGGGTCCTTACTATATAGGTATCAAAGCTCTTAGAGCTGTACAGTACAATCGATGGATTTCAAGCAGTGGCCCTCCATTGTTATGATCATCTTAAAGCCTTGAAGCGCTGAGAATATGCAGCTGATGAAGCGCTCAGCCCTATTTGAGTCGTTTACATCACTTCTTCCCAGGCTCTGGGGACAGCCTGGAAGAGGGGATGGAGAGAATGCCAGAGCCAAGGATGGAGAGGAGTGTGGTGAAGTGCTGTTTTCGCAAACGACGCGGTCACTGTGGTCGCGAACACGCACACGCAAGACATGAAAGGAGAAACGAGAATGACCGGAAGAAGGGAACTGCAGGCGTGAGAGGGGAGCAGAGAGGGAGTGGGGACCGAATATGGTCACATGAGTACAGTCTTGTACTGCTGAACGTCAGAACCTGGTCTAGAACCTGTCATGGTGGAGTTAATTTTCTCATCACGTTCATTTACCACTCTGATCTGGGTATCCTATATCCAGATACCCACATCTTTCCAAGTTAGAGATTTTTTTTCTGCTATTATTTCATTGAACGTATTTCCCTTAACTTTTATTTATTCTGCTTCAGATATGCCAAAAACGTGAATGTTTTGCCTTTTGGTGGAGTCACAAAATTTTTTTTCATAATTTATATTTTTTTTGTGACTTTCACATCGCACACTACAATCTCACTCATTTCCCAGTCCTTCCACATCCACCCTCCAACCTTGTAACTTTCCCCCAAAAGGAAGATAAAAAATAAAGAAACAAAGTCTCACTATGGATGCTGCAGTGTGTCCCACAATACGCCCTTTTGTCCATGCTTCTTTATTTACAAATGTTCATTGCTATGAGTCATTGGTCTGGTTCAAGGCCTCTGGCTTCTGCAATAACATCAATACTGGATCCTCACTGGGACTCCTCTCAGATATCCTGCTGCTGCTTGTGTCATGAAGATCCTACATCTTTGGTTCTGCAGGACCAACCCTTTCACATGCTCCTGCAGCTCATAGATGGGGTAGATGTTGGGATGGGCTAACTCAGAGCCCTGGATCTAGGCCTAGCTAGAAGCTGAGTTTGTCACCTTGCCAGTTCTCTTGTGCCCATGTCACCAGGGCCAGCTCTCCTGTGGTGCTTAGTCAAGGGGCAAGATCAACTCTCCCACGTTCATGCCACTGGGGATATCTTTACAGTGCAGATGAGGGGTGGGGCCACTCTCTCTTGCTTAAGTCACTGCTGGCTCCAATGTCCAGTGGCCAGTGAGGGGCAGGGCCAGCTCAGTGTGGCCCTCAGACATCAATAAAGCGTCAGACAGAAGCTCAGACCATGGACATCCATGTGGACTTCAGCCTCGAGTGGTAACAGACCACGACACGGACCTCTGCAGCAGTGGATGCATGGGTGAAGACATGCCTTTGGTGGCAGCATGGGACACAGATTTCACCATGGCTTTAGGTTGCAATGCAAGTCTCTTGTCTCAGGCTGTTCCTCACCACTGTCTCCAGTTCTGTCTCTCTTTATAGTTCTTAAAATGCTCTGCTTCCCTTTCTCTCCTATCTCTCTACCATACACTTGCTCAGTGTAGTGGTGCCTGCCCGGACTCTGGCTGTCTTCCACCTGGCCCACCTGCCTCTTTGACTTAGAGATCTTATGTGTTCTTTCTATTCTTTCTTACTTTTTTTCTGAATGAAATACTCTATGTATGTAAGTATGTATTATGTAGTATGTATGTATGTATGTATGTATGTATGTATGTATGTATGTATGTATGTATGAATGTATTGAGACAGGATCTCACTATGTGCTCCTAGCTGTCTTGGAACTCACTATGTAGCAGGGCTGCCCTAGAGCTAACAGAAATCTGTCTGTCTCTGCCTTCCTAGTGCTGGGATTAAAGGTATGCACTACCATACCCAGCTTTGTGTGTGGTAATTTTAAAAGACCCACCTTTAACTCTGATATTTTTAAATTTTTAACTGTGTGTATACATGTGTGTCTGTGGGGCATATGGACAAGTGAATGCAGTTGAATACAATTGCCAGAATAAGATGTCAAGAGCACTGGTCCCAGAGTTGTAGGCTGTTGTGTGAAACCCTGTGTCAATGCTGGGAGCCAAACCTGGGTCCTCTGCAAGAGCAGATGGCTCTCAGCCATCTCGTCAGGTCTAAAGCTCCAATATTCTTTTCTCTTGATCTAGTCTGCTGTTCAAGCTTTCAATTGTTTTGCTTTTTTAAATCTGAATTAGTAAGTCCTTCGCTTTTGTGCCGATTCTCTTTCCAGAGTCTCTCCTCTGCTGATTTTCTTGTTCATATGCTGAACCGTCTTCCAGACTTCATTGGACCATTGATTTGTATTGGCTTGATTCTTAACAGGCTTTTCTGAAAGATCTTCTTGAGTTCTTGATCAGGTATTTTACTGACTTAATCGCTTTTAGAATACCCTACCAGCATGCCATGTTACATCTTTCCCTGCATTTTGTGTCCCTAAAGCAGACTTGATGTATCTGGTTGGCTTTCTTAGTAAGGGGCTTTCTCCCAAAGACATGTCTTGGGGCTTGGTTTGTTCTGCAACGCTGAGTTTATCACTAGGTTGGTACAATTAATATGATCTCTTAGGAGTATCTTCGGAAGCTGTGGTTAGCGTCTTTGGGCAAGCATCTTTGGAGGCTGTGGTTAGTGTCCTTTGGCACAGTGCCTACTGTACTGAAGTTAGAGAGACCCACTGTCTGCAAATCGTTCAAGGTGAGGACAGGCTAACAATTCAAGCAGGTGTGGCGAGAAGAGCTGTGAGAGAAGCACACCCCATGTAGGCACTTCCACAGTAGGTGCAGAGTGGCCTGAAGAGACCAATGGGGTTTTCTCAGCTGCTGCTAACTCAACAGGTCTCTGGTTTTACCTGCTCTGGTAGTGCAGTCTTGAAGCACTTGTCTCCTGGTTAGGTACTGGTACCTGTCCAAGTGCTTCATTGGGAGTCTAGGGGGTAGGAATCACAGCACCTACTTTGTGTCACCTATCCTGGGCCTTGTCAGCAGTGGGTAATTAAACAAGGAACCTGCACAGGTGATGTGGTAATAAAGTTTGTGTTATTCTCTACTGCTACTGTGGGTGTCCCTGCCTGGGAGTGAGGCCTTGGACTGCCCTCGTTTTGATGTCTGGGATGGGGTGTTGGCTGAGTTTTTTTCTTCCCTCAATTCTTAACTGTTTCTAAATTTTTGTGTATGGGCATACGTGCTTGTAACATTGTATCTGCAGTCAGAAAGCTGAGAGGCGAATGCTGGTGCTCAGCAGCCCAGGCAATGACACCATCTACATTCAGGGTGGGTCTTCTGACCTCAGTCAAACCTCATTACAGAGTCCCTCACAAAAGGTCCAAAGGTGTGTCTCCTAGGTGACTCCAGAACCTGTGACAATCAAGATAGCCATCATAAGAGAAGTGGGCAACGGAGTGACTTGGCCATAGAGCCCAAGGGACCAGGGAGCCTGGGTTTCGGGTTAGGTCTCAGTGCTACTAGCCTGAGTCTATGACTTTAACACAGATGGCCCAAGCGAGACCTCCCCGTGAGCCTTGGTGACCACCTCACCTAATAGAGTCAGAGACAAAGCCCTGTCTCGGCCTTCACCACAATTTAAAGTTACCTTCTCATGAGCGGAGCTCAGCAGCACCCTGCAGCCAGCAACCGTGCAGACGCCCTCAGCTCTGCACTCAGCAGACGAGAGAGCCCTTCCTTCCAAATGGTTTATACTGAAATGTAAATGAACGAGGGACATAAAAAAAAAAAAGAGGGAGAGGAGGGAAAAAATGAAAATAGATTTAAGTTCTTGCCTTTTAAAATTTTTATCATTTCCACCAGAGCTGACTGTTTTTGTTTAATCTCGCCATTCTTTTTCTTCTTCCGCCGGTGCCATTTTTCTTAGGGATATGCAAACTTTATTAGTTAGCTCTCCTTTCAAGCTCAGTAGGTTTCTGTGTTTGAGAATTGGGAATCAGGTACTTTTACTGTTAGCCCCAGGGTGGATCTGAGCAGGAGGAAGCTTTATGAATAATCAGGGCTGACATTTGTAGCGTTGGCGCCTTCATTATAAATATTGTTGAGGGAGCTGTGACCACTGTGGGCACCCATGGAACAGAGTGGGCAGGGGAGCGGCAGCAAGCCTTTGATTTCAGCTCTTTCCTGGTTACTGCTTCACTTCTGACCCTGGTGTTGACAGGTCTCTTAGATTTGGCTGCCTTTTTTTTTTTTCCTTCTTCCCCCAGAAAGTTTCTCCTGTATTAGCATAAGTGTTTGGTCTGCAGGATGCTGGGTTCGTCTGCACGTCTCCACAACTCCGAAGGCTAAGAATCATAGTTAATATTAGTGCTCATGTCGCCTCCTGGAATCACTAATGAGTGCTGGGCTGCTCTGGGACCTTAACCGTTGGAATCCCATTGGATTCATTACAGCGTCGTGATGTGTTTCAAGGGGAAAGGGAACGATAGCGCCCTTCTCAACTTTAGTGAGTTCCCGAGAAAGATACCAGTGTTTCATGTGTGCAGTGGTGCCCCCAGATGTACCCCCCACTAATACCTGGCCATATAATTAGCAAATTGTTCCTCCGATGATTCATGCTTTCTTCTGTGTGTGGTGTTGCATGTATGTGTGAGCTTGTCTGTGTATGCAGGTGTGGAGGGCAGGGCTCCACACCAGGTGCCTTCCTTTATCCCCGTCATCATCATCATCACTACCACCATCATCATCACCACCACCGAAACCACTGTTACTTTGAGATAAAGTCTCTCACTGAATTTGGGCTGTCGTGACTAGAGTGACTAGCTGGTGACAGCCTCTTCTGCCCATCTCTATCCTTAGCACTTCAATCACAGGCCCATGTCACCCCAACTGGCTTTTTACATGAAAGTGGAGGAACCAAACATAGGCCCTCGGGCTTCCACAGCAAGCACCTTACCCACTGGGCCGTCTCTCTTGCCTCCAGATTCACGTTATTTATTATTTTCTTTTGTTATTTATTTTGATTTCATGTGGATTGATGTTTTGCCTGCATGTGTGTGTGTGTGAGGGCACAGGATCCCCTGGAGCTGGTGTTATAGACAGTTGTGAGCTGCCATGTGGGTGCTGGGAATTGAACCCAGTGCTCTTAACTTCTGGGACATCTCTCCAGTCGCAAGATTCATGTTATTTTAACAGAGTTTCCATTTTTCAAATGGGGTCAATAAACAAGCTTGAATTTATACGTCACCAGTAAAACATGACAAGTTTCTTGCCCTCCATCCCCAATTACTTTGTCTTCTATCCATCCCTAACACATTCACCAAACAGTTACCCAGCTGGATGCCCAGGTCATTGTCCCAATAGCCTAAGAGGAATGTACTATTGTCATTCTGAGTTCTATAAATCCAGGCTGGGGAGAGGGGGCTTTGCCCAGGGCCCCCCCCCCCCCCCGGGATGAGTTAGGCTTGAAGTGCTGAGCCTGAATTCAGACCACGTACTCTCTCAGCTCACCAAAGTTTACTAGTGTCATTTGTTAGTCATTTGCCCACTAATTAGCATTCATTTTATACTAGCATTGGGATTGCCAAGGAAACCAAAGCAGAAACACGAAGCTCAAATTCTGCAGTGGGAGTAAGTCCTCTTGGCTGGTGGCAATATTACTACATATCCAATGAAAAGATTGAAATAGGAACCAGGAGTAGGTAGGGCAAGCTGCCAGTCTCTGCAGAGCTCAAGGAAGGCTTCCTGGAGGAAGAGTTTATAGGAGGGAGGGGGTTTTTATTCACCAAGATAAGCAAGTACACCTTACCGAAAGGATGTTGACAGCAGATTTGAGGCAGACAAAGGGATTAGGGGATTTATTTTCTGGGCTTCTAAAATCCAGATAAGCCTTCAAGAATCTTCGACGCATGTATGTACATTGTGTGCCCGAGACTCACAATTCTTCCTTTGAAGAGCTTGCATGCAAGTAAGCATTTTTGTTCTGCTAGATGTGGGCCTCAGCAAGACAGTAGGAGAAGCCGGTCTGGGGGAGTCTTGGGAATTGACTTTGAGGTGAATGGAACTGAGATATTCAATACTGCAGATATTTGGCAGGAGCAGAAGAGGGTGGCAGCAGTCTGGAGTTTAGGAGAGGAACCAGGGCCAGGGATGCAATTCAGGAAACACTAACAAGCCAAGAAATACGTGGCTCAGATGGAGTATCCCATCCCAATGCCTCTTACCATTCTCCATTGTCTTCAAGCTGGATAGGGAGGCCAGTGCATTCAGCTTGTGGGGAGGGAGGGAAGGAGGGAGAGAGGGAGAGAGAGAGAGACACAGAGAGACACAGAGAGACACAGAGAGACAGAGAGAGAGAGAGAGTCCTAGCTCCTCTCACTTAATAATATTTCATAATCTTGTATGTTTTTATGTACATGTGTGTGGAGTGTACATGTGTGTAGAAGCCAGAGTGAACCTTGGATGTCATTCCTCAGGACAGCATTGAACTTGTGTTCGAAGACAGGTTCTCTTACTGCTTGGTAGTTGACAGTTTGGCCAGGCAGACTGGCCAGCAAACTCCAAGGATTCTCCTATCTCTGCCTGTCTAGAATTACAAGCAAAGGCCACCAAACCTGGCTTGTCCTTTGTTATGGTGGGTTTTTTTGTTTGTTTGTTTGTTTGTTTTGTTTTGTTTTTGTGGGTTCTGGGGATCAAAGTCATTTCCTTCAGCTTGCATTGCAACCATCTTACCAGCTAAACTATCTCCCTAGCCTCTTGGCTCCTTTCTGTCTAGGAGGAAGTGACTCAAGGCATAGTCACCTGAGAGAGTCTCAGCTAGGGATTCCCCAGATCAGAGCAACCTGGACCCCTGACTGGGAAAGAGAAAGATTGATTGTCATGGTTAGTGATGGGCCAGGGCAGTCTGTGTAACTGAGAGAGAGCCAGGAAGAAGCCCTCTCCAGGGCTCCCATCTCAATTTCTTCCCTCAGTTCCCTCAGTGTGGACTGTGACCTTGAGTAACTTGCTACTCCACCATATTGCTTTTGGCCTTAGAGTTTATTCCAGCAAACAAGAAGCAAACTAAAATCTTCACCAATTTTTTTCCCCTGGTCTGATAGTCTGGCGGTAGCTGAATTTAGAAGCTTAGGAACCAGTATTCTGAACGCAGTTTAGAACAGAATGTCTCTTAAGGTCCTAAGTTCACATGACTGATTTTCATGTGGGAAACCCTGCCCAGTGAAAGAGAATTGTATCTTAGGAGGCTGTTATCAAGTGCATCTGGAACACTGCCCAAGGATGAGGAGCTGGGAGTGGAAAAGCTTAGGTGATAGTTCTCAACCTTCCTAATGCCGCAGCCCTTTAAAACAGCTTCCCATGTTGTGCTGACCCCAACCAGAAAATTATTTTCATTGATACCTCATAACTGTAATTTTGCTATTGTTAAGAATCGTAATGTAAACATCTGTGTTTTCCTGCCGTCTTAGACAACCCCCGTGAAAGGATCATGAGGTCGAGATCCACAGGTTGAGGACCACTGGCTTGGAATCAGGCCTAGGATTGCACTCAAGGCAAGACCTCAGGAATTCAGATGGCCCTTCCAGTGCCAAGCTTCATGTTGGAGGTGAGGTTTTTGCTGAACCCTGGGCGATAGGAAAAGGGGCGAGTTGAGCTTTGATGAAAAAGTCTGCATCTCTGATGAAAAAGAATCCTTGGTTCTTGGCTTCCATTCTGGTCATTGCGTCTTTTAAGACAAGCTGGGATGCATCAAAACACTGGTTCTCGGCCTTTAACCCAGCATGGGTTCTGTGACTGGTGGCACCCACAGTGCAAAATCCTCTGGGGAACTTCTCTTCTCAGGTTGTGCCACAAAATAGCATGGAAATGAGACACTCAACTCCAGGCACAGTTGCTATGGTAATTTGCCCTTCCTTATTTGTTATAAAAATAATGTTGTGGGGGGGAGTATGTGTATATGTTCATTCATGTGCATGTGTGTGCAAGTCCACAGGCCCACACATGGCGGCCTATGTTGAAGCTGCTTATCTTTCTAAATTACTTTCCACCTTATTTTCTGAGTAAGGCTCTTACCAAACCTGGAGGTCACTCATTCGGTGAGGCTGACTGACCAGCAAGTCTCAGAGAACTGCCTGTCTCCACCTTCACAGATATTATATGGACTCTGGGGATCTGAACCCATGTTTTCACATTTCATGTTGAGGGCTTTATTCACTGAAACATCCCCCCAGTTCCCCAAGAAGAGTTGTTTTACAAACTCATAGTTGCAACCCATTGGTAAGAGACTTGATAGAAGTCTGAGGAATGGGGCATGTTTCGAAGGAGCAATTGGGATGTTGTAACAGATTTCAAGTATTTAGAGAGATTAGACATCCTATAAGAATCTGAGAACTATACGGCAAAACTGATGAGAGCAAGAAAGATACTTTGGAGATGATGTGCAAGGGTGATGAGCCCTCTTTAAGGGGGTGAATGTCCTATCCCCCGGGAGCTGATTTGGCAAAGGCTAGAAAGCCGGTTGTCATAGATGTCAGTAAGAAGACTCAAGCTGTTTGGGGGTGGTGGTGAAACAGCTGTGTTCTAGGCCCATTTGAAGGTCTGGGGAGAGAGCACCAGCTGCTCTTCCAGAGGACCCAGGTTTGGTTCCCAGCACCCACATAGTGGCCTACCACTCCAGTTCCAGGGGCTCTGATGGCTTCTTCTGGCCTCCATGGGGACCAAGCACGTGTGCGGCTTGTATACATACATGTAGGCCAATATTCAGACCCATCACTTTCGTTTAAATCTTAAAACCCATTTGAACTCTTAGTTTCTAAGGTTAACAGTCATTTCAACGAGTCACTGCTGGCACCTCACTAAATGCAGCAAATGCCAGATAGAATTTTAACGATCCGATTAATAACCAACAAATGAAACACTTTTGGTCTTTTTTTACTGTAGGAATTCCACTGTTCATTTTATGTTCAGAACTCCAAAGCAGAGAAGGTCCTGCCTCCGGAAGGGATTACAAAGCTGATTGTAGATTATTGGCTGTGCTTGAAAAGGAATCCTTGAAAAAGGAAGTTTCCAGAAGTTACTGCATTAGAACAAAGGAGTCCTTGACAATAAAGGGGAGTTAAGAATAAAGGAGTCCTTGGTATTTGTCAAGAGTTTATCTCCCCTCCCCCCACATCCCAGGCCTATGATAAATGATAAATTGTAAAAGTAAGTTTGTCATCTATTTACTGTCTAATGCTTTGGTATATCAAAGCCATGGGAATTGTAAAATTACCCATAGAAAGACTACAGGGGAAAGCAGCTCTGTTGTCCAAGGTTATCTCTCTCTGGGTGGTGCTTTCTCTTCATGTATGACTTTGTTCCTGTCGGGCCTGCCTACGTTTGTTTTAGGTGGTCTTTGGCTTTCAGATGTTTGCGAAAACAGTTTTCCTAACCTCAGAAGTTGAGATAGGCACCACAGCAAATATTTTTGATCGCATGGGTTTTTCTCTGCCGACCCAACAGAAGGCTGTCGTGTTTTTGTACAGCCAATTATTCTTCAGAGGTCTGTAAGATATTTAGATTTTGCGGTGGTAGAGTGAATTTGTGTCAAATATTAGGATTAAAATAGAAATAGGGCAGGTCACATGCACTGTGCTCTGGAGACTGATGGCCAAAGACTACTAAGGAATAATGATGAGTGGCATAGATAAGATAGAAAAGAAGGGGTCTTAAGAGGAAATGTCACCCCTCATGGGACTGCTGTCTTTTCTCATTGGGTTCCCAACACTAATCGGAGTGGCTACAACAGAAGAGTCACTCAACAAATACGTGGGGGAATGAATGGCTCCTACAAAAAGATAAGCCACACTAAGTTTCCATTATTTCACTTTCTGGGAGCATGCCTGTATGACTGATTGAATAGTCAAAATTTCAGTCATCACCCAGTTGTTAAATATTTAGGCTGCCAAGTCATTTATTTGACGGATGTTTGTCCCCTTGGAATTGACTGACTGCCTTGGCTCAGGGTAGACAAGGCATGAGTCATAAGTGTCTACTCTTGTCAGTCAATGGCTCCTTCTCATGCATAACCATGCTTGACTTATGTTGGTCCCATCAGGTACAAGCATAAATCACGACAGTCCAGTAATTGGTACTTCTACCTTTTCTGATTAGAATGATCTTCCTTTTTTCCCCTGATGGTTGGTGACACTGCACACTCAATGACTGAGTGTCACTGGCCAGAATGAAGTAGTTCCTTTTCCCAGGAAGACCTCAGAATAGGATGTGATACAGAATTGGCCTGAGGGCCTAACTGAGGTCAGCTAAGAGTGGATGTAGTTTCTAGAGCATGAATGGAGGAGAGTGGCTGTCCACTCGGAAAGGCTGGGCAAAGTTGGAATAAATGGGATGGACAGGCTCTATGGATGTCTTGGTGACTGCCTCCTGCCATTCCATAGGTTCCTGTCTTGTGTGGGGGCAAGGTTTCTACACAGCTGAGTAGGGTCCTCTCAACTACACAGTACAGGTGAGACTCCTTCCTCTTTCTAACAAAATTGCTATGGCATTGCCCTCTCATTGTTGGCTTGAAGAAGCTATGGGGTCATAAGCTCTATGCTTGTAAGGAAGCGACCCTGGGGACAAAGTGAGTGAGGGTAAAAGGGGTTATTCTGAGCTGAACTTTCAAATGAGAAGCCAGGCTTGGGCGATACCTTAGAGCTTCTATAAACACACGACAGCAGGAAAGTCAGGGCAGGGATCAGTAGGCAGGAACCTCGAGGCAGCAACTGACACAGAGCCAAGGAGGAGTGTTGCTTCCTGGCTTGTTCCTCTTGGTTCACTCTGATTCCTTATATAACCCAGGACCAGCGGCCCAGGAGTGGCAGCAATCACAGCAATTACTATGAAGAAAATGCACCACAGACTTGCCTACAGGAATATCTTATGGAGGCATTTTCTCAGTCAAGGTTTTTTTTTTTTTTCCCCAAATGACTCTCGCTTGTGTCATGTTGGCATAGAACTAACAAAATCAGTTGACCTTGGCAGTGACTGTCGACAATAGTCAGGCAAACTGTTCCTGAACTGACTCACAAAACTGAGAAAACATAGCTGTTTTGCTCTCTTAAATGATGTGTTTATGTATGTGCCTGTGCCTCTGTATGTGTATGTGCATGCATGTGCACATGTGAGTGCAGGTGCCTGCGGAGGTCTGGAAAAGGGCATCAGTTCTCCTGGAGATGGACTCAGCTGGCTTTGAGTCACCCAGTATGTATGCTGGGAAGTGAACTTGGATCTTCTGGAAGAGAGTAGGGCTCTTAACCACTGAGCCGTCTTTCTGGCCCCAGTGACTGTTGTTTAATCTGCCATTTGAGGGTCTTTGTTATAGACCATGTGTATGCTCTTACATAATCTTAACTGTGGCATTGGTGTTCTGATGCCCACCTAGGAATCAACTGGAAGGGACCTATAGCTTCTTCTATAATAACTTCCTTGGACTAGCACACCTACATACTGACTGCGACTTGTCCAAATCCCTTGCTGGCACATCCAAAGCAAGAAGAAAAAGCTGAAATAGAGTCAAGGTCTTATTGTCATGCCTAGTTGTTTGCATACTTCAATTATTGACTTAGATGTTCTTATTGAGAGGAAATAGAGACATGATTAAGCTCTGTCACATGGTCAAATCCTGGACTTGTCTCTTGTCTGTGCATAGGCACTGTTTTTGTTTTTTGTTTTTTTTTTTAAGATTTATTTATTTTATGTATGTGAGTACACTGTCGCTTTCTTCAGACACAGCACACGAGGGCATTGGATATCATTGCAGATGGTTGTGAGCCACTATGTGGTTGCTGGGATTTGAACTCAGTACCTCGGGAAGAGTAGTCAGTGCTCCTAACCACTGAGCCATCTCTCCAGCCCCCTCGTAGGCACTGTTTGATTAGTGCACTTCCTCCCCTCTATTATTCCCAGATCTTCTAGGTGAGTGATATAGACTTCCATGCCCACCAATGTTGGCTTAGTCACATAGTCTGCTTTGGTCAATGGAAATGACCCAGAGTTTGGAAATTATTTTTTGTTTTAAGTGTGTGTGTGTGTGTGTGTGTGTGTGTGTGTGTGTGTGTGTGTGTTACATCATCTGGCTGGCTAGCAAGCCCCCTGCCCCATGCCCAGATCTACCTCAGATCTACCTGTGTTTGCTCTCTAGGTCCTGAGGTCACAGGCTCCCTGCCTTTTGCTCTGGCCTTTATGTGGGTGTCAGGAATCAAACTCAGGTCATGATGATCACACAGCAAACACTGTAACACACCCAGCTATCTCTCTAGTGTAAGGGTTAGCAAATTTCTTTCTTCTCCCCACTCCCTTCACCGCCTTGGTTTTCTTTTGAGACATAGTCTCCGATAGCCCAGGCTGTCCTTGATATCCTTGTGTAACCAATTTTGACCTTGAACTCTGATCACCCTGCCTCTACCTCCTGAGGGATTACAGGAATACACTGCTATGCTTGGAATTGCTGGGATCAAGTCCATGACCTCAGCCATACTAGGTGAGCACTTTATCCACTGAGCTACATTCCCAGCCCAAGTCTGACAAATTTCTGCTCCTGCCTGATGCGATCGTGAAAGCACCCGAGGAATCTGTTTCCTTTCATCCTGAAGCATGGGATGAGAAGTATTTGGAGCACACCTGCATTTGACCAACTGCCTGGAGTCAATGTAGTCCCAGTCAGTAAAGATAAATGAATGAGAAGTGTTTCCATGCATGTTTGAGATATGGAGATTGTTATGCAGTTAGTGCAGTGATAGCTAATGAATTAAAAAATCCCAAGCCATCCCAAATCATCTGTCTCTATGATATAAATGAATCCAGCAATCACTTTACCCTTTACCCCAGAAATGAAAATGAAAATGAATGAATGAATGAATGGTTTTTCCCTCCAGCAGCAGTGTGTGTGGTTAGAGTTCCTTAGTTTCTTTCCGTTGAATATTATTATTTGGCATTCTCTCAGGTATATTAGTCGTTTTTCTATTGCTATGATAAACAACATGACTATATAAGAAGGAATTTATTTTTGCCTATGGTACCAGAGGGACAAAAGTCTATCATATTAGGAGGAATGCCAGCAAGCAGCAGGAACTGGAAGCTGAGAGCTCACATTTAAGCCTCAAGCATGAAGCAGAGAAAGCAAATGGGAAGTAGGTGAGGCATTGTACTCTCAAAGGCCACCGCTAGTGCCATACCTTTCACCACATAAACCTCCCCAAACAGCATCACCAACTGAGGACCAAGTGTTCAGATGCTTGCGACCATGGGGAGTAGCCCTCATTTAAACCACCACAACAGGGCTGTGTCTTTGAGAGGAGAAGGCCACACTGCTCTAAGTTAGAAGACAGATAATGTTAACTTGGTGTAAGAAATCCTGCATTCAGGAGAGGATTCCATCTGCGAAATGATGCCTTCTGGACATAGTGTGGCCATCAAACTCATGAACTCACTGCAACCATGGTTACCTGCATGGGATCCAAGCAACAGCATCCCAACAGGCAGAACTAACTGGAATCTCCTGTAAGCCCCGCCCTCTCTTTCAAAGCACCACTTCATCCATTCTCTGAAACCAGTTGTTTATTATTTCGAGGCTCTCTTCTCATTTCCCTGGCCTTCTGCATCCCCAGGAGATTCTGGGCAGCATCCATTTGAGATGGTGCCCTCAAAAATCTAAGATGAATTAGGTGTATTGTGTAGAGGTCACTGACTAGAACGTCTGTAGAAAAGGTACTGTGAAACCTGGAGAAGCAAGGTCCTCACTTTTAGTCTGACGGTAAATCAAGGTCTTGCCTATGTAAACCTCATAGACTCTTCAGCAAACTCAAGAGCCATTCCCTACCAAATCATCAGAAGGTTAAGAGTTTGGGGTTACCTGCCCTGCTTAAGTGGAAACGGGTTATTTGTATTCTGTGAATGAACAATTCAGATCTGACACGGAGTGACTTCTACTTTGTGTGCATTGACCTTAGTCTTGGTGCGAGGTTCATGCATGTGTGTAAATGCAGACGAACACTCAAAAGAAATCCATGCAAAGCCCCTGCTTGTTCTTCATCTCAGTAGGGACCCAGACACAGGAGCAGCCCTGGGCTCACTGACTGGCCGGCCAGCCTAACCACTGAGTTACAGATTCAGTGAGAGACTCTCCAAAAAAAGTAATGTAGAGAGAGAGGAAGACCAAGATGTCACCCTCTGACATCTACATAGATATGCACACCCCTACACACACACACACACACACACACACACACACACACACACACACACCACACCCGCATGCACACAAAAACACACAACACATAGGAAACAGTGTCTCCTCAGACCCCAGTAACTAGTGATACCCCCTCCTATCGCTGCACTTTCTGGGGGATGAATAGGTTTTTCTGATTTTATGACTTAGAACGGAAGGATAGGGTGCATTAAGGTGAACACATAAACCATGTGAAACACCTTTCAAAAACATTCCATGTGTTCAGTCCCTTGTCACTGTGATAAGATACTTGGCAAAGCCAACATTAGGAAGTGAACTCATGGAAAAGTAATGTCTGCAGTGACATCCATAACCAGTGAACAGCAGGAGTTAGCTGATCACATGACATCCACAGCCCGTGAACAGAGAAATGAACGTTGTGTTCAGCACCTCTTCCCATTTTCATCGAGTCCAGACCCCTTCTGTGGTGTTTGAATGAGAATGACTCCTATAGCCAAGTATTTGAATGCTTTGTTTTCCGTTAGTGGACCTGTTTTGGAAGGATTGGGAGGCTTGCCTTGGCCTTGTTAGAGACTGGGTGTTGGCTTTGAAGTTTCAAAAGTCTGCACCGTTTCCAGTTAGTTATCCCTCTGTCTCCCCACCCCCGCCTCTCTCTCTCTCTCTCTCTCTCTCTCTCTCTCTCTCTCTCTCTCTCTCTCTCTCCCTCTCTCTCTGCCTCATGGTTGTCTATTCATGTAAGCTCTCAGCTACTGTCCAGGTGTTATGCTTGCTTGCCTGCTGACATTCTCTCTGCCATATGCTCATGGACTCTAACCCTCTGAAATTAAATTAAATTTCCTAAATTCAATGCTTTTTTTTTTTTCTGTCTTAGCCATGATGTTTGTCACGGCGAAAGAAAAGTAACTGCAACACCAACCCATGGGATGACCTCATGCATTTAGGGTGGGCCTTCCCCTTCCATTAACTCCCTCAAACACACCCGGAGGTTTGTTTCCGTAGAGAATCTAAATCCAATCACGTAGATAATGAAGTTTAACCATCCTGGTCCCGAAATGCATTTCAGTTTTGTGGTGGGATTTCCCCTGTTCCCTCAGTGTTTCAGCTTCACATGACAGTTCATGTTTCCTGGTACTCTGATAACTGCCTCTCTCAGTGACTCAGTTGCCTTGAATGAGTTGCACGGATGGTCGGTTTTAAGTCAGCTTGCCACAATTAGAAGCACCAGAGTAGGAAGCCTCATGTGAGGAATCTGTGCGGGAGGGCCCACTCCAAGTGTGGGCAGCACCTTCTGGTAGCAGCCCAAATAAAGTGTGGCAGGGCAGAAGGGAGACTAGCTCCTTTTGCAGGCTTGGCCTTCCGTTCTGTTCTGTTCGGGGCTGAGTTGACGCACCATGACGCAGCAGCTGCCGATTCCTTCAGGGACAGGGCCAGCATTCCCAGGCTTCCTTCACTGACTGAAGTTAGTGGCTCTCCAGCAACTCTCTAGGTTCTAGGTGCCTGATTGGGACTTCTGAGGCACCTAACCTCATGGACTGAACAGCTCCTGGGTTCTCAACTGCTACTACTATTTTGAAATAAACTGATTTAATAAATTCTCTCCCCTCACTCCCTCCCTCCTCCCTCCCCCTCCCCCTTTCTGTCACACACACACACACACACACACACACACACACACACATACACAAACACACACACCCCTCACGCCTCCCCCACCATGTCCCATCAGTTCTGTTCTAGAATCCCGTGTGGATTCTCGGGGCTTCATCTCCATCACTGGGAGCTAGATCTGTTTTCAGATGTAATTGGCAAAGCAGTTCCAGGCTGGGTGACATCAAATGGAGGAGCCATGGAGATGACTGCCTTGAAAAATGGTTTTGGTGGAAGCATGAGATTAGCATTTTAATTAAGGTCTTCACATCCGCTAATGATCTCATTTGCTTCTATAAACAGATGACAACAGTGAGAAAATATCTTAAACTTTTCATCTCTTTTCCTTGTTTCTCTTCTCTCTCTCTCTCTCTCTCTCTCTCTCTCTCTCTCTCTCTCTCTCTCTCTCCTTTTTGGCATATTGGCGGGTTTGGGTAAACATAGGATGGCTATCACGGAACTCAAGGATTTGATGCCTTATGTTTGGCCAGCAGTCTTAAAGCTCCTTTTCCTAGGCTAGTCCCCTCTTGTTTGCTCACTCTTTCTCATCTATAAAACAGGGAACTGTGACCAGAGGGCTGGTTATAATGTTTCTTGATAAACCTTCGTCAAGCAATGTGCTGTTGCGAGTAATGGGCTCCATTCATTATTAGCCCAGTTGATTTTCATTTACACTTGGCTCTAACAATTAGCTTGAGGAGGTGTGAAGGTGATGGAGGGGCTGGGACGCCCAGAGGTCAGCCTCGGCTAGCTGTGATAAATGAACCATTATTATCAGCAGTGAAAGTTGTTCTTTACGCCTGTCAGCAGCAAACAAAGGGACAACATATCTCACATAAATTCACTTTTCAGAGCTGGCTCTGCTGTAGGATAGAGGTTTCCCTTCTAGGTCCTACAGGCAGATGACAGGAAGGTACAGAGACCACATGAGTGGAGGGGTTGTCATGGTGGATGAAGGGAAATTGGGGGGTTCCGTTGGGTAACTCTGGAATGCTCACTCATTTTGGTATAAATCTATAATCTGCCTTAGTGGGTGATGGAGGTCCTGCCTGGGCTTAAGGATTAGGGAGTAAAACAGTGTTCACACAGGGTCTATAGAGGTCTGGAGAGAGTACACTATGGACTGACACATGGTTTAGAATATTGCTTCATCATGGAACATTTCTATATCCAATGAGGAGATCATTCAGCTTCCTCAGCTTCTTCTCTGCACCCATTTTATACGACAAGACAGACTTAAAATCCAGGAAGGTGCATTGCTGCCCACAGAAAGAATGGGTGCTATGGTGGTTTGAACAGGTATGGCTCCACAGACTCAAGTGTTTGACTGCATGGGTGTGTACCATAGGGTACAGTGGCACTAATAGAAGGTGTGGCCTTGTTGGAGGAAGTATATCTGTCATGGTGGGGGTGAGCTTTGAGGTCCCTATGCTCAAGCCACACCCAGTGTGGCACAGGTATTTTTCTGCTGCCCGTGGATCAAGATGTAAAACCAGTGCCAGGCCTGCCTGGATGCTGCCATGCTTCCTGCTATAATGACAATGGACTTAACTTCTAAACTGTAAGCCAGCCCCAATTCAATTCCTTTATTGCCATGGTTATGGTGTGTGTTCACAGCACTAACACCCAAACTAAGACAGGTCCCTAGGTACCCTGGGCTCGGTGGAGGTGAATGACCTGTATCTGAAGCCACTTTCTGACTCAGCTATGCTAGACCCAGCTACTCAGTGTGTACGCTCAGAGGCGAAGCAGTCAGACGAGAGAGGTGGTGACTGACCATCAGTGTCCATGTGCCAGCGGCTCTGTGACAACTTGTCTCTGGTGTGTCAGTGTTGGGGAAACCATGATGGAGTGGACATTTGTGTTACCTTACAGTCTCTGTAGCGAAGTCTTGATAGCTCCGTGGGCCTGTGTTTGCAGATGGGGCAGCGAGGAGGCAGTTAAGGTTAAAGGAGGTCACAGACTGGGAAGTCTGATACCGGAGGATTACTGTTCTCATAGGAAGAGACAGGACGTCATACATTCTCTTCCCCCAGGGTGTGACCTCCCAAAAGGCATTGTTGAACCCTCTCCACATTTGCTGGCTTGTTAGTCCTGGAAATCTGTGATGAATGATCTCGATTGGATTTTGGATCATTATGGAAGTGAATCTCTGGGCATGTCTGTGAGGGTTTCCATAGATTAGGTTAAGTAAATGGAAGATTGACTTTCAATGCGATGTCACCACTTCATGCATTTGACCGTGCCTCTTGTTCCTGTCACTATATCTTCTCCACAAGGATGTTCTGCACCTTCAGATTGTGAACCCAGTAAAGTTTGCCTTCCTTGTTGCCTGTGTCATATGTCTTGTTACATAATGAGACATGTCACAAATGCAAACCCTAACCTCAAGACCATGTGACATTGGTATATACCATGTTACATTGGTTATTAGCTGTAAAGGATAATCATACTACAATCCACAGATCCAGAGAGCCTAAGTAGCAAGGAGGATTTAAGGGGGTTGGGGGAGGGGGATGCAAAGATTTCCCTGGGAAGGGAAAATAAAATAGGTTTTGAGGGTGAATTGTGGATGGGTGGGGACAAGAACAGGAGGGATCAGGTGTGAGGGTGATAGAGGGAGTACTGGTAGAGGACATTTTGGGGGCCATGTAGAAACCCAGTGCAGTGGGAACTCCCTGGAATCTATGAGGGTGACCCAGGGAAGACTCCAAGTAAAGGGGGATATAGAGCCTGAATTGGCCATTTTCTGAAATCATGCAAGGCTTCCAGTAGAGGGAGTGGGACACAAGTACAACCACAAAACTTTCAAGATGTGCTAAGGTAAAGGTGGTGTAGAACTTGTGGGAGTGGCCAACAGATAACTGGTCCAAGTTGAGACCCTTGCTATAAGAGGGAGCCCTTGCCTGGTACCACCTGGAGGACCAGAACGGCTTTATCCAGCCACTGATGGAAACGGATGCAGAGACCAATAGCCACACAATTAGACTGAACCTGTAGAATCCTGAAGGGGAGGAAGGATTGTAGGACCAGAGGGGTCAAGGACACTACAAGAACATGAGTGGAAAAACCAACTCACCTGGGCTTATAGGGGCACATGGAGATTAAACTGACAATCAGGGAGCCTGTCTGGGTCTGAGCTAGGTTCTCTGCATCTATGCTATGGTTGTATAGCTTGGTGTTCTTGTGGGATTCCTATCAGTGGGGACAAGGGCTTTCTCTGTCTCTTTTACCTGCTTTTGAGACCCCTTTCCTCCTACCAGATTGCCTTGCTCAGCCTTGAGATGAGGGTCTGTGCCCAGTCGTATTGTAGCTTGTTATTCAAGTTTGGTTGATATCCTTGGGAGGCCTGCCCTTTTCTTAA
This sequence comes from Rattus norvegicus, assembly GCF_021556685.1. Lineage (NCBI taxonomy): Eukaryota > Metazoa > Chordata > Mammalia > Rodentia > Muridae > Rattus > Rattus norvegicus. The sequence goes on from NC_141541.1 coordinate 77,937,004, forward strand.
GGGAAACAGGAGGAGGAAGAGTGGTTCTGGGAGAGGGGAGGGGTAGAGTCCTAGAGGAGAGAAGGAGGAACAACTCTGATGAGGATGTCCTATATGAGAGAAGAAGAAAGAGAAACGATAAAGACCCATGTGACACATATTCTGCTCAGTCTGGTGTTTTCTAAGACATCCTGACTGGATCTGAATGGGAACTCAGGGTCCCGCTGGGGCGTGAGTAGGACTTGACTCTGAACTTGGTTTTATGATGGCTGTGCTGAGACACCAGGGAGTCACAATGAGGAACTTTCAGCCCTGAGCCTGTGTCAGACACACTGCAGAGTCATTCCTGACTCTCTGCTCCCTGGGTTACTGCCTGACTTCAACCTTTTTCCACCCACCGTCCTCCTATCTCCTGAGATAGTTTTACATGATCCTTAACAAACAGGCACACAAAACAGTTAACAAACGAGTCAAACATTTGCTAGTGATAAAATCACAAAGAAACTTATTTTAAAATAGTTCTTTGGTAGACAAATCCTTTTGCCATCTTGAGGATGAAAGTGCTTGGTTCTCATGACAATTAGATCTTGGCTGGTTGTTTAATCCAGCAGGATGTAGCATCTCTTCAACAGTAACAATGTTTTATCAAACCAACTTGACAACCCAAGAAGCTGCTTTAGAAAGCAAACACTGTAACAATGCTGTCCAACTATCGGCTAATGCGGGCTCAGTCTGATGCACACACTTTGCCAGCACTCTGTAGGCAAAGGCAGGTGAATTTTTCCAGTTTCAGGCCAGACAGGTGTGTACAGTGCTATCTTGTCCAAACAACCAAAAATTGTTCAAATTTGATACTTCTGTGTGAAGGATGGACAGTAGGACCGTATGAAATGCTACTTGTTACACATTTGATTTGATTTTAACTTCTGATTACTGCACATTCAAAAACCTTTACTGTTGCCAAGAGTTTCACGGGCACCAGATTTAGCTACACAGGTACCCCAGGAGGGTCTTGATGCACAGATCCACAGTTTAAAAAGAACTTTCTGTCCCGGGAGAGGGGTTATTCTATGGCATCAATGTATTCCCTGAACTCTCTGAGCTGGTCCATTGTAAAATAAGTTCATATAGTGTTGTCATGACACTACACACACACACACACACACACACACACACACACACACACACACACACACACACACGTAGATAAAAAGTAAAGCAACTCACATTTGCTAACAACGACCATCAAGTGGAAGTAGGAGAAAGCCCGAAGGAGGAACCATGGGAAAAAGGAGGATCAGCTACAAACATGTGATCAGGTGATGAATGTTCTCCAGAAAATCTGCTGACACACAGAGGAAGACTGTGACAGAACACGTTCACGAAATATTAAAAACGACAAGAAGGGGGAAAAATATCAAACTTGGTCTGGGGAGGTGCTGCAGTGGGTCATGCAAATCTAAGGTCCTGACTTCAAATCTCCAGCACACACATAACCTGCTGGGAGCAGGTTGAAGCAAAAAGAAAAAAAAAAGATTTTTTTTTTTTTGGAAGCTGGGGACAGAACCCAGGGCCTTGAGCTTGCTAGGCAAGCGCTCTACCACTGAGCTAAATCCCCAGCCCCGAAAGATTTATTTATTATGAATTTTTGCATGATTTTATTTTAGCACTTTATGAGTATTATTATTGGTCATAGAACATTTGGCATTGTAAACTGTATACAAAGGCATTTAGTGTTCCTTGGGTTACATACTCGATCTTTATAAAGATGCTAGTGAACATTTCCCTCCGATGCCAAATCTGTGAACATTAAATGATCTTGACAGACTCTTATCTTTGGTCATTAGCCCATTCCTTAAGACATCCGGTCTCAGAAAAGATGCTTCTTTATCTCTTGTCTGGTTTCCGTCAGAGAATGTCGGCGCCGGTCCACTAACATCCTTTCAGGTCACTTGTGAGCTACTCCTTATCGGGTATTCAACATGTGTAAGAAAACGTCACTTATATGTCCCAATTTCTTTCTATGCCCCTTCCTCCTCCTCCCCCATCTTCCTCTTCTCTTTCCCTCCTCTTCCTCTCTTCTTCTTCCGCCTTTCCCTCTTCTGGGGCCCAATGACATGCCCTAGGGATTAAACCAGGACCCCTTGTATGCTTTTGGCTTTACCACTAAGCCACGCACACAGCTAGCCGCCGCCATTTAGCTTCTAACATACATATTTCAAAAGCCACAAGAGCATCATGGGAGTCGCACGTCACTTCATAATAAGTCTGGGGATAAGAATAATACTGGGTTGCATTTGAATACTGTAAAAAACAGAAGGCCCAACAGTCTCCTGCCAAATACTTATTTTAGACTCTGAGATTGTGTGAAAATAACATGGAGCAATGCTCAGAAGGGAATTGGGGACAGGAAGGGTTGAGAATGTACTACTACAGCAAATTTTCTCCATAGCCAAAAAAAAAAAAAAAAAAAAAAGGAATATCCTGGCAGTCTTTGAACACCTCAAGGCATCCAGGAAGTGTTTTTTTGCAAAGGGCTCAGAAGTTGATTTGTTTGATAAAAATCGAGATCGAGGTACAGGGAATAATGAGGTCAGACAGTGTGTGCTAATTAGAAGTTGAACGAACAGGGCAACAGACGTGAGTTTTTATTAATTTTCATGGGAAATCACTATGCAAGAAGAAAGCTTTTCTCGCTCAGCTGTTTTCATCCGAGTTCTGCCTCAAATGCTCTATCAAGGAGCAGGAGTTTTGTACAGTTTGACGCACCCAGCCTGAACATGCGTGAGCTATCGGCAGATCATTTAGTCCTTGTTGGGGAGATGGGTCCCCACGTGAAGAGGAGTTAAAGGAGCAAAGTCTGTCCCCAAAGAACCAAGGAACCGAATAGAAGGAAATTATCTGCCAGCGCCTCCCTCTCTATCTACCTGTCTTCAAACCTCTTGAAATCAAATTCATTAAAGTGTGGCAAGAGAGTCAGAGATACCGGGTGGCTCAGAACCCCAGAAACACATGGCTTTCATTCTTCTTCCTGATTATTCAGTCTGCTTCAGATGAGAAAATATTGATGGTAGATATGTTAATTCTAACAGTGCACTCGCAGAAGGGATTGTGTCTTGCCCACAGCGCCTTTTAAAATTCCTTAGCTCAGAGCCTTTTCCTTGGCATTGAGATAAAATAGTCCATTGTGATTTTACCATTCAGAAAATCCCCAGAATAGCAGGAAAGACTGCAAACGAGAAAATGTAAAGAAAAAAAATAGTCAATTGTGACTGTCATTACAGCGACTTCTTAAAACCCATCAGTACATTCGCCCTCACATCTTGTAGGGAACTAGCAAAGAAGAGAAATCCAAGGCAGAACCCCCTGTGGAACTGGGACATCCCCAAATGGTCTGCATCTAATTGGTGTCTTCTTGGGGCTCTTTTTTTTTTCTTCCTCCTGTGGAAGCACTTGATTGATATTAGCTGCCAGGGAGCTGGTGTCAGCCATCACAGAACTACTTAGCTATCAGGATTGAAATGGCTGCATTTCAAGTGGGCACACTCCAGTCAACTATGTGAGTCACACAGCACATTTGAATCCTCGTAGATCTTAACACCTCCGGAGATTCACTTCCTGGGCTGTTAACTACATCTATTACCCCACTACTCACGTCCTTGCTGCTCAGTGGCTGATGCCTGCTAATTGCTCCAGGTGAGCTTTCTTGCCTCTGCAAGACGGTCTTTCCAGCACATTGAAGAGGGGACAGTTATATATTTTCTTTCTTTGTTTCTTTCTTTGTTTCTTCCTTCCTTCCTTCCTTCCTTCCTTCCTTCCTTCCTTCCTTCCTTTTCCTTCCTTACTTTTCCTTCCTTCCTTCCTATTCCTATCTATCTATCTATCTATCTATCTATCTATCTATCTATCATCTATCTATATCATTTTTAGACAAAGTCTCATGCACTCTAGGATGGCCTCATGCACATCTGTAACTGAGGATGGCCTAATCTCTCAAATGCGGGGATCCCAGGCAACTGTTGTTATCTCCAGGAGTTTTCTTTTATGTGGTGCTGAGGCTCGAACTAAGAGCTTCATGCATGCAAGACAAATGAGCTACCTCTCCAGCCCCAAATCTTACACTATCACATGTGACTCACAGTAAAACACTTTTGAGCTTCAAGGTCCCCCGGGGATGGAAGGCACGTATACATAAATAAATGCATGGTGACAATTTTTTTAAAGAACACCTATACAATGCAGATGTTTCCAAGAAGTATGTGTAAAATGTTTCGTCTTGTTTTATTTAAACATCCAATCCTATCTTTTTCTCACTCCAAGAGGAATTGAAGGAAGTTATCTAGCCCCTAAGGGCTTTTCATTAGAGAGCAAAGGATGCACTTTCTCAAGTAGCTGAAGTCTGCGCTTCCTATAATCTCACCCTGGTTACTCAACACTAAAAACTAGATCTGCCTCCCTCCGCCAGGAATTTCTTCTGTTACTTCTTAAAAGGTTCACTGCAATATATTTATCTATCCCAAAGCAATGACTTTAGATGTAGGTAATTTCTGTGATAACATATGGGAAGAGGGACTCCTCAGTGAAGGACTTAAAGAGTTCCCTCCATCAGATGGCCATGTCTGCAGGGCATTTTCTTGAAGCTAATTGATGTAGGGAGACCCGGCCCACTGTGGGCAGTGTCATTCCCTAGGCAAGTGTGCTTGAGCTGTTCAAGAAAGCTAGATGAACGTGATCCTGGGAACACACCAGTAAGCATCCTTCATCCTTGGTCTCTGGAAGGGATGGAGGTGGGACTCACTGAGTGTTACAGAGCAAGTGAACAGGATGAACCAAGTTTTTCATGTTTAGCTTCTTCCTTCCATACACACTGCTTCTTCTCTATGAGCTGCTTGTCTTTCAGCCCCAGCGAGGCTGCCCAGGACTCACTCAGGGGGTCCCCATGTCAGCACCTCCCAACCCCATTCCGCCTGCCTCCCAGGATGCTCTTGGCCAGTTCCTGCCCTGAGTTCTTCCTGTCCTGCTTCCCTCAGGGATAGACTATAACCTACAAGCTGAAATAAACCCTTTCTTCCCAAGCTGCTTTTATCACAGCAAGAGAAATGATTTAGATGTGGACTGTTCCTCTTGCCTTGTAAATTTCCCAGTACCAATCTGCAGCCAAGACTAACTCCCTCTCCTGTCCCCAGCCCCATGGAAGTGTTCAGCTACTTTCTAGCATGAGCATTTTTCTTTTTCTAGTTATTTAATGTGCTTATTCTTTTACATATATGTGTATATGTAATAAACTTTGATCCTATTTCCCACATTATCCTCTCTTATCTCCTTCCCTCTCCCATGAATCCCATCTTCTTCTCAATTTTCTGGGTCTTAAAAATGAGGCGTGGTCCGCGTGCCGCTCCTTGCTCCATTGCACAGTGCTTTCGAGATTCACGTAGGGCGTAGCAAGCAACAGAGTTGAACATGCTTTTATAAGATTACAGAACATGCTTTATGATTTTATGATTTTTAGAGTTATGTGTGTGTGTGTGTGTGTGTGTGTGTGAGAGAGAGAGAGAGAGAGAGAGAGAGAGAGAGAGAGAGAGAGAGAGTTGGCCAGAAGAGGGTGTTGGACTCCCTGGAGCTGGAGTTGTAGGTGACTGTGAATCATCTGACATGGGTGCTGGGAACTGAACTTGGAACAACTGGGAGAGCAGCAAGCGCTGTTATTAGCTGAGTCATCTCCCCAGCACTGGCTGTGACTGTAGTTTTAAAAACATTTCAGCTGTGTTTTATTACCTGAAGTGTGGTCACCTTGGTGTGCTTGAAAACAAGTAACTGTCGGACGAGATACTCTGTAAGTTTCCATTACAATGTTAGTGCTATTCAGTTTAACTATTACCTGATCTCCTACCTGTAGACCTGTCAGTTTCAGGGATAGGTGTTAGGAAATTGCCTGTTACATTAGGGGACTTTTCTGCTTTTACTACAATTCGCCATTTTTGAAACTATGTTGTAAGGTGCATACATGTATTTTACCATTACGTAATGTCCTTCTCATTTTGGTAATTTTCTTTCTTGGAAGTTGATTTTGTCTGACATTATTGTAATTAATGTAGCAGCATCTTTAATGTGTTTTGATCATATCCACCTCCCCCTAAATACTCCCAGATTCACTCACCACCTTCCTGCTCTTTCTAACTTCGTGTCTCTCTCATTTTGAGTCACCCACAGACTCAAATTCGTGCTGCTCATTGGCATCAATTGTCAATTGCTTTTCAAAGGTTGGGCCTCAAGAGCCCCTCCTCCCTCCATGATAGAATATCAGCTGTCTTGATCTTGTGCAGGCAACTATGGCTGCTGTGAATTCTTGAGTACAGCTGTCCTGTCGTGTCTTGAACACCCCCCCCCGCCCCCCGGGAGCTGTGATAGTCTTTCTGCCGAGTTTTCTGTGATGGTCCCTGAACCTTGGGACCTGAACAATTCATAGGTACTTATTCCCTTCATATTGAAGAGTTATGAGTTCCTGCTGCAACAACTTTTGATTGATGTTGACATGACATCCCACTGTTATTGCAGTCCTCAGCGTCCATAACTGGTGTGGTGGCACATCCCTGTGATCAAAGTACTCTGCAGGCAGAGGCAGAAGGATCGGGAGGTCGAGAGCGTCCTCAGCTACACAATGACTTTGAGGCCGGTCTCAGCTACAGGAGAGCCTGTCTTGAAAATAAATAATAAACAACAGTAGACAATGAGGCTTTGTGGACAACATTATTACAGAAACCATAGGCCATGGTCAACTAACATCTCACCTCTGTTGGAACAAAGCTTGATGTTAGTGAGGTAAGAGTCCCTGGGAGGCTATGAGAACTGATAGGTGCTATGACTGCAGGCAGACATGTTTTGTGAATCTCTGTGGAGTGGATACTGCATGGTGGGTCCATGCTTCAGTAGCCCTCCAAGTGAAGGGTGGATGTCCCCTGTCGAAACCTTGAACCAGACACGGACGCCACTGATGCCAAAACCGTATTAGCCCCACCTGGGGTGGAGGCAAGCTCTTCTTGGCCCTGAGCCTCTGCTTTCTTTTCTTTGCGAGGAGGGGGATCATGATGAGTGTCCTTTCATGGTAATTGTAAGGACTAAATGGACTTCTGAATGTGCAATTGCTTGTTGATGATTCTAGCAGCAGTTATAGCCTCTGTTTATTAGCTCAGGCGTAATGAGTGGCTGGAGAGCTGGTCTGTGTCAAACATACTCAGGTCAGACAGTGTTCTAGAGATTCCGGTGTAGTGAGAGAAGATGTGCAAAGCTGGCGTGTCCTTTACTTTTGCCTTTGTGATAAAGACAATGACGAGAGGCACCACATGGAGGACAGGGCTTGTCTGCCTTACAGGTCACAGTCCAATTACTGAGAGAAGTCAAGGCAGGCAACTGGGGACAGGAACTCAAGAAACCATGAAGGGACACTTCTTACTGGCTTATACACTGTACCTTACTCCTCCTTTCTTATACAACCCAGGACCACCTGCCTAGGGGTGGCACCACTCACCCCTAGTGGTGGGCCAGGCCATCTTACATCCTTAATTTAAAAAAAAGAAGGTCCCAGAGACTTGTCTACAGGATAGTCTTATGGAGGAATTTTCTCAACTGAAGTTCCCTCTTTCTAGATAACCCTAGCTTGTGCGAAGTAGACAGAACCCTTAAGCAGCATAAAGAGTTTACTTGGGCTTATGGTTCAGAGGGAGAGCCCATAATGTCAGGGATGGCACTGCAGCAGAGGACTAGAGCAGGAAGCTGGGAGACCACATCTCATACAGAAACCAGAGAAAGCTACCTTGAAGTGGAGTAAGACTATAAACTCTTAAAGCAAGTCCCAAGAGATGGACTTTCTTCAGCAAGGCTGCACCTTCTAAAGTTTCCATAACCTCCCCAAACAGTGCTGTCAAGTATTTAAATGAACGAGCCTATGGGAGACATTTCTCATAGAGGAGAGCTTCAGTTCGACTCGTGTGCAAAACATTTAAATGCCCAAGCCCTGAGCCATGGGAACTCCTGTGGGGAGAGGTTGAAATGGTACCCAAGTAACGAGATAAAATACAGTGACAAACACTGAAGTGACTGTTGCAGAAGGTGGTTATGCGAGCAAAACAACCACCATCTTTGTTCTATCGGCTGTGAATACATCAGCAAGCATCAATCATAGCCGAGCCTTCAGACTGCTGATAGTCCCTCCTGGAAGGAGACTCACTGGATTCTCTCCTGAGTATCCATCTGCTCTTCTTGGCCACTTGTCCACGACTATGTTCTAATTGCACACGGCCTCTGGGAGCAGGGAGGCTCAGGGAGGGAACAGTTACCTGAGGGAAGCCATTATTTGTGTGGGGTGGAGACTTCCCAGGGTGTCTGCTTTAGGTTATCATACTCCTGGCAGCAACCCCTCACCCATGCTTTCTAACCAAAGCCTAAGAAGCCCATCGGTTCCCAGAGTGGACGTTAGTGGAAACTTTGGTTTAACATTGGAACCTTAGGAAAGGGGAGTGGACCTTATTTATGTCTCCTCAGGTAAATAATTCTCACGACAGTGAACCCCAGAAGGGCTGCCTAATGTTTATCTGTCAGAGCCCCTAATCTTACATTTTTGTCAATGATACAAACTTTGGCACACCTTGGAAGAGGGGGGCGGGTCTCAGTTGAGGGATTGCTTTCATCAGATTGGCCTCTTGGTGTATGCCTGGGACATTTTCTTAATTGCTGATGGAGGCCAAGCCCTCTCTATAGGTAGGGCCATTCCTAGGCAGGTGGGTCTGGGATGTTTAGGAAAGGAATCTGAGAAAGCCATAGGGAGCAAGCCTGTAAGCAGAATTGCTCCATGGTTTGTTTCTGCCTCTGCTCCTACTTGACTTCTTGCCCTGCCCTTACACATCGGGATATGGGAGCTGAACAAAGCTTTTCCTTCTTAAGTGGTTCTGGTCATGGTGTGGACATGCGACAGAAACCAAGCTAGGATGGGTGTACTGATACCATCCTTTAATCGAGCATGTACATTCTACCTGGTCCTTTACATACAAGTGAATCTTCACAGCCAACCAAGGAATTCTGTGTTGGTGTCTCCATAAGGATTTGTCTGTGAGGTAACAGACTTGAGAGTCAGGGAAACATCATGGGGTCCATGGAAGAGTTGGGGTACTGTAAATGGTTAGAAGTAGATGGACTAATCAAGTGGGTTTCTGGGATCAAACAAGTTTGTGGCGGCTTTTGAGAGAAGGCAAGAACGTATGGGATGGTCTTTGCTGGAGGATTAAGTGAGGAAAAGGAAGCATCAGGTGCCCTCTAGGTCCCTAGAGCCTCCCACTCCCTGCCTTGTTCTTTGTGGTCCCTTCCAAAGGTTGAGCTAGCTGGGCCACCAGCTTGCATGAACTGAATTTGTAGTTCTCCATTGTGTTTCTCTTTGTAGATATTCTGGAAGCTTCAGTACGGGGCTCTCAGTTCTGCCTGTATGCCACCAAGTTAGTTGAAGGCAAGACCTATGATGACCTCGGGCCTGGCCCAGCCCCATCCCCTTTTTGACCACTGTGAATGTAGAATGGTGCTGACCTCTGAGGACCTTGCCTTGTGGAGTATATTGGGTCGCAATAGCCCCACAGGCAGGCATGCCTCTTCTGGTGCTGCCCTGCATCTTGGGACACCAAGGCAGGAGCCACAGGATCCCATGGAAATAGAAGGCGAGGGAAGGCCTGTAAGTGAATTTTGCAAATAACAAGACTGCTCTTGACCCTCAAACTTCGATTTTATAAGCAAGTGTAGGAATCTATGCAACAGATTTTACATTTTCCCTCCTTGCTAATTGGATCTGACACCATGGATTCTTTCCATTGAAAAGCCAGCTCATCTTTTCCCTCAAGACACATGCGCATACACACACACACACATACACACACACACACACACACACACACACACACACACACACACTTAAATCTTAATGTTTGCTTGTGTGCCTGCATGAGTTTTTGTTCACCACATGCATACAGGGGCTCACAGGCATCAGAAGAGAGTGCCATATTCCTTGGAACTGGACTTACTGGTGGTGGTTATGAGCCTCCGAGTGTGAGCGCTGGGAACAGAAGCCGTGTGCTCTGCAAAGGCAGTGAGCACTGGAGAGATGGCTGAGCCATCTTGCTACTCTAAGATTCTGAGCTGTGTTTATTGAGGTGGGTAAAGCTCTTTCCCTTACACTAGATGCCCTTGATATTTCTCTTTCTGACACCAGCTGGGTGTTACAAGGCTCCATTCTGACATCTATACATGACCCAACCATTTGTCGTTTCAGACTCACAGGGCTGCCCCCATCTCAGATACCAGCTGAAACTGGAGTACACAGGTACACTAGACATTTGAGAGTTCTCAGGACTATCTCCTCCTTGGTTTGCTGGTTCCCTACAGAAACTCAGAACTTGGGAAGGAACCTTAATTACTAGTGCTGGTTTATGATAAAGGTACGAGTCACTGGCAGTAGAGCTCAATGGTGGAGTGCTTACTTAGCACACACAAGCTCTGGGTTTAATTCCCAGCACTGTACCCGGAATATAGCTCAGCAATAGTGGTGATTCATGGCAGGATTGGGGAAGAGCTCCCATGCCCTGTGTAGACAGACTTTAAACTCTGAAACTCCCTGATCACCAGCTTTTATAATTCAGTCAACAACCTCTCCCTTCCCAGAGGACAGAGGGACTGAAACTTCTCCACCTCCAGTGCCACACTGGCTCTTTATAGTGACAAATCTCCAGAAGGAATCTAGGGAGTCAGCTCATGAGAGTGGAGTCAGGTAGAGTTGGGGAGCTAGAACGAAATGTATTCCCGTCACTCGGGAAATTCTGAAGGGTTTTGGAGCTCCGTGCCAAGAACTGTGGACATGGATGAAATTTTAAATACTGCCACACTGTGCTTTCCAGGAAAGTTTACATTGGGTTCCTGTGGTTTTCCTGGTTTGTATCCTCTGTTGAATGCTGTCTGCTCCCACCATCGGTGCTCTGACCATTGACACTTCATGGATTCCAGTTTCTGGCTTCAAATATCTGCTGAGCTGGGAAACCAGACACCTTCCTTATTTGGATTGTGGATGAATGAATGAATGAATGAATGAAGCATAAAGAGAACGGAAGGTAAGCCCAGTGTTTATCTTGTCAACAGAGCCAACTTCAGAGAACTTGAGAGCACCCAGTTTAGCTATCCACAGCTGAATGAGAGTGCTCAGATATTTTATAGATAACAGTGGTTGAAGACCAAGCTGAAAATTGGTGTTATTTCCTGCCTGCCTTTCTCCCTCACCCCTCTTGCTTTTAGCAGCATCTCACTTAGCCCAGGCTTTCCTCAAATTTGCTTCTGTAGTCAAAACTGACCTTGAACTTTTACCCTCCTGCTTCTACCTCCCAAATGCTGGGGTTACACGTGGTTTATGCTGTGCTAAGGGTAGAGCCTAAGCTTCCTACTTGCTAGGCAAGCCCGCTATCCACTGAGCTGTATCACCAGCCAGACATTTCTGTTTGAAATGTCCTAGTTTGCTTGTTTGTGTGATTTGAAACAAGATCTCCCTCGACGTGCTTTTCAGCCTGGCCTGGAACTCCATCTTCAGTTTAGGCTGGCTTTGAACTCGTGTCTCTTTTTTGTCTCAACCTCCCAAGAGCTGGGTTCATAGGTATATGCCACTATTTCTGACTTCCAGAATTGGAAATGTCTCCTAACCTGGCATGTGAATACAAAAATAGCCCTGGATTTTATCCATTTACCGTCAGGCCAATATCATCATAAGCTAAGGAAATATGATTCTTACTTTTACATATTTCTTTTTGTGGTTAGAACTCTCAAGATTTTTAAGATTATTCTTCCAATCCCCACCATTAACATCACTGTCTTGTGAGGAATCAAACATCTTTCCCTGTGAACTGATGACCGTAGAAAGAGTGTGGTTATTTTGCAATTGTGCCTGAGCTTATAAATGTCGTGGTCCTGCTTTGCTAGTTGGTATCATTGTCCTTGGCTTCTGTGACCTCTGGGTTATTATGAATGCTCAGGAGAGAGAGCATTATATCCCCCTCTTCCCTGAATGAGATGCAGGATTCCCAGGTTGAGCTGAGAGAGTCACTTCTAGTCAGTAGTACTAATAGGATGTGCATTTGAAGGAGGCTGGAGGGATCTGTTACAGATGGGAGGCACATGAACAAACTTTTACTTCCACAACTTGCTTTGTTATGGTTGCTCTTTTACTTCTCTGTCTGTGCCTTAAGTCTGGGAGCTCTTTACTATCTCCCTTGTCTGGTGTGTTGGGTTTATTTTTTTCTTCTAGGAAGACAGCAAGGTCAGGCAGAATCATAGGTGCCTCTGGTGTCCTGTCTGTGTGGGTCCCAAGTATTTTGCTTTCCTTTCTGTACTGTCAGATCAGAGTGGGAACAAACTGTCAAAATCCCACTCTTCTGAGGAAGGACTCGTCAATGAGGGCGAGCCTGGTCACTCACTGTTCTCGGAGCCTTCTCTCAGGCACACGGTGGCTGGGCACAGTGGCAGCTCTTCCCGAGCAGTGGTGAGCAGATAGGAGCTCAGCATCCCCTACTTTGAAGATGTGGTCAGTGACAGGGTCAGCTCTAGCACAGACTCCTGTCAAACATGAAAGGCCACTCCCTGCTCCTGCCCTCATCACAAAGGGCTACAGATGCAGAGGATGCGTGCTCAGGACTGGTCTGCATCTTGGTTTATCTTCTTTTTACTTCTTCTTCATTCTAATTCCATGTGTGTGTGTGTGTGTGTTATAATATATAATGTATACATATATTGTATTATTAGTATGTGTGTATGTGCACACAAGTATGCATGCCATACTCACATGTGGAGGTCAGATCACAGCTTGTGAGAGTTGCTTCTCTTTGTCTACCATGTGGAGCTTGGGGTTTAAACTCATGCCATCAGGCTTGGTGACAAGAGCCCCACCTGCCAAACCATCTCACCAGCCCAGTGCTAAGTCGTGATGAGCTCTGCACTTCCCGTAGCTCTAGCATGAGCACGAGACCCAAATAGAAGATAAGAAACGCTCAGCCTGCGCCCCCCACGCGAGTTAAAATATACATCTTCCTTTGTTTAATGAGGGAAAAAAAGCTTTATACATAGCCCAAGGTGGCCTTGAACTTGACCATCTTCCTTCCTAAACTTCCAGAGCACTGGATTATAGGCATGTGCCAGTATGCCTGGCTTGCTCCTGCATTTAAAACAGTTAAGATCAATAGAAACAAAATACGGCTAATGTCAATTTAAAACATAGGTGATTTTAGTTTAACAAAAGCTATTAGAAAATACTTAATGGTATCCTTTCAAGTTTATCTCTATTTATAAAGAACATTTTTTCCAATTAACATACGTGGGTTTAATTCATTGAACCTGTCAGCAGAGGTTAGGGATAATTTATCCTCCTCTTCTCTCTCAATGCAGAGGTTTGCACACGCAAGCATTAGTTTAAGAAGTTTATGACTTGGAGAAGATAGATAAGGCAATCTGGGCAGTGTGCCAGGCACAGGCTCCCAGGAATGTGCTGGGAGCCAAGTGTGAAACAGATTCTGCATGGGGATGGCACCATGGTAGAGGTGACCCAAACTCCAGGCCACTTAAAGATATGCACAGGCAGCTTGTGGTTTTAGAGCTGTTCATGACCATGAGAGGATCTAGAACTCCTGGTTTGGTTTTCTCTAGGGCTCACAGAAAGCAGAGAATTAGAGTCTAACCTTGCCCCATAGAACCTCTGTCCATACCATGATGTCTGTGACACCTCTCCAAGCCAAAGTTCCAGTTGTCGTTGACAGGTTAAAATGTGAAAGGAGGTGGGCATAAACATGATCACAGTAAACTGTGTACATGTGTCAAATTCATTAAAAAATTAAAATGAGAAACAAGAGACTGGAAAGATGGCTTAGCAGTTAACAGCACTAGCTGGTCTTCCGGGGGGCCCAGGTTTAACTCTCAACATCCCCGTGGTAGCTCACAACCATCTGTAACTCCATTTCCAAGGCATCTGATACCCCCTTCTGGGTCTGGTTGACACCAAGCATGCCCAAACCTAAGCAAAACACCTACACATATACTTCTGCTAAGTGAGGTAAGAGGTAGGAGAGATGGCTCAATTCATAAAGTGCTCATCATTTAAGCACAAGGACCCAAGTTCAAGCCCCAGCAACCATGTAAAAGCCAGACACACTGCTGGGGAGGCAGAGTCAGGCAGAGCCTTGGATCTCATTGGCCAAGTTGGTCTGGTCTAATTAGTGAACTCCAAGTTCAGTGAAAGACTCCATTTCAACTAGTAAGACAGAGAGTGATTGAGGAAGACATTTGACAAAGATCTCTGGCCTCCTCGTAGGTATACACATGTGCACATGCACACAAGAACTCATATACATAATTCACGAGCAAATTGAGGTAAGACACAAAAAGACCGTAGACAACACTAATACAGAGATACTCGAGTTCGTTTGTACAGTAAGTGTCTATCACATGGCACACACGGTGATAGGCTCTGTTGGAAACTTGGGGATAAAATTCATTTATGGAGGACATACACTAGACTGGAGATTTAAAAAAAAATGAAGCAGGCAAATTGAGCAAAACAATCCTTCATTTTCACTGTTTGCTAATTCCCTTACTTTCAAAGGCAGAGTCACAGAGATCAGCAACTCCAGCCAACCCTGGGTCAAGTTTATGTTTGTTTAAGCGCCGCAGGCTGCATCTTGATTTTTCAGCCATTTAATAGAGCATCCATCAAAGGGTTTCTGCAAAAACATCCAGACGAGCCAGGAAAGTTGCCTCTCTCTCTCTCTCTCTCTCTCTCTCTCTCTCTCTCTCTCTCTCCCTCTCTCTTTCTCTCTCTCTCGCTTCACCCTCTGAATTTTGAGAACTTCATGGTGCCCTTCTTAACATGTCATTTCTTTTTCAGATCCAAATCCCTCTGAGTATCTACCAGATGGATCCGAAGAATTGCTTCGGAGGGAGAGTAGAGGGGTTTACCCAACCGTATGAAAATGACTGTTTCAAGTTGGCTCACACTAGCACTGAATAAACACATATTGATATTACAGAACAAAATAATATATGGACGCATTGCTCATTTGTGCTCCGATGGCCACCCCAATCCTATCCATCACGCGGGGAGTGACAATACAATTACATCCCAGTGCTAATAGAGTGGAAGGGCGAAGCTGCCTGACCTCGGCATCGGGGTCGATTCCAATGTTTGATGTCTCATTGAATTAGTATCACAGTGTGAAAGACAAATCTCAGACTAATGGGAATGAGCCCGGACATGCAATACTGCTGATTGGGCTGACATAATTAGAATAATATTCAGCACAGAGCTAATAACAAGCCACAGAAATAAATAACTGAGAGATAACCTAATTGCCGCACGCCAAAACGCTCATGCTGGAATCTGCTAGGGTTAGCACTTTCTATTTGCTTACAGAAATCTTAGGAAAGAAAACAGGGAAAGTGGTTGGGGAGGCCCACCGCAGCAGACTGTCTTCCAGAGGTCCTAGCCTGGCCATTGCTCCTGGCGGGTTTCCAGCATCCACCAAGAAACCTTTCTGTGGACCCATTCTGCAGCTGGCACGAGGAAGGCTTTTTAGACATAGGACATAGTGACAGTGTGCACCAGGCACAGGCTGGCCCAAAAGGAACTTAAGACATGCCCAGGAGAGATGGCACAGATGTATATAGACCCAGCAAAGAGTGGGAAGAGGCAGGTCTAAAATGCTGGGGAACTTGCATGGAGAGGACGGGCTTACCATGAGAGGTCATCCCAAAACAGAAAAGGGTGGTGCTGACTGGGCTCTGTCTGCAGATCTCACTCTGTCCTCAACAGCCAATGGTAAAGATCTCTGCTGCCTGTGGCATTTCCTTGTTTGATTGGTTGGTATTTGTGGTGTGTGTGTGTGTGTGTGTGTGTGTGTGTGTGTGTGTGTGTGTGTGTGCGTGTGTGTGTGCGTGTGTGTGTGTGTGTGTGGTTGTGATGTATGTGTGTGTTTGTACATGTGTGTATGTGTGTTTGGTGTGTGTGTGTATATTTGTGGTATGTGCATCTGTGCGTGTGTGTGTGTGTGTGTGTGTGTGTGTGTGTACATGTGTTTGTGTGTAGGTTTCACTTGCATGGTTGACCTTAGGTCAATTGTTCTAGCTTTGTTGTTGTGAAGATATACTCTGGCACCCAGCAACTTAGCAGGGAAGAGGGTGACTTCAGCTCACAGCTCTTCCAGAGGTCCTGAGTTCAATTCCCAACAACCACATGGTGGCTCACAACCATCTGTAATGGGATCTGATGCCCTCTTCTGATGTGTGAAGACAGAGACAGTGTACTCATATAAAATAAATAAATAAATCTTTTTAAAAAATGAATTTAAAAGAAGACAGAAAAAATATTTAAAAAGGCAGTTACCCTGAGGAACATGGACACATGTGATTGGCTGGTCTAGACACTCACACCAAAATAATACATAGCCGAATGTCTTTTCAAGCCCATATTTATTCCTTCGACTAGCACTGCCTTCCACCCTGCTCCATCTTCTTTTGAGATAGGGTTGTCATAGGCATGGCGCTCAGTGGCCAGGCACATGCATGCAGGGCAAGCACTTAACCCACTGAGCCATGTCCCCAGGCCCTGCTTGGCCCTCTTACAATACTGTTTATGATTCCTTTTGACTCAGGGGAGGGAGAGCTTCAGTCCTTTGGGAGTGATCGCGGGATTTAATTTCAGGAAAAGGATAACTGAATGGTTCAGTTTCCTACAGTTGATTCTGCTAGGACTGGGCTGAATCTGCTGTGTCCGTTCGTTGGTTTTTGTTTTTGGGTTTTTTTTTTTTGTTGTTGTTGTTGTTTTATTTTGTTTTGTTTTTTTGTTTAGGTTTTTTTTTTTTTGACCAAGGGTATCTTGTGACTTTTCATTTGATTTGCTGATTGTTTTAAAAAGGTATGGTTGGTTGAAAGTGGGCGCAGAAGCCAACTCTGGAGAAATACAGAAGCTATTTTCCTGTTAGAATAGATCCCAGTTCACAGAGGAGATAGGAAAAGCTACACTACTGACCACATGCAGTCCTTCTTCAAAATCGGTCTGCACTTGACACTGTGGCCTGGGTCACTTCTCTTGTAGCTGAGGATGTTCAAGGACACTTACTCAATTGCAGATAAGCCTCAGATTGGACAGAAGGGTTCCTTCTGAGAGTTAAATGGGGATTTTTTCCAGAGCTCAAAACATGCCCACACATTCTGAAATAAACTGAATACCAGAATAACTCTCAAATTGCTTCTGGCTAAGATTGTCAGACCAAACAAGATAACGCATTCACGATCCCTCCTATCGCAGAAGCTTAAAGACCTTACTTCGGGAGCTTGAACCAGGCCCCGCAAGGAATCACTTGACCTTTGAGTCAGTGAGGTATTTGAAAGATACTAACCCAAGAGCAGAGAGGGGGGAGAGTTGGGGAGGGATGAATTGTGATATCTTGACCTAACACTCATCCACGGAGTCTCACTGCCAGTCATGGAGAAGCAGAGAGTCTGGGCAGCAAGAAAGGAGACAGGTTCTGACAGAGCACACTGAAAACCAGACATGAGAACCTCATGAAGACCTATGCTCTTGGGAATGTTGGTCTTTTCTATGGGGGCCATTTCTATTTGCCCAAGGTAGAATTCTACCTGAACCCAGATGGGTAAACCAGAGAGATTGCTGGGTTTGCTTACAGGAGGACCATGGGCAAGCCACACAATTGTGCTACCAGGAGACCCTCCTGCACATTTTTGGGTAGTCACACTGCTGAAGAACTTTCTTTGATATAGCAATTGTTTTCTGTTGTTGTTGTTTGTTTTACAATAAAGCACTTATTTATTTATTTTCCCATTAATCAATTTATTCACTTTGCATCCCAATCACTACCCCCCTCCTCTAGGTTCTCCTCTCACACTATTCTTCCACCCCCTCCCCTTCCCCTTCTCCTCTAAGAAGGTGGAAGTCCCCCACTGGGT
The DNA here is from genome assembly GCF_021556685.1 of Rattus norvegicus. Lineage (NCBI taxonomy): Eukaryota > Metazoa > Chordata > Mammalia > Rodentia > Muridae > Rattus > Rattus norvegicus. Next base: position 77,955,004 of record NC_141541.1, read on the forward strand.
ATCCCCCAGCCCTGGCACATCAAGTCACTGCAGGGCTAGGCACATCCACTGAGGCCAGATGAGGCAGTCCAGTTAGGGGAACAGGATTCACTGGCAGGCAGCAGATTTAGGGACAGTCCCGGCTTCATTTGTTGGGAGACCCACATCAAGACCCAACTGCACATCTGCTACATATGTGTGTCGGGGGGACTAGGTCCAGCCCGTGTATGCTTTTTGGTTGCTAGTTCAGTCTCTGGGAGCCCCTAAAGGACCATGTTAGTTGACTTTGTCTTCCTGTGGGGCTCCTATCCCCTCCTGGTCCTCAATCCTTTTCTCAACCCTTCCACAAGAGTCCCCAAGCCCTGTCCAGTGTTTGCCTGTGGGTCTCTGCCTCTGTTTGAGTCAGCTGCCGGATGGAGCCTCTCAAAGGACAGTTATGCTAGCCTCCTGTCTGCAAGCATAACAGAATATCATTGATAGTGTCAGGGATTGGTGCTTACCCATGGGATGGGCCTTAAGTTGGGCAGTCATTGGCTGGCCGTTCCCTCAGTCTCTGCTCTGTCTTTGTCCCTGCACATCTTGTAGACAGAACACATTTTGGGTTGGAAATTTTATGGGAGGATTGATGTCCTTATGCCTCCACTGGGGGTCCTGCCTAGCTACAGGAAGTAGACACTTCAACTCTATATCCCAACTGTGAGGAGTCTCAGCTAAAGTCACTCCCATAAACTCCTTGGAGTCTCCCCCATCCCAGGTCTCTGGCAAGTCCTAGAGATGCCCCCCAACTTTTTGCTACTTCTACAACCTCAAAAGGGCACCTGAGGAACCTCCTCCCTCCCTCTCTGAGGGAGGTAAGGGACCTAACCTCCTGTGGGTCTCAGATAGGTGATTCCAAATGGTAATAACCATGTCCAACCCAGAAGACACACACAGCAGAGATGTACCAGTGACAATGCCACCCTGAAATGAGACACTGTGACTACTAATTCCAAAGACCATTCACGGTTTATGTCTTTTTTTTTTTTTTTAAAGAAAATCCTAACAGATTTACTGAATAGCTTAATTAATTCAGTTTTGAAGCTCAAGGTTTCCCTTAGTAGGTAAAACATATAAACCAACCAAAACAAACAAACAAATGAACAAACTTTACAAACAACAACAAACGCCAGAATTTTCTATGGACTAGCCATAGTGTAAACTGGACTTCTGTATACTCTGTATGCCACCATGCATAACACTGTGTGTGGGGGGGAGGGTGGCTGCGGCTGTTAATCGGCCTTCTCCTGTGTGGAAAGCACAGTGCAGTTGTGAGGGCAGGCAGGAATTTGGGGTAGATTATGAACTGTGCAGGGCAGGCAAGGTGGGAGGAACGTGGCTTTGGACGGAGCAGTAATGACTGAGAGAACTTATTTGCATATAAGCAAATATATAAATGGAGGGGCTGGAGAGATGGCTCAGTCAGCAAAGTATAAGCAGGAAGACCTGAGCTGGGGTCTCTAACATCTGCATAACTAGCATAACTAGCATAACTAGCATAACTAACTGGCAGGCACAGCAAACGTAACGCAGTGCTGCTGCTCTAGGGGCATTCTGATGGGATACACACCATAACTGTAAGCAGCTTCGAGAGGAAATACTTTGTTTCAGCTTGTGGGTTTCAGTCCAACATGGAGGGAAGGCAAGGCAAGAACCTAGAGATAGGGACAGAAACAGAAACCATGGAGGGGTGCTGCTTACTGGCTTGTTCCTCATGGCTTGCTCAGCCTGCTTTCATACAGTACTCAGTACCACCGACTCAGGAGTGATACTAACCACAGTGGTCTGAGCCCTCCCACATCAATCCATCATCAATGAATGCCTCTATGGACTTGCCTGCAGGCCAATCTGATGGAGGCACTTTCTCAATGGAGGTTCCCCTTCTGAGATGACTCTATAGCTTTGTATCAAGCTGGAGAAAAAACTGATCTAACCAGTATAACTATGCTTTTGAAGCTCACAGCCAGCCAACCTAGGCAATTGGCAAAGTCCAGGTTCAGTGAGAGATTGTGTCTCCAAAAATAAAGTGGTGAGCAATTGAGGAAGACACCTGATATAAATCTCTGGCTTACACACACACACTCACACACACACTCACACACACTCACACACACTCACACACTCACACACAGATACACACACATATACACTCACACATACACACACATGCACACACACACGCACACACACGATCTCACAGATGCACAAGATCTCACAGATACCTAGACACACACACTCATACATACACTCACACACATATATACACTATCACACAGACACACACACTCACACACAGATACAAAGACACACTCATACATACACTCACACATATATACACTATCACACAGACACACACACTCACACACAGATACAAAGACTCACACACATACACTCACACATACACACATAAACTATCACACACACACAGATACAAAGACTCACACACATACACTCACACATACACACATAAACTATCACACACACACACACGATCTCACACACACACATGATCACACAGATACATAGACACACATACTCACACAAACACGCACATACCTACACGGTCACACAGACACACACACTCACACACAGATACACACACATGATCACATAGACTCACACACGGATACACACACATACACTCACACACATACACACATACGCTATTACACACACACTCACACAGACACACACACAGCTACACAGACACACACACACACACATATACTCTCAGACACACTCAAACACATTCACACATGTAGTACATGTGCCCTATGCCCCCTACACACAAATGACCTGGATGGATAAATTATTTTCAGTAATAAGTTTAGAGAGAGTGAGGTAGAATGAATGAGCTAAGAAGTAGTAGTGTTAAATATTGGAGAGAGAGGGTGGGGAGGGAGAGAGAGAATGCACGCGAACAAGGTTGGGGGTTGGGGCTGATGTTTCTTACAACAAAAGCTGCAGAGCAGCACTGGTTCCTCAGATCCGGGACGTCCCAGTCCTAATGGCTTTACATAATTGCTAGAGAGCAGCCAGGTAAAGTCAGATAAATTTTGTATTTAGCATATGTGGAAATATTATGAATAGTTGGCTCTTGGTTCACTTTGATGCCCTTTGACAATCCGATAATTTTTGCGAAGACGGTACTTAAAATGCCGTTTCATGCAAAGTTCAGATTTCTCCCCTTGCTGAAGAGATACGCGGCATCATTAATTTGCAGGCCTGTATATTAATTTTGCTGAGAGCACCGTTTATTTCTCTTCCCTCCACTTTGTTTAACGCCGGTTGTTGACAACTCTCAGGCATGTCAAACTCTCATCGCTAATAATTGCTTAAGGACCCCTAACTTCTACAAATGTTGGTTCCATCTCCAAGCCCCATGCTAACCTTCAAAGAAAGAAAAAAAACGAGAAGGGTCGGAAGAAGAAGAAAAAAAAAGAACTTCTTCTGATGAATTTTTGATTTTCCTTCTTAACAAAGAAATGTCGGAGATTCAAAGCAATAGCTTAAAGTAATATTATAAAGTAGAATACGGAGTGCAGGGCTCCCAATGACTCTCTGCTTTTAATGTGGGGTTGAAAAATTGTCAGTGCCTTTTTTGATTAGATAGGACTTTTTTTTTTTTTTGTTCTTGATCTGAGAATTGAAGGGGAAAACATGTTCCTCGCATTTGAATACGGCAGGAGCAGAGATGGAGGGTGCTGTGGCTGAGGTAACAGCAACTAGGCCTTAAGGCAGCCCCCGTGTCTTCAGGTCAATATCACCCCTCCTTAGATGCTGCAGCACCAGTCTTCCCGCAGCGACTTTATTAGGCCTAATTAGGTGGGCTGTCACTTTTATTGGTGATGGGAAAGGAAGATAAGTAGATCACTTGTGTCATCTATCTCTATCCGGACGCGTCTAAAAAGTCTAAAGTGATCGCTGTAGGCCACAGAAATGGAGCCACAGCAGCAAAGGAAGCTGACAAGGAAAAATAAAAAATAAAACAACACAAAACACTCAGAACTGTAAAAAAAAGGGGGGGGGGACCTCCAGAAATGCCTTACCTTTGGCACCGCTGTGTATAATTTCAAACCCGCAGAGGAGAGAGTGGGAAACGTGGTAGTGGCCCTTTTGTTCTGAGGGAGAAGATTTTCTGATAGATTTTTGTTTAGTGATGGCTGAGTGGGGTTTGGTAAAGCAATGCTTTTTTTACCCAGGAGTCCAGGAACGGAGGAGTCTCAAGAGAAAGTTGGTCCAAGTTGTAACAAGAACTCGGCTTGGGGGGTTGGGGGAAGTGGCTGAACAGTGCAGAGTGAAGAGGCGGGGTGGGGGCAGGGAGAGGGTCCAGTGGGTAAAGTGCTGGCATTGTGAGCATGGGGGCTCTCTGAGTTGGATCCCCCAGCACCCATGTGAAAGGCAGGCATGGCGGCCTATGGTCACACCCCCAGCGCTGGGAGCCGGCAGAGAAAAGGAGGATCATGAGAGGCTCTCTGGTCACCTAGTCTAGTCAAAACTAAGAGCTTCAGTGAGAGGCCCTGCCTCAAAAAATAAGGTAGGGCAGTAGACGAAGACAGGGGGTGTTGGCTCCTGGTCACCACAGCTGCATGCACAGGAAGTCAACTCATACCCTTAGGGGTGTGTGTGTGTGTGTGTGTGTGTGTGTGTGTGTGTGTTTTGCTTGTATGTGCACCATGTGCATGCACTGCCCACAGAAGTCAGGCTGCAACCGGAGTTGTAGATGGTTATGAGCTACCATTCCGGTGCTGGGAACTGAACCTGAGGCCTGTGAAAAAGCAGCAAGTGCTCTTAACTGCCGAGCCATCTCTCTTGCTCCACTGAAAATTTTAATAATCAGGTTCTTCATGAGAACAGGGATCTTCTCCCTTTTGAGTAAATTCCAGTGAAAATGTTCCCAGTAGGGGGAAATATTTCATAGTATGTGGGGATGTTGTCTTCAACTATGATACTCAGTTTCCAGAAGCTTGGGGCTGGATGTGGCTCAATGTGTTGCACTTGCCTGGCATGCATGAGGCTTCAGGTTCGATCTCTTGACGTGTGTGTGTGTGTGTGTGTGTGTGTGTGTGTGTGTGTGTGTGTGTGTGTTTCACGTGTGCATCTTGTGAGGAAGCAAACAATAAAGAAGAACAATAGCAGTCGCCTCCTGTTTTGTCTAAAAACTCTCCACATGTGTGTCACTTAAGCAAATGGTGTCACCTGATCCCTCTGCGTGGCTGTGAGTCCTTAATGACACATCGTTAACCGTGATGTTTGAATGAAGTCCCTTGGCTCATCACATTGCCTCAATAAGTCATAAGTTATATGTGTGAGCCTTCTTCATTTGTTCCCTGCAACCATATCATGCCCTGCGCCCTGTTCAATAGGTACCCGGGGCCTAGTGAGTAGTGGTTTCTTTTTTTGCTTAAATGTGTGATTTCTAAATGGGGTTTCTGGTGTTATGTAAGAAGATATTGGTCTCAACATGAAGTAGTTTAAATAATCCTTATATGTAAGCTTGAAGGAGGGAAAGTTGGAGAAATGGCTGAGCATTTAACAGGGCTTGTTTCTTGGTCCTGTGGGAGTTTAGCTCCCACAGCCATGCAGGAAGCCAAGCATCCTTCAAATGTCGGTAACCCCAGCTCCAAGAAGGGTAGAGATAAGGGGACTGCTATTGCTTTCTGGTTTCCAGTGTGACTGAGAAAACAGGAGCTTTAGGTTCTAAGAGAGAGACCATGGGAGTTCTCCTCTGGCCCCTGAACATGTGCACAGACACATGCATACATGCTCTCACACACGTGCAGACATGCTCTCACATACATGTATGTATGCGTTCTCACACATACGTAGACATGCTCTCGCACTCATGCAGACATGCTCTCACACACATAATAACAAGTCTTTAAAACACCAGGTCAGGATATCATAGCAAGACCTGATGAACAGGATTGTGAAGAAGCTTCTGCACGGCACAGGTAACAATCACCAGGGTGACTCTAGCTGCCTAATTCCAGGGCGTCTCCCCGAAGGGAGCTAAGTCAGCACACCTGAGGCATAGCTCATCTTTGCTTACTGAGGCTTGTTCATGGCAGCCAGGTTCTGCCAGTGGATGAATGGAAAAGAAAATGATTTATGTACACAGTGGGAGTGTTGCTTGGTGTCTTAGTCGCTGACCTATTGCTGTGAATGGACCCCATGACCATAGCAACTCCCATAAAAGAAAGCACCTAGTTGGAGGTTTGCTTACAGTTTCAAGGGTTTAGTCACTGTCCCAGCAGGGAGCATGGCAAGGTGCATGGTGCTGGAGCAGGAGCTGAGAGCTGCATCCTTATCCACAGACCTGGCCTGGGCTTTTGAAGCCTCAAAGCCCATTCCTAGTGATAAACTTCCTCCAACAAGGCCACACCTTCCAGTCTTTCTAATCCTCTCAAAGAGTGCCACTCCCTGGTGGCTAAGCATTCAAATATGAGCCGGTTCCTGTTCCGACCACCATACTTGGCCCCTGAGGACAAAGCCAGGTCCTTTGCGGTTGAACGGATGGAACTGGAGATCATTGTATTAAGTGAGATAGGCCAAAGTTGAAAATACAGGGGCTTGTATGTTATCTCTTGTATGTGAAATCTAGAGGAAAATAACGTGAAGCCATTGTGAGAGCAGAAGTGTGGAGCTATCAGAGGAAAACAATGAAACTGGGACGTGAGGAAAGAAAGGTGAAAGGACCTTTGGGCAAAAGTGACCCGAGTACATTGTACGTGAGTGAGGCCATCACAACCAAACATTACTTTGTACAATTATATTCACTTATTTAAAAAACAAACAAAACAAAGAACTGAAAACAAGAGATCAAAAGCACGTTCCAGAAACTTCACAGAGACAGGCTTCCAAAGAGCCCAAAGATGGGAACAGCTCAAAAGTCCACTAAGTAGGACATAGCCTATCCCTCACTGAGCAGCGAGAGGAGTCGGATACCAACCCGGGCTGCACCGTGGGTGAACTTAGAGAACATGTTAAGTGAGAGAAGCCAGGCACAGGCCCCTAGATTGTGTGTGAGTCTATTGGTTCAAAACTCCTAAGACAGGCATGCACTTAGGGTTAGGGAGTTTCTGCGGCTGAGGGGCATTGAAAGGATGAGGAGTGACCGGGAAAGGGGATGGGTTCCCTGGGCAGAAGATGAAAATGTTCCAGGTTCGATGGTGTGGCTATTTCTACAGCTCTGTGCATATGTTCTTTGGTTCTTTTTCCTATAGCTATCTAGTCTCTGAGTCTTGCTGGCTTCTTCTCTTACAAGGCTCTTGAGTCTCTTACAAGCTACACTGGTTCAGTCCTCTTAACAGGCTCTTCAGATGACCTGGCCTTACCGCCCTAGCTTTCACATTGCCCTCTACTATTTTTCATCAGGGGTGATTTCTTGACAGGTCATGATCCTACATCACTAGCCGCTATGGGTCTCTTGGTGTCCAGGACCAAGGCCAGCCTCCTTTCCCAGCTGCTGTCAGCTCTTCTCTGTCCAGATCCCAACCTCCATGCTCACCCAATGCTCCATTTCTGCCTTTTCCAGTGCCTGACTTCCTTGTTGGCACTGTCTTCCCATGTTACGGCTTTGCAGATGCCACTCCTTTTCTTTGTCCGCTGGCAAGCTCAAAGTGCCCCTCTTGTGGCTTGGTTGGTGCTGCTTGGATGGACCTCCCCTGGTGGGGTTGTGGTAAAGAAAGACAACAGGTTGCAGACATTGGGGGTGGGTTGCCTATGTGTGGTCCTCCAGGACTATAGTAGACAGTCTCTGCAGCTGCGGGATGAGACTGAAGGGACAGATGATTCTGGTGACAGTAATCACAGGCAGGAAGGATACTATCTTAGCCACTGTTCTATACTGTGAAGAGACACCATGAACATGGCAACTCATAAAAAGAAAGCATTCAGTTGTGGCTGGCTTGCAGTTTCAAAAGGTTAGTCCATTATCATCATGGTGGGGAGCATGGCAGCACACAGGCAGACAATGGTGCTGGAGAAGTAGCTGAGAGTTCTATATCTGGATCCACAGGCATCAGGAAGAGAGAGCTGCTGGGCCTGGCTTGGGCTTTTGAAGCCTCAAAGCCCATGCCCACTAACAGAGTTCCTTTAACAAGGCCACACTTGCTAATCCTTCTCAAGTAGTGCCATTCTTTGATGACTAGGCATTCAAATATGTAAACTGTGGAGGCCATCCCTATGTAAACTACCACAAATACTTTTTCCTAAATAAAACGCCTAGAGCTTGGATGAGGACACAAAACCAGAGACAAAAGGAAACTGAGGAAGAGACTCACTGGAGAGACCTGGAATTCTCCCAAATGTCTGTGTGAGCATCATTTTATATGTTGCCATCACAAAATACCTGACAAGAATGACTGAAGTAAGCAAGGGCTTGAGGGTCCACCATGGCAGCAGGGGCTTGAGACGATTGATCATACAGGGTTCGCAATAAAGAAGGAAAGAAAAATGAGGGCCTTTATGCAACTCTCTTTCTTTTCTTTATTCAGTCCTGGATCCCACAGTGACAGCCTTCTCAACTCAGCAGACCCATTTTAAAAATCTCACTCACAGATATGTCCAAAGGCCTGTTTCCATGGTGATTTTTGAACCCTGACATGTTGACAGTGATAACCATCACACCCGGCTCATCCTGCCACACCTGGCCAGCTAGCAGCAGCAGCAGCAGCAGCAGCTTGCATAGTTCAGGCTTTGGGACCCGAACTTCTTCTCCAGCCTTGTGGCTGCTTTTCCTGACTGCCAAACACCTCAGCAAATGCTTGAGCATGTGTAGTCTTCTATCTGCCCCGTTTTCTCCTCTACTTCTTTAGTCTCCCTCCACACCCCATAATTAGTAATAATTATGATGACAGTTTTAAAGCTTGCAGAGCCCTTTTATGGGTAACCCATCATTTCTTCTCCATAACAACCATATGAAACGTATTGCTGTGTTATTCCAGTGTTTATCAGACAAGGTGGCGCACACCTGGAATGCCAGCTCCTGGAAGGTTCAAGGAGTGTGAGTTGGAAGCTAGCCTGGGCTACACAGTAAGACCTTGCCTCCGAAATGAAATAGTAATAGTAATAGTAATAGTAATGATGCCACCATTTTAGAGATGAATAAACTGGGGTCCGCAGAAATTAAATGACTAAATCACATCATTGGTGGGCATGTACTCGAAACTTGTTTACTTAATTAATAAAAACAAGTAAACAAGTTGGGGCTTGGGACGAAACCTAGGAACTTGCACATTCTAGGTATCTTTTCTTCAGGAGCTTTAATTCCATGTTTCAGTGTTTTGTCTGCTTTTGTAAAATAGTATGCCACTGATATTTAATTTGGAGCTATGTTTAAACCTGTAACATCTGCTCTGACACTTAAAGAATTTTAATAGAAATAAAGTAATTAATAGTGAAGTTAATATGTCCTGAAGAGCAAATCCAAGGCTTCATGTGTGCCCAGCAAGTGCACTGACATTTGAACTGCACCCCAAGTCCCCAAGATTTAACTTTATAAATGTTTTTGGAGGGTTCATAATACACAGGCATGGTGGCTTGTGCCTAATCACAGCATTTGGGAGGCAGAGGCAGGTAGATCTCTGAGAGTTTGAGGGGGCCACGGCTGCACAGTGAGGCCTCTCTCCAAACAAACAAACAAACAAACAAACAAACAAACAAACAAACAAGTGAAAGAACAAACTCTCTTGGAACACCTAACCCTGGCTACTCTAGAGAGAAAGTCCTTTAGTACGCTGTCATGGTCTCTGTCCTTCAACTCGCCACTTTTTCTTCCTTTCCTGTTTGCTATGTCAGGGTATGTATTTATTTCCCAAGAGCAAGTTTGTAATCTCTAGGGCAAGGCTTGCCCTGTGTGTGCCTGGCACAGAACAAATGCCTGATTAGACTTCCTCCAGAGTGAGATACTTGTTCTCATTGTTTCATTCCTTAAATATGTATGTGCATACATTAACGTTCTGTATGTGAGTAGTTTCCCTACACGGATCCTACGTATGCTATGCCTGAAGATGCTAGAAGAGGGCATCAGATCCCCTGTAACTAGAGTTACAGAGACAGGCACTGCTGGGTCCATGCTGGGAACCACACCGAGGTCCTCCTGCTAGAGCAGCCAGTGCTCTTAACTGCTGAGCATCTCCCCAGCCCTGCTTCATTCTTTATACACATGAACTTATTCTGTTTCTGCTAAGAACCAACTCTCTTGGAGCATCTAGCCCTGGCTTATGAGGGGTGGCTGTTAATAATTCCGATGTTTTTGCTTGGAAAACAGAGACTGGGAGAGCTGAATGTGAGAAACAAAGACTGCTGTGTCGTCATAAGAGCACGGGGTGCTTGGAGTAGCACAATCAAGGTGGCCGGCTGCATTTTATAAGCTGGCAAAGTGGGAATCAGCAGAGGGCAGTGTCTACAGGCCCAAGGCGAGCCTTTCCTTGTGCTCCCCATTTGCTGAGAGGTCAGGAGAGCATACTCTTCCAGGCCCTCTTGGTCTTGTCTTTCCCTCTGCTTCTTACTCTGTCTCCACCAAAACCGGTCCACCCAAACCATGTTCCCTCTGAATGGAATGCCTGTACCACATCCTCCACCCCTGAGACTCATCAATCACTGTGAAAGACAAGTCAAGATGAATGTAAGACCAGAGGCAATGGGTGACTCCAGGCAACTGTGTCTTTTGGACACGCTGGGAGAACTACACATATAAACTCCCAGCCCGGAGATGGGGGTTGGTTACCAAGTCCCTCCCCTAGCCATAGAGCCTTGGCCAATTGTAAGCTGCTAGGAAAGGGAGAAGCAGTTTTCTCTGAGTGTAGCCCCATACTCCAGGGAAAGACCGCACATCTGAGAATATCCGAGAAGCACAAATTCATCCTGATGGAAACAGAACACCGAGTTGGGTGGGTAGAGAAGTAGGGAAGCCTGGGAAGAATTGGGGGAGGAGGAAGAATATGATCAAAACATGTATGAAATTATCAAATAACGAATAAAACTAAATCACACAGTGGCTGACACACCCCGGCATCTCAGCACTAGGGAAGCCGATGCAGGAGGAACACAGATTAAAGTGCACCCTGGGTATTGACTGACAGATCCTGTCCTCCCAGCAGAAGTTTTAAATTCAGCTATAACAACAAGTACATTATCTGGAAATGATGTTTCCCCAAAAACTGAATATGCCAGTTGTGGTGGCACATACCTTTAGTCCCAACACTTGGGAGGCAGATGCAGGGTGAGCTATGTGAGTTTGAGGCCAGCACGGTCTACAAAGTGAGTTGCAGGACAGCCAGGGCTATATAGATAGATCCTGTCTTGAAAGAACTAACTAACTAACTAACTAACTAACTAACTAACTAACTAACTATTTTAAAACATTTAAAAGGCTGAGAGTGGCAGGAGCCCCTGTACCCTCAGCCCTCCCCCTCTGTGAAACCAGTGACAACAGGAGCTTGGCAGGGTCACTTCAATGGAACTCTAGCCAGAAGCCTTTGCCACTGGAAAGAACTCTCTAGGACTTTGGTTAATGAAGTCACTGCTCCGGTTGTCAGTTGCAGACAAGTCACCGAGTGTGAGCCAGGGGCCCTCTATGTGTCTTGCTCTGCGGTGGCTCTCCAAGAGACTTCCAGCCCTGTCTTGAGCCTAGACTCGTCAATTAGCTGTGGAACGTGTCTCTAATTATTCGTTAGCCTTGGGGCTTACTCACTCATTTCATCTTTATCTTCTCAAAAGGGAGAAAAAGTCCCTTTTGACCTTTTGATGAACTAATCTGAATTCTCCACATATTTTTCTTGCGCTGTAAGAAGCCGGCCTGCCCCACTCTCTGTTCTTGCTCCTCAGCCTCATTCTTTCATTTGATTTGCTTATTTTAAAAATTTTACTTTTATCTGTGTGGGGTTTTATTTATTTATTTATTTTTTTGCATATGTGTGGGCGAACGTGTTTGTGGGCGCACATGATGTGCCTGTATGTGGAATGTCTTCCTCAGTCTCTCTCCTCAATACTCAGAGGCTGGGTTTCCTATTTGCCTCCAGCCAGCCATCTTGCTTTTGGATTTCTTAACTCTGCCTCCCTCTCACCAAAATTACAGGGCAGGCGGGTCTTGGTGCTCACTCAACATTTACATGAACACTGGAGATCTGAACCCTGGTTCTCAAGCTCTGCCTGCCAAGTCCCTTCCTGGCTTAGCCATCGCCTCAGCTGCACTCTTACTCCTCCCACACGAAAAACACTGACTACACTGGCGGGTATTGGGTATCAGGTCTGAGGACCAGGCTGTAAGATGCTGGACAGTGGGACTTTTCCAGCTTCTTGAATGATGGGGCTCCAGTCTCGGATCTGCTAGGGTTTGAATCTCAGCCCTGTCGATTCATTACTGCATAGTCACAGGCTTCAGTCTCCACATCTGTATGGGAGTGACAGTCACACCTACATCATGGGGGTCTCATGAAATGTGAATGAGCTAATGCACATAGAAATTTCAAAATTATGCCTGTATCATTAATACTCCAAGAAGCTGTTTAAATGACACTGCTATAGAAGTTCTACGTCTCAACAATGTGCCCAGGAAGGAGGGGGAACGGAGGAAGGGAGGATGAGAGGCGCAAGTGGGGTGGAGCAGGACACCCTCAAAGGCTACCCCCTCCAACATGTGTTGTCCACTAATGTTCCCGTCCTAAGTTTACATAGCTTTCCCAGTCAGTGACACTACCTGGGATGAAATGTTCACACACATGATCCTGTGGGGGACCATCATCATTCAAAGCACCACAGCTAGCTTCCATGTGTTTGTCCACACACAAAAATCACCCCAGGAAGGACCAAAGACTTCACTGTAAGTGGTCAGAGTCCTCAAGGAACTCAACATCCTCTGAGGAAGAGCTTCTAGAGTTTGGCTTTGGCAATGATTTCTGAGATCTGAGTACAAGAAAGGTGGACCATACAACCCAAGCTAGAGAAGTGGGACCACCTCAAAGGGCAGCGCTCTTGTCCAGCAAAGGAAACACTTGGAGGAGCCAAAAGGCAGATTAGCCTGGGAGAAAGCATTGGCCAACAATTTACCTCACAGGAGACCAACATGTAAAATATCTAAGATTTTCCTGTAAAACGTTTTAAACATGATTTTTTTTTTTTTGAGCAAAGATACTGGAGTGATATGCAGTTTAAAACACTTACTGTTCTTACAGAAGACCCACACGCTTGGTTCCCAGCACCCACATGGAGAGTCAAAGCCATCTGTAACTCCAGTTCTAGAGAAATCAGTGCCCTCTTGTGGCCTCTGAGGGTTCCTGCGTGCATGTGGCGCACATACATTCGTACAGGCACACATGCATATAAAAATAATAAATATATCTTTCAAAACCTGCCAAGAGACTTGAACAGACATTTCTCAGCGACAACATTCAAGTGATCACTAGGGTCGATGGCAAGTTGTCTCACTAATCACCAGGGCTGTGGAGACCAAGCCACAGCAAGCTATTACCTCACGGCCACTGGTGTCTGTCTGGCCCCTAAAGGGCAGACGAGGATAAGAACTGAGGAAAAGACAGAAATGTTGGAAGCTGTGTACCATGTTGGCAGGAACGTAAATTAGTGTAGGCTTTATTAAAAAACATGATGGGGTTTCTTCAAAGAATTAAAAGCAGGGACTGGAGAGATTCTTCGGTGGGTAAGAGCCTGTGCTGTTCTGGCAGAAGACATGAGGAGTTTGGATCCCAGCACCAGGTAGTGCGCGTACATCCACAGACGTGCGTACACATCATTTAAGAAAATAACGTTTTTTAAAAATTAAAAACAGAAACTACACGGCTTGGAGTTCCTACTCGAAGGCTGAAGGCGGGTGTTGTGGTGATTTCTTGCCCCAGTGAGCCCGTAGGAAAACCACACACCTCAGTTACTGTATTTATAAGCCTAGGCTGGGCAGGTCTAACACTATCCTAATCCATTCCTGAGCTATGAGACCACTCTCCTCTAGCAGCTTCTCCAGCCCACGTGGTTCTACTTCATCTCCCTTCCGCCTCCTCCTCCTCTGTCCTCCTCTCTTTCCTCTTCCCGAGACCTCTAGTCCTACCCCCTCCCCCCCTGCCCAATCATCGGCTCTCACCTTTATTTGACCAGTCAGAATGGAGAGAAGGTTCAGCTTGATCACCTGAGTACTACTGAGATGTACTCCTTGGGGGGCAGCCCCTCTTGAGGAAGCAGAACTAACTTCAAAATACAAACAGCACCAGGGCAACCCACAACGGGCGGTGCTTGGTTTCCTGCAGTTTCTTTGTGAAAGGCAGCCCTGCCCCCAACAAGAAAAAGCAAGACTTTCTACTCTTGTCAAAAGAGAAAAAACAAAAAACAAAACAAAACAAAAACAAAACAAAACAAAAAAAACAACAACAACAACACGTAGGTCTTGTGAAGGGACGGTAGCAAGGGTGGGAAGCCCACTCAGGAGTCTATGAACGGATACTGGCGAGGTGGCTCAGTAGGTAAGGGCACTTGCTGGAAGCCTGGAGACGTGAATTCCGGTCCCTGGGACCCACACTGTAGGAGGAGAGAGCCAATTCCCTTCTGTTGTTCTCTGACATGCGTACACTCGAGGAACGTGTGCATGTTGCATCCCATGAATAAATAAAAAGGATATTTAAAAATTTTAATTAAAAATTATTTTTAAACTGTATGCTTAATGAGACCGTGGGAATATTTGTATTAACCTGGAATTATAGTTATAGCCAAACATTTCTTCCTAATGGCTAATCAGACCAGGAGAACTCATTATGATAGCCTTTGTTGTTCAGAAAACGATCTAATTGTATTAGTGATTCCCTCGATCTCCATGCAGTACCATTAGCATTAGCATCTTTTCTTTTGTTCCTTAAATTAAAAAATAAAAAATCCACTAAAGCCTAAAATGCTCCGCTATTACTGTTCTGAGTCAGTGAGGTCCAGTTAGGGAGGGTGATTGTTACAATGTATTTATCTTCAACTACACAGAGGACGGCTCCAAACACTGCTCTGAGAAAATAAACACAGACAGAAGGGAACCCAGCAATTCCAGAAGAGTTACTGTTTATTTGAGAAAAAGTTCATAGATTTCCAAATTGGCCTCCGAACTAGCTTTGTAGCTCAGGATGACCTTGAACTTCTGAGCTTCCTGCTTCCACCACCTTGGTGCTGAGATTACAGGTATGGGTCACCATGTCCAGTTTGTGTGATGTGGGGAGAGCCCACTCAGGCTCTCCGACATGCCGGAAAGCATCCTAGCAGCTACACCGCTACCCCAGCCCACAGAGTCTTCCTGCATCTGCAGAACTCGGCACCCCCCCTCACTTCTACATGTGCTGAAGGCACAGCGGAGAGAAGGGCTTTTGCTCCTCGATTTTTTAAAAACCCTGCCACAAAACTGGATTGTGTTGAAACCAGGTTTGACTATTAAGCCAGCTGGCTGACGGTTCTTGCGCATTTTCCTCAGGCCTCCCTGCAGAGGGTGGCACTCAGGCTCCACTGTAGGTGACACAACCTGTTTGGGAAGTACATTTTAAAGGGAGATTCTGTATTTTAATGGTCAGTTAGTAGCTGGCTACCAACTGTCTCAGCTCTCTGCCTGGGGACAGGAATGCCAGCCTTATTAAATATTGAGGAGTTGTTCATTACTGTGGGGATCTATGACAACAACCTATCTGCATACTAGGAAAACAGTAGGCTTCTATTCTGTACAATAGTGACTCCAGTTCCCCAGGACTAATGTTTGCCTGGCTAAAGATGCATACAAATACAGGCTTTGTCTTAGAGATCTCTTTTGTCACATTTCGTATATATTTTTTCTACCCTGAAAATTAAAACTTCAGAAGTCTAACTCACATATGGAGAGAGAATAAAAAACAAATCTTTTGGGGAGTCCAGAATGGAAAAGAGAAGCAGACGCAAGCCCCCATCCCTAACCCAGAAGCTATGTCCGATTGATACCAGTTGTAAATGAGGATTTAGTTTTCTCTAAGGGAGTCTCAGTGAGGGAACAAACTACTCTTTAGGGTAGACCACGTGGTACATGTGGATGACCATCAGAAAACAAGCCCAGTGGTATCTTGGAGGCCCCTTGTTCCATAATGACAGAACTTTCTTTTTATTTTACTTTTCTCTTATTTTTAAATTTTATTTTATGTACATATATTTTTCTCTCTTTTTATTCTGTAGGTCCTTTGCATCTATACAAAATGGCTTCCAGTTCAGTGTTGTTATGGGATTCCTGAGTGTGTAAACAGTGGGTCTCTGTACCTGCGTCAGTTTCCTGTGCCTTTTCTTGGGCTCTTGTCTTTCTGTTTTGTCTTACTGTGATGTATTAGTTTTTCTTCTATCCTGTTATGTTATATTTTATTATTATCCCTTAGAAGCCTGCTTGTTTTCTTATGGGAACCAGAGAGCAGGTGGATCTGGACGGGAGGAGGGTTGGGAGGAGCAGAGGGAGGGGAAACCATAATCAAGATCTATTACAGAGGGAAAAAATTGATTTTCAATGAAGGGGTGGACCTTTTGAACAAAATTTACAAAAAGAAAAACAAATCTTTTGAAATACCAAATTATTTCATGCTGGCTCTGACTATGTCGAATGTCTTAAACCCTGATTTACATGTTCATGCATTATGAAAGAATGTGTTTATAGTTACATTATTGAACAACATCAAATGAAAGAAACTGAGAAATTGAATATAGAGCCAATAAGACAGAAGGGATTAAAAATAATGGGCTATTAGCTATCTCTTTGAAATGATCTCAATAATAGGAAAATAAAAGCCTTGACACTTCTTACAACACAGGCTGACATTAACAACCCACAAAGGTGCAGGACACTTTGAGATCATTGGTGCTGAGATGTAGTTTGGTGGCAGAATGAATGGATGCTTAGCCTGTGCGAGGCCTTGGGTTCAACACCTGCCACAGAGGTAGAGAGACCAGAGAGGGCTTCGATCAGCCACCTGCTTCCCGAGCAAGCATGAGGACCTGAGTTCAGATTCCTGGAACCCATGTAAAAAGCCGGGTGTGGCAGCTTGGCCCTGGACTCCCAGTGCTGGGAAGGGGAGGTAGGAGAATCCTAGGAGTTCAATAGCTAGCTAGTCTAGCTGAATTGGGCAGGTTCATTGAAGGACTCTCTCAAAAATGTGAAATGGAGGGCCATGCAGGAGGACACCCAGGATGGACCTCTGGTCTCCACATGCATCCTCACACATGTACATGTACACCTGTATGCACATAACAAAGTGATGTGAGCCCAGATACACACAGCTCTCCTTCACTAGCAAGCTACATGTCTGGCTGATTCTACTGAAGACTTAGACACCACTGAAAGGGCGTGTGAGAGAGCACCAGCGTCTATCCACAGACTCTCATCATTCCATCTTCTGATATATACCTTGACCCCTTGGCTGGCTAGCCTTTCTGGGTGCACATATACTTACAAATGAGAACAAGAAGGTTGTTGACCCCAGGGGTGCACTTATTCTTGCCTTTCCTTCTTCCTGCCCATCTTTTCAACAGGAGAGAGTCTATATTTCTCCTACATACAATGACTCAGATCAAATTTCCTCAGAGTTGAATGTCGAATGTCTCTACATCCCAATCTGGGATGCTGTCTGGCTTCCAGTGCTTGTTAAAATAGTGATCAAGAACAAAATTCTTCTTGGAACTTGTACTTCTAACCCCTCAATAGATACCTAGTGTGTGCATGTGTGTGCGTGCGCACGTGCGTGCGCACGTGTGTGTGTGTGTGTGTGTGTGTGTGTGTGTGTGTGTGTGTGTGTGTGTTAGTGCAGGTGCCCAAAGAGGCTGGTTGAATTGGATCCCCTGGAGCTGGAGTTACAAGGGGATTGTGAGCTGTCTGATGTGGGGGTCCTGGGACTTGAACTCAGGTCCTCTGAAAGAAGAGAAAATATTCTTACCCACAGAGCCATCTCTCTAGAGCTCATCCAGTGTGTTTTGTATGGTTGCTCACCTGTTAAACTTGCCTCCTCCCTAACTGAGAACTCTTTTTGTACTGCTTTGTACAAGAACAGTAGTTATGGCCTGAGCTTAGCTTTGACTACAGAGGCCTATCCTTTCTCTGTAATTTATTAGTTTGTAACTCTGAGTTCCGAAGAGAGTCGTTTTTACAATGTAGCTCTTTGGTGTGGTCAACAACAGCATCAGCCTTATGTACTTGTCAAGTATTAAATAATCAGTACCCATGCATATCTGTGTCTAACACAGTGAGTAGCAAACATTTTCACTGTCATGTGACTAACATTGTTATCCCATGCTAGCTGAGCACCAACTCCAGACAGACACAGAGAATGAACAGACGTTGAACATCAATTATTACCAGACAATGAAGCTCAACTTAGTGACAGAAATAACAAAATAAATAAATAAAGGAGCTATAAGAATACAGTAGGAGGGGAAGCTAGAGAGATGGCTTAGTGGGTAAAAGCTATGGATGCTCTTTCAGAGGATCCTGGTTTGATTCCCAGCACCCATGTGACAGCTCACAACCACCTGTAACTCTAGTTCCAGGGGACCCAGCGCCTTCTTCTGGTCTTCGAGGACACCAGGGATGCACTTGGTAAACAGACACGCAGGCAGTCAAGACACCCACATACATAAAAAAAAAATGAAATAAAGCAAATTGCTGGTGGCAAATTCTTGTCATTCTAATACTAGAGAGGTGGAGACGGGCAGATCTGGGGCTCACTGTCCAGCCAGCCTAGTCTAGTCAGTGAGCTCCAGGTCTTAATAAACAAGGTAGATAGTTCTCTCTCTCTCTCTCTCTCTCTCTCTCTCTCTCTCTCTCTCTCTCTCTCTCTCTCACTCACACACACACACACACACACACACACACACATACACATCAATACCCTTTCTGTGGAAGACTGGGGAAGAGAACCTACAGCCTTCCCTCAAAGATCTCCCTTTCTGATTTCTGTTCTACTTGGTGGCACCATCAGCCTAGCTCCTGACCTTTCTGCCCTGAGTTGTTGCTGGTAGTTGCAGAAACACTCTCACCTGTTTGGACTTGTAACCATCCCTGTACTGTCAAAGTTGGCAATCAGGGACCATGATGCCCTCCAAGAACACTGGGTGGAGGCTCAAGGTCACATGACATGCTCCAGGTTTGCTAATAGTCTGCATCGGAACATTACTACAGATGTGATGAAGACTGCAGTGGGCGGTGCTGGTGCATGCCCTTAGCCCCAGCACTTAGGCAGAGACGGGTGGATCCCTGAGTTTGAGGCCAGCCTGGGCTACACAGAAAACACCTTATCTTGAGAAAAGGAAAAAAGTAGTTCAAGAAGAAAACCCACGAAGAAAATATTCTGTAGAATATGTTCTCATCCCACCTACTTTGAAAAAAATGCTCACAAGGCCAAGAAGAAGTTATTTTACTAGCTAAATGGGCCAGTGAGTAGTTTTCTTAAGAATTTATTATGGATCTCTGTGAGAAGAGGGCAAGCATGATGCAGCCCTGGGTTCAGTCCCCAGCACCGCATGAATGAGGTGGGGGGTGCGCGCCACCTGTGACTTGCGAGATGGAAGCAGGATGATCAAATTTCAACACATCCTCAGCTATATAGTGAGTTGAACCAGTCCAGGGTACTTGAGACCCGTCTTAAAAACAGTTTCGTTCTTGTTCTATGTAAGTGGGAAATTAATCTATTTTAATCAAGGTGGTTAGTTGGAATGATTCTAGAGCTAAAGAAAATGGGTTCAAGGTCTGGATCGTCCTGTGTCACTTCCCCATCTTGTTTCACAGGATTGTGAAGTTAAAAATAACCCATGTACAAACCCTTGGAGACATAAGCAGCGAGAGAGTGCTGGCCCTTGAGGTAGCATGACGTATGGAGAGAGTTTGAAATGAATACCGTCATGCTTTCAAAACTGACTCCTCAGGCGTCCCAGCATTTCCCTCCACCATGGACCCACAGCGAGGAGGATGTCTCTGGAGTTGCCTTGACAGATAGGTCTCAGGTTAACAAAGGGAAGAACAACGGTTTGTGAGTGTGTGTGTGTGTGTGTGTGTGTGTGTGTGTGTGTGTGTGTGTGTGTGGTTACTGTTGACGATGACCAGGCTGACAAACGGTTTTGGGTCCAGATTTCCCCCTGCATTATTAATGAAAAATTTCATATCACCTGAGGCTAACCTCGTTCCTCTCACAAGTCTTTGGCGACTAACAATCTCACTGGCGTCTGAAGAGGAGGCTGCCAAGTGACTTTTCTCCCCACCCTTCCTTCCCCTTAAGAGATGCTTCGACACGCAGCTTCAAATTAGGTCTGAATAAAAGACCATGATAAATAAGTAAGTGTCTCCCTACACAGACTGCCACTTGTTTGGGGATTAAAGTATCGATTTTTGAATGTGGCCGAGATTTAGATGCAGGTTAATTAAACATTTACATATATGTGCTGAACAATATATTGCACCGTGCAATAATGTGCATTTTAATCAGAAACCGTGGGTGTTTGTGTTTGCTTTCTCCATGTTAATTGGCACCATGCTGGTTCCCGCTTACGTATTTGGCTAGATGGAAGAAAATAGACATGATGTTTTAAATATTTTAATTAGGACCAGCAGTTGTCGGCTCCCTCATTTCTCATTGGACTGTTTCACATGCATGAATAAATTAGCTCGCCTGGAAGTACTCTGCAGAAAGTGGTTGCCCTCTGGCCATAAGAAGAGCCCCATTCATTAATACTTTAATGAAATTAGCTGTGAGCAAAATATTATTCCTTTTAACTGTGTTCTAATTTCTTAATTTTAATTAGGCACATAATTGTAGGGTGCTGAAATTATCTTCATGTTCAGCAGCTAAAGTTCCATCATCAGGAGCCTGTGGCGGGGGCACTGAGCACTCCCTGTGCGTGCGGTCCAGCAGGAAATTTCCATCTGACTTTCTTTCTTCTTCACCAAAAATCTCTGCTACCACCTCATTTGCCATATGGAGATTGTGATTTAAAACTCCTTCAGAGGCTTTGGGAGAGAAGCAACATGGTCTCCCATGAATCTGGACTGTTTTCTTCTTCTTCTTCTTCTTCTTCTTCTTCTTCTTCTTCTTCTTCTTCTTCTTCTTCTTCTTCTTCTTCTTCTTCTTCTTCTTCTTCCTCCTCCTTCTCCTCCTCCTCCTCCTCCCCCTCCTCCTTCTCCTCCTCCTCCCCCTCTTCCCCTTTCCCCCCTCTTCCCCCTCTTCCTCCTCCTCCCTTCCTCTTCCTCCTCTTCCCCTCCTCCTCTTTCCCCTCTTCCCCCTCTTCCCCTCTTCCCCCTCTTCCCCCTCTTCCCCCTCTTCCCCCTCTTCCCCCTCTTCCTCCTCCTCTTCCTCCTCTTCCTCCTCCTCGTTCTCCTCCTCTTCCTCCTCCTCCTCTTCCCCCTCTTCCTCCTCTTCCTCCTTCTCATCCTCCTCATCCTCATCCTCCTCTTCCTCTTCCTCCTCCTCCTCCCCCTTTTCTTCTTCTTCTTCTTCTTCTTCTTCTTCTTCTTCTTCTTCTTCTTCTTCTTCTTCTTCTTCTTCTTCTTCTTCTTCTTCTTCTTCTTCTTCTTCTTCTTCTTCTTCTTCAAGTTCATGTACATGGGACCCATATGAGATATGATTCCAGTTGTAGAGTACATGCCTAGGATGCATTGGTTCCATTCCCAGAGCTGCAAAAAACCAGGGATAGTGTTCCAGGCCTGTAATCCTATCACTCAAGAGTTGGAGGGAGAAGGATAAGAGACACAACGCCATCCTCCATTATATAGCAAGTTGATGCCAGTGTAGACTATGTGAGAGTCTGTGTCAATTAGTTATGTAATAAAATGGGAAAATATACTTATCCTAGGTCCCATGTAAAGATCCCCTCACATGGTTTTGTTGTAGGACTCTCCCAAGTGCCTCACTTCACCACTTCCTTTTAGCTGTTTCTAATGGATGCCAGCAGGACGAGGCAGCAGGAGTAGAATATGTCCTCCTGTCAATCACCAGCTCATGACTCAGCCCCTGCTTCATGCAAACATGGTTGTCAAATTTATGAATTGAAAAGACCTCATGATTTCAGTGCTAAAGTTTTCTGATTAAAATTGTGGCATTTGGGGGTTGGCGAGATGGGGCATGGAGAATGGTTAAGTGCATAGCTGTTCTTGCAAAGGACCCAAGGTCAGTTCCCAGCATCCACATGGCAGCTCATAATTGTCTGCAACTCCAGTTCCAGGGAACCTGGAGCCCTCTTTTGCCCTGTGTAGTAATCACACACACACATGGGACACACACACACACACACACACACACACACACACACACACACACACACATATATATAGGCAAAACACTCACACCTAAAATATAAATAAATAAATATTTAAAGTGAAGCATTTTATAATGCTTTATGTAAATGAATCCACAGATGGATATGAAAGTGGACCTTCTGAGTTCTAATTTTAGAAGACGCAGCATGCAATCTGAATTGAAATTTAAGTTAGAGGCTACAAGTCTGTATGCGGTGGTCCATGTTGTTCCCCTCAAATCAAGATTAGTCATGGCAGGAAATTTCTGAAAAATTGGAATGTTCCTTTAATAATTGTTAGTAGCAGTCTCAGCTACCGCTGTCATTGCAACATTGTATACCTGGACTCTTGGTGTTTCAGTGAACAGAGAAAGGCGTCCGACACATTATAGACAGGTCTCTGAGTTCAAGGCGAGCCTGGTCTGCATAGCAAGTTCCAGAACAGACAGGGCCTCATCATGAGACCCTGTCTCAAAAAGTCCCATATTTAATCATCTATGCAAAGTGATAACAATACCTTGATTAAATCTTTACAGGAAGTTTTAAATGAGATAAAACCAGAGAAGACCTGATGCATACTGAGCACCCAGTAATGTTAGGAAATAGTATTGACATTCTGAGTCCTGGTGATTAAATGCAGGCCGCCAGTCTGTAAGCTGTACAGCACGTCTTACTGTTTTACAGTGTACAAAGCTCTCTAACCTGTGATCTCAGCTTAACTGCGTCTCTTTCATAAAAATAGATCTGCATCCAGCTTTTCAGAAAAGGCAGATGTCATCCCAACTACTGTCATTGTAGGTGTTTTCTGCCCGCTCTTTGCAATGCTGGGATTTAAACTCAGGGCCACGAGGACCAGGCAAGCACTGTACTGATGATCAGCATTAACCCCTCATTCATTTTCTTTAAAACATAGTGCCATTAAAGAGGTCATAGCTTAGATCTGCGTGCTGCTCACCCGTGCCAGTATCCACAGTCATTTTCTTTGTGACAATCACGTCCACTTGTTAACTGTCTTGCACAGGCTGGGTGAGTGCTCTCCCACTGAGACCCATCTGTAGCTCTGTATGTTCATTTTGTATCCGCTCTGTGCCTTCTAAGAATTTCCTTCTTATTGGTTGGGCCTTTTCATTTTGCTGATGATATTTCTACTACACAGAAGTTTACCTATACTCAAATTTATCAATCTCTGTCAAAATAATTCATTTTCTTTCATTATTAAACAATTCCTTCTATACCTTTAGATCCTAAAAAGGGCTTTTCTACTATGTGTTTCCCCCCTAAATATCTGGAAGTTTTCCTATCTGTCTCCTCCTCCTCCTCTTCTTCCTCCTCTTCTTCCTCTTCCTCCTCCTCCTCCTCCTCCTCCTCCTCCTCCTCTTTCTCTTCCTCCTCCTCCTCCCCCCCTTTCCAAGACAGCATCTCAGTATGTAGTTACTGGCTGTCTTGGAACTCACTCTGTAGATCAGACTGACCTTGAATGCATAGAGATCCATCTGCCTCTGCCTCTGCCTCTGCCTCTGCCTCTGCCTCTGCCTCTGCCTCTGCCTCTGCCTCTGCCTCTGCCTCTGCCTCTGCCTCTGCCTCTGCCTCTGCCTCTGCCTCTGCCTCTGCCTCTGCCTCTGCCTCTGCCTCGTACTGGGATTAAAGGCATGTTCTACTGTATCCGGCCTGAAAGCTTGATTTTTATATTTAGTTTTTAATGAACTTAATTTCATGCATAGCACTACTCATGATATAAACAAATATTTTGTTTCCCATGTGTCTGGCTGTGTGTGCTAACCATTCAGTGTCTAGTCTTTCTCAGCTCTTATTTATACCTCAGGTTCTCAGCTGTGTGGCTGCCATACTTCATTGCACTATTTATTTCTCCCTGAGCCACATCACATTTTTATTTATTGCAGAGTTACAGAAATCCTCCAAGCCTCAACTTCTAATAAGTTTCCGAATTGGTAAGGTAAATTGCCCAGACTTCAGTCTTTGAGATCTCTTTACCTGATTCATACTTCTCACATCCATGTAGAGTCAACCTCTGAGATCATACACACATGCATGCACATACATCACACATAGACACATGAACAAACATATACACACATGATCATGCATACTTGCACATGCAGACACACAAACACACATAGACGTACACACACACATATAGGTACACATTTGTTGGGACTTTGAGATTAAAGAAATTTGCAAAAAGTGGCACAGTTATGATATTGAATTTCCCCCTTATCCATTTACTATCTTTTGATTTTTATTCTTTCATTGTCTTTTAATAGCTTCATGATTTCATCTGTACAATTATTGCACATATATAATATTTTTGATTTTTCTAACTTTGACCTTTAATCTACTTTCTGATGTTATTTTTGTGGATGGTTTTTCCACTTCTCTAGTTTTCTCTTTTGCTATGTCTAATATTATGGTGACCCATTCATTAAAATCTCCATTTCAATTCTTGAGGCTTTGAGTCTGAAATTTGTATTTAAATCTTAAGAAGAGGCACACCTTGAAGCCCTGTGACAACATTCTCAGTTGTCCATCTACCTGTTAAGTGCATTAGTCAATCTCTTCTCGGCTTTTTGGCTAAGATCAAGTGTAGTATCTGTTCTTATCAGCTTAAATGCATTAGTCCTTTTAAAGGAGCACTCGTAAGCATATGGGCTGCTGGAAAGGAATCAGGAGACTAGGTAGGTGCTTCTAAAAGCAGCCGCGTGCATCTGGCTATCGTCAGAGGTATCCACATAGGGGATTCCTTAGAAAGCAACAGGTCCCATTAATCAGAAAGACCTCGCAATCCACCATGCTTATGTGTGAAACTAAACCCTCAAATTGCAGCTAATCAGACTATGGCACATTCTATTCCAATTAAGATTTATGAGGTATTTGCTAAACCACATCCTTTTACACTGTGAGGGTGAGACCACAGAGCTGGTGTCACTGAATGTGGGTTTGCTGGTGTGAGTGTGTGACTCTGTAGGGTGGGGTGTGAGGTTTGTTAGGGTGTGACTCTGTAGGGTAGAATGTGGGGCATGATGGTTTGTATATGCTTGGCCCAGGGAGTGGCACTATTAGAAAGTGTGGCCCTGTTGGAGTAGGTGTGGCTTTGTTGGAGTAGGTGTATCACTGTGGGTGTGGGCTTTAAGACTCTCATCCTAGCTGTCTGGAAGCCAGTATTCTCCTAGCAGCCTTCAGATGAAGATGTAGAACTCTCAGCTCTGCCTGCACATGGACGCTGCCATGTTCCTGCCTTGATGATACTGGACTGAACCTCTGAACCTGTAAGCCAGCCCCAGTTAAATGTTGTCCTTATAATATTGCCTCTGTCATGGTGTCTCTTCACAGCAGTAAAACCCTAACTAAGACATGGGGTTTGTTAGGATCTGACTCTGTAGGGCGGGATGTGGGACTTGGGAGAGTATTGACCCATGGGTGGAGTAAGTTATGTGGGGTTAGCGGGAAATTTGCCAACAGTAGGAAGTATCTAAACAGTCTGTGGGTGTAACCGAAGAAGCCAACAGGGAGTGACTCTGAGGTGCTTCTGGCAGCGCCAGTGCAGCTTGCATTTTGCATTGTTACCGCAGCCTCGCTTCTAAAAGCACAGCACACACATCACAAATGATATCCACCATTCCAGGCAAACCGACGCTGCCTGAAACCGCTCTGCTCAGATTCAGATCTTCATTATGTTATGCACTGTATGCCCCCACCACACACACATCCATATGTTTCTTCTCTTTACAGAAACATGGTGGTTTAATGACAGAAGACAAATTTCCAATATTCCTACACAGTCAAATTCTTCTCCACACAAACAAGTATGTCTCTGGATTGTGTCATGTAGAATGCTTGACTGCAAAAGTTGATGTTTGAGTTGCGGGAAAGTTTCATTTCAAATGTTAAATGAACCTTGACTTGGGATTAGGACAGAATTTCCAGTTTCTGAAATAGTCCTAAACGTGCACCTTTCATCTTGTACTACGTGTTTATTAAAGTGGCACTTCCCAGCAGTGACTATTATAAACCAAAGTATCTGTCAACTTCGAAAAATGAAAGGTGGGCCGAGTACTGCAATATCAAACATTCGCCCAAGATTTAATTTTTAAATATGTTTTTATTCGTGTGTCAGAAGGGTGTGGGTTTATGCACATGGGAGGGTGATGCCAACAGAGGCCAGAAAGGGGTATCAAGTCTCCCAGAGTTGGAGTTACATGTGAGTCACGTGACATGGGTGCTGAAAGCTGAACCGAGTCCTCCAGAAAAGCAACTGCTGAACCGAGTCCTCCAGAAAAGCAACTGCTGAACCGAGTCCTCCAGAAAAGCAGTTAGTTCTCTAAGCTGCCGAGCTGCAAGGTTTAATTTTTTTATGCAAGAATAAACAAGCATATCCATCTTACTCATATGCTAATTTGCTTTAACTTTTTTGCACACTAAATGGCTTTTTATTAAATAGGCAAATGAAATAGGAAACAGCTTAGTAGTTGAGGGGAAGGTACTGACAGGCAACCATTTCAAGGTTTTCAGTTAGTAGATGCAAGACTTAAAAAAATCTGCCTATGTGGGTATTACTCTTTCTAACAAAGCACTGCAAAGTTTATTCTAAGCTATACTGTTGCTTAATTAGGATCAACTGTAAAGAATTCCTTCCCCCTAAGGGCAGGTTTATCCTATATCCACAGCTCCTGGATGAACAGAGCTTAGACCTATAGGCTTCTGTACAGTAGTTCCCCGGTAAATGCTAATTCAATGAAGCTAGACATGGTCACTTTTACACAGCTTAGTTAAGTGGTTGTCAACAGTCTGTTTCCCTGCTTGACTGCTTTAATAAACCTTTTCCGCATGTTGAAACACACCCCTCCCAGCAGGGCTTATCAGACAGGGCCGGTTAACGTTAATGGGTAATCCTTGGGACAATCTACGTATAAATTAAGATGTCTACAAGAACTTTACTTTTTTTTTTTTTTTTCCGGAGCTGGGGACCAAACCCAGGGCCTTGTGCTTGCTAGGCAAGCGCTCTACCACTGAGCCAAATCCCCAGCCCCAAGAACTTTACTTTTATCTGCATTTACTTTTTGCGGAATTTCTTCCCATGCCATAAGCTTTTGTTTCTTCAGTTTCTTCTGGGTTATCTTTTTCTTCTGTACGACCTCCTCTTCTGGCTTTGGAACAGTCTGTTCCTTTTCGGTGAGGATCATCTCGATGTGGCAGGGGGAGTCGTGTACGGATTAATCCAGCCATGAGCTCTGTTTGTCGGGCAGTTTAGGTGCCTTGTTCACCTGGATATGCTCGACCACTAGAGACTCTACATCCAATCCCTTAGGTTTGCCACTATTCTCCACATCTTTAATTATGTGCAGCAAAAAATTCAGCACCAGTGTCCAGCCCCACTGTTTGGCCAGAATGGCACACACATGGCTTTTTGAAAGTGACATCTTTCAGGCATTTAGTGGATTTTCAGATATGCATACCCTTTGAGTGTTCTTAAAGTGAATATGAATAGTTGAACCTCTTGATTTGCATGATTTTTGTAGGGTTTTCTGAGTCAAGAGAGTAGTGAACCAACTTCATAGGTGTCTTAGGGTTACTGCTGTGAACAGACATCATGACCAAGGCAACTCTTATTAAGGACAACATTTGATTGGGGCTGGCTTACAGGTTCAGAGGTTCAGTTCATAATCATCAAGGCAGGATCATGGCAGCATCCAGGCAGGCCTGGTGCAGGAGGAACTGAGAGTTCTACATCTTCACCTGAAGGATGCTAGCAGAATACTGGCTTCCAGGCAGCTAGGATAATAGCTCACACCCACAGTGATACACCTACTGTAACGGGGCCACACCTTTTAATCGTGCTACTTCCTGGGCCAAGCATATATAAACCATCACAATAGGTCACCTCAGGATGCTTAAAGGAAGAACTTGCTTTCTTCTGCAAAAAATGGTAAAAGTACGTGTATACCAAATAATTATTTTAAAATAAATTTCTTTGTCATGGTTTTTATTGACAAGGACTGTGTGGCACCTGGTCTAGGCATGACTGTGAGAGGGTCTAACTCTGGGCATTCCCAAGGATCATAGCTCTTGACCACAGTTTTGCATTGATAACTGGAGCAGGGTTAGTTTGCAATTAAAGGTGCACAGACTCTGTCTTTTTCTAACCAGGGATGAGTTTCTTTCTTTCTTTCTTTCTTTCTTTCTTTCTTTCTTTCTTTCTTTCTTTCTTTCTTTCTTCCTTCCTTCCTTTCTTTCTTCCTTTCTTTCTTTCTTTTTCTTTCTTTCTCTCTCTCCTTTCTTTCTTTTCTTCCTTCTTCCCTCCCTCCCTCTCTTTCTTCTTCTTCTTCTCATTATTATTATTATTATTATTATTATTATTATTATTTCTGATTGCTACTAGAAACAGGAAAGTTGAGAGATTCATCATTTCCAATTGGCTGTGTTGATGTATAAACAATATAGAATATAATGTACTGTGTGCTGATGTGGCATGACCATGTGGAATGCTGATTCTGTACCTGTGGCCAGTCTTCCATCACCTGGAATCTCTCAGGATAGAAGATGGAAGGAGAGGGTCCCAGGACCTCTGGGGCATCACCCATCACTTGACCAAACAACTGCTTCTGACTGCGTAATCAAGAACATTATTTACTGATAGAAATGGTTGGAAAGAAACAATTTTGAGACTGTCAAAAGTGCAGCTTTGGATTTAAATTATTTAATGCTGAGAACTCATGGAAAAATTGATCAATCTGTATCTATCATCTATCATTGATTATTTGTTAATATCTACTATCATCTATCAATAGATCATTTGTCTAATTATCATCTATCAAACTGTTTACTATTTATTTTTATCTGTTTACTATTTACATATAATCTATCATCTATTGGGCTACCTATTTATCGTCATCAGGTTTATAATTTGCATCTTCTATTTATGATCTATCAATCTATCATCTATTATCTACTATCTTTAAATCAATTTTTTGCTTGATTTTTTTCTTTTGAGACAGGGTTTCTCTCTGTATCCTGGATGTCATCTTGAACTCAGAGATCTGCCTGCCTCCACACCCAGCTTTGGAAATCAGTTTTCTATCCATTTTGTTCATTATTCAAAAGTGGACCTTAAAAACGCATAGAATTGCATACACACACACACACACACACACACACACACACACACACACTTTTTTTTTGGAAAATATTGAAAGATGACAGGTATCAAACTAATAGAAAAACCACAGACCAAAATGTTAACTAATATCCCCTCACCACATTGGGACTACGCATTGTTTTTATTTTCTTTGAGCTTGCCTGTGTTTCACAAAATTTCTGCAATGAGTGTGAATCATGGTTTAAATAAATGTTAAATTACTTAAATAATAAATAACTCATTATAATAACTTCCTGGAGTATCCTAGCAAGTGTCAAGCAGCATCACTTAATGTCAAAACTCACGCTTACTCTCTGAAACAGACGTGTCGAAAGGAAGAGAGGGTGGGGAGAGGGAGGCTATGCTGAGAGGAGGGCTCTGTTTAGCTGTGATGAGGGGGACACAGTGTGCTTGTGAAAGACGTTTCTCCACCAGCATAAGGGAATCATAACTGCTGACAGCATCGCAAAGTGCTGGCTAAAGTGGGGCTAAAATAGGTCTTTGACCTCAATATCCCAAACTGCTATATCCTTGGGAATCTTCATTCATAAAGCGTCTCTCCATAGTCACTGGCATTTTGTAGGGAGACCTCCTCCAGGACACAGAGAGAATGGGCAAGCCGGCTCCTACGCCACAGTGGGCTGGCCCCTTCTACCCTCCTTCCTATGGATGAGACACCTGCCAATAAACTCACGCCTCTGTGACCTCCCTCTACTCACTCTCCCATGGTAGCCAGTGGTTTGAAAGACTACACATGAGGCAGTGTTCCCACTGGCCTTGCCACACCCATGCTTACATTTCCCTCCATAGTCAGACTAGTCTGAAAATTCAATTAGGCCCTGAACATGGCTAATTACAGGGTTTCCATGGCTTCACATTTGCCTTAAGAATAAGATCTCTAAAATGGCCAGCAAGGCCGGTCCTGCTTGGTTAGGGTCCTGCCCATTAACCCTTGATGTTCTGAAACAAAAGAGCTGCCCTTGGTACCATCCCTCATCCCTGCACCCTCATCCCTGGGCCTATCTTTCTTTTTATCCTTTCGTTTTGAGCCCTTCACAACATCTGCTCTCTTTTACAGTATCTCTTTTGGGTTTCTACCCCTCCTTCCAAGCAGTCATCAGTCTCTGATTGTCTGATTTGGGTAATTGCCTTGTATCATGCTGATCTTTTATTCTTAGGCAGCTTACTTGGAAATGGAAATCACTTGTTCCCCAACATATCTCCTATGGACCCAGAAACTGACTGCTTAACAGGAGCCCAGTAATTGTTTGTTGAATGAATGAATGAATGTCTTAAAGTTTCTTTGAAGGGTCCTTTGTTCACTTCTCTCACTCTTCTACTGGCAACCACTAGTTTGAAAATAAGAGGGAAGAGAAAATTGGACGCCTGCTTGTCAACTAGGAAGGCCCTAGAATACTCTGGGTGATGGGCCTGGAGCCTGCCTATGGAGGACCATCTTAATTACATTAGCTGTGGTGGAAAGTGCCTCCCACTGTGGATAGTATCCATTACCTGGTGGAGATCCTGGGCTGTATATATGCAGAAGGGAAGCCAAGCAGCAGGATGAGGTCATGGCTCTCCTATTCTTGACCATAGAGGCAGTGTGACCAGGGCTTCAAGCTCCTGCTGCCTTGATGCCTCACAGAACAGACTGTCCCTTGAACTGTGATCCAGAAGGAACCTTCCTACCTTAGGTTATTCTGTCAAGTATTGCATTGCAACAAGAAGAATAGAAAACAGGACATCCTTTGGGCTGACCTATGGTGTTGCTCTTAGTAATAAGTGAGGGTTGGGAGTTCCTGGGAAGTAGACTAGCTCCAGAAAACAGCCAGTGGTATACTTTAGTCAGACTTTTGCATTTTTTAACTGATACTTTGTTTTCTGCTTCTTTCTTTTTTAATTAAAAAATATATATTTGAGACTGTTATGCAAGAGTAAAGTATTTACATCGTGTATTTATACCTTCCTTCTCACCCCAACTCCTCTGGGTTTCCCTTCTCTCTCAAATTCATGGCCTCTAATTATCCTCACATACACATATGAAATGCATACATTATCACAACATGCTTAACCCAGTTAGTGTGGCCCATTTGTATGTGTGTGTTTAGGGCTGACTATCTGAGATTGGATAACCTATTGGGGGCATATTCCTGGAGAAGTCTGATTCTCCCTTTCTCAGAAGCCATTAAATGCCTGCAGCTCTTCATCCAGAGGTGGTGCCTTGTAAGATTCCCCTACACATGCTCACATGTCAACTGGTGCTGTCATTGTGCATGTCTTGTTTAAGCATCCAGAGTGTTGAGATTTTACCCATGCAGATTTCCTGTCATATATAGAAGACACAACAGACGTCCTGGTCCTCTGGCTCTTAAAATCTTCCCACCCTTTCTTCTCTGATGTTCCCTGAGTCTTGAGTGTAGGGGTTGGGTCATAGATCTGTTGTTTGAGGCTGGGCGCCCCACAGCCAGCTCTTCTCTGCATTTTGCACCATCTCTTTCTTAGTTTGGCCATAGCAACTGTGAAAAAGAAGAGGAAGTTTTCCAACTGAGTTTGAGGCTCATCTGGGTCCTCGTAGGAAAAGGAATGTGGGTGGCAGTTGAATGGCGTTATGAAGTGATGGGGAAAGAAACTGGAAAAGCATGCCTTAGGACATGTATTAGAGCCATGTGTGGTGGTGTGTGCCTATCATCCCAGCTTTTCCTGAGGCGGAGACAGAGGGTTGGGGGTTCAAGCCCATCCTGGGCCATGAAGCAAGTTGAAAGCCAGTTGAGCTTCATAATAGACCCTGTATCAAAACTGTAACTTCGAAAGAATTTTAAAAAGAAAAGGAAGGAAGAAAGGGAGGGCAAGAGGGAGGGTGGGAGGGCAGGAGGGAGGGGAGGAGGGCAGGAGGGAGGGCAGGCTTAAGGAAAAGAAAACCATTCGGTTCTTTAAAGAATCTTTCAGAGTGATGACTGAACTCTGAGCGCAGGATTTCAGTGGGGCGATGAGCCACCACTTGCCTGTACCCACCCCCACCCCAGCACAAATAAAAGATACAATTTCCTCCTGGAGGAGAGGTGTGACTGTTGGGAATCTCATTCCTCTTTGTCAACCTTCACTCCCCACACCTTTCCTATATGGAGACCGGGGGTCAGTTACCAACACTAACTAAGGTGAGGCCCGGCTTATGAAAGAAAGGAAATGTCACGGTCTGTTTAAAAGGAAACTCACATTGAAATCTCTTCTGCCTGAGAACTTTAAATTGTTTTTTCCACTTGATTCATGGCAAATTGAACACGTGCAATAATGTATCCTTTCTTCTCCCTTTCCTCCGCTATGTTTAAATGAGGTCTCTGAAAGAAGAAACAATAATGACAATTTCCTTTAACTTTCCATTCAGGGCTGGATGGAGTCCTGCCTTACAGTTTCACTTGTTGTGAAGGAAGGGTGTGAATTCTCGAGTTGCACATTGCCTCTGTGTGGTTGGAAAGATTGCCTCAGGCCCCGCCACTCACAAAGTCACCGAGATCCATCGCTTCCTATTGTGTGGTAGAGGGTTAACATTAACGGTTTGTGATCAGTGATTTTTCTAAAAGAAGTAACATCTGCATTTTAAACGTGAATTTTAAGCAGAAAGACCTAGATGCATGAGGCGAGCCCTCAGAAGCCAGCTAACTGTGTTTTATATCATTAATTACTGCTGCTTATCAAAGTGCCGTCTCCAAGCTAATTGCTGAGTCCCAGGGGGTCTCACTAAGATGAGCTATGGCCAAGAATAAACAATAAAACCCAAAATCAGCAGAGGTGGCTGCTTTAACGCATCGAAGAGCTACTGAATGTCTGCAGTCATCTCTGCGTCAAGTTGGTCGAGGCAGAAACTGGTCATAGGTGGATGATTGATTTGAGCGCAGTTCCTACCAGGATGAAAGAAACGGACTCGTCTCCACCTGAGGTCACGGCTAATCCCAGCACACCCAGGTTCTACCTTTAGATTGCTGTGGGCAAAATTAAGCCGGAAAGTTAGCAATTCAGACTTTTAAAGACCATTTTCTTTCCAGCAGGACAGGATGGAAACAGAGCTACCTGTCTTCCCCACGCACCAACCTTTCCTAGCCCAGGGTGAGCTCTTGGTGCCTCTAGCTGCCAGTACTAGTGGGCAGACTTCCTGTCACTACAGAACTTTCAATCTGCTGCATTCCTTTAACAGCCATCACTCGACCTCCGGTCCTACTGTCTCCTGACATTATTTACATTAATTTTTTAAAACTCACACACAAGAGCTGAGCATGTGACTGTTGGAAGAGTGCTAGCCTTGTGTGTTTTAAGTGTCAAACTCTGGGACAAATGGCTGAGATGCCCATTGGGCATATCAAAGTGAACCTGGCCTCCAGGTCCTCCCATACCCTCTCCTCCACAGTCTGTGACAACTACCCACCAGGCACGCCTGGCTTTTCCAGAACTAACTTGTAAAGTTTCCTGTGTCTGACCCGGAAGTTCTCTCCAATTGATAACTACTGGCAAATGAAAAGGTTGGCTCTCTAATGGAGTATCAATGCAAACCATTCTTTATGGTTCAGTTTTGTTTTTTTAAGTAGAATAATAGTAATTTTTATTAGAAAATTTGTGTTAAATTTATTTTTCTCCAGGGACTAAGCCACTACCCAAAGACTGACCATGGGCTCCAACCTCATAGGTAGCAATGAATAGCCTAGTAAGATCACCAATGGAAGGAGAAGCCCTTGGTCCTGCCAAGACTGAACCCCCAGTGAACATGATTGTTGGGGGGAGGGTGGTAATGGGGGGAGGATGGGGAGGGGAACACCCATAAAGAAGGGGAGGGGGAGGGGATAGGGGAGTGTTGGCCGGGAAACCAGGAAAGGGTATAACAATCGAAATGTAAATAAGAAATACCCAAGTTAATAAAGATAAAAAATATTTTTCTTTCTATACTAGGTATTTATTAGATTTAGCTTTGTCTGACAATCACAGGTTCACTTCTCTTATACTGTCATCTCCACACAGCAGAATATCCAGTCCTTTTCCATTCAAGCTGCTTGTCTGTATATTAATAAAATGATTACCTCCTTCTTTCTATATGTCACATGGTTTTTAAAGGACAGCAACTTTTTTTTTTATTTAAGGGCAGGCCCCATACCCAGCAGTAGGTGGCCAACACAGAAGTTCTTTGTCTTGTAATGGTTGGTCAGAGCATTTTTTCTAAGTCTCTCATATATAATATGGGATTCCTATTTGTACACGTGTGTTGTTTCTGTATCTATGTGTTTCTTTGTTTTGTCCTATTACAGTTTGTTTGTTATTTATTTTTTTAAATATTTATTTATATTATTTATATGAGTATACTGTAACTATCTTCAGACACACCAGAAGAGGGCATCAGATCCCATCACAGATGGTTGTGAGCCACCATGTGGTTGCTGGGAATTGAACTCAGGACCTCTGGAAGAGCAGCCAGTGCTCTTAACCGCTAAGCCATTTTTCCAGCCCTGTTATTTATTTTACTATTTATTATTCTTTTTAAATTATATTTTTATATTTATAAAATATTTTTATTTATTATTTTATTCTTTAGATGTCTGTTTGTTTTCTAAGTGGAGACAGAGACGATGTGGATTTAGGTGGGAGAGAAAGAAGGAGGATCTCAGAGGAGCTGATGAAAGGAGAAGTCATAGTCAGAATATATTGTATTTAAAAACCTACTTTTTATAAAAGAAAAATAAAGGGAGATTTTTTTCATGTGTTAGTGGGACCATAAGATCGATATTTTTCTTGGCCTGGCTATATTTATAGAAACAAAATGATTTCCCATTCTTCCCATGATATTACAGATGAAAAATTTTGTTTTCTGGGTCCAGCAAGATGGCTCAGTGCGTAAAAGTGCTTGCCACCAAGCCTGAAAATCTGAGCTCTGTCTCCAGGACACTCAGGTGGAGGAGAGAATTGATTCCTACAGTTGTACCTGATCTGAACATGCAGCCTGTGTCATGGGTGCAAATTTGTACACGCACACATGCACAAAGAAGAATTAATGTGTGATAAATGATTTTTTAAATAAAGAATGAAAAATATCTTTACTGTATGTCCTCACATGGTAACACTGGTTCATTTCATGCCTCTGCTTCCTTCAGGTGATTTATTTATTTGTTTAGTCATTCATTCATTCATTCATTTAGTGTGTGTGTGTGTGTGTGTGTGTGTGTGTGTGTGTTCTGCTTTTGTGTGATACATGTGAAGGGACATAGGGATTAGGCATGCATGTTCAAACTGAAGTCTTTATGCTTACATGGTAAGCTCTCTTACCTAAGGTAAGCCATCTCCCTGCTCCTCATTTTGAAGTTCAAAAATGATGTTGAGTTTGTAAATCTATTGGGAAAATATTTCCCAAGGGGTCCTCCTTTCTGTAGTTGGTGGACAGGGAAGGCCAGCTTTTAGGTTCATGATTCAGTTCTCTCCTTCTACCATGTGGGTCACAAGGATTGGGTTGTCAGGCCCTTGGTAGCAAGCCCCTCTGCCTACAGAGCCTTCCCATCACCTCCAGTAAGGGAGCTCTCCTCCACTTCCTTCATTCAGGTCTATGGATTGCAGAGAATTGGAGCCCTAGGAACACTGCTTCCCAGAGCAAGTCCTGGCTAATATAAATGACTCCAGACAGAAAACCAATGAGACAGGAAGAGACTGAGAAAGGCAAGAGCAGGAAGAGAGGACTAGCATGAAGAAGAGAGGGGAGATGGGAGAAGAGACATGATTAGAAAAACGGAAAGAAACAGAGAGAAAGAGATGGGAACGTCCATGTTGATGGTCTTCAGAGTGGAACGGACTGTGAGAACCATCCAGACATCCTTGCTGTGAAAGAGGGCCCCAAACAGACAAAGATCTTCCCTGGAAGCCAATAGCTGGAGGATTCCCCACCCCACGCCAAATTTCTCCTAGAGAGTAAGAGAACAGCCGTTGATGCCCGTAGCCACTAGATGATCGTCCTGTTGGATGTTTGGAGTCACCTTCGAAGGCATCAAGCCCTGCCCAGGACCTGCTCCTTCTGAGCAAGTGTCATCTTGGCAAGTGAGTTTGTAAAACGGGGTGCGATTCTCGCATTTGGCTTTGGGGAAATGAGTCCATATCCTGATAAGAATCCATTCCCATTCCCTGCTCCTCAGATGAGGAGGCCACCGCATCATGGACCGAGTGCTCCCTTCCCAGCTTAGCTGAAAACACAAGGGCAGAGATGGCCTCACTGTCAAAAACGAACCACTTCAAAGGATGGCCCTTCGGTGGAAATGTGGAGCAGGCCCGGTGTGTTCCCGGGGTGCACGCTGGCTCCCTGAGCTTTGTCCAAGGTCGGGCTTATGTACTAGGCAAATAGGAACAGTGAAAGCTCAGGTTCTCTCTAAGACCTCATCTAGATGTGGGTATTACAGGTAGAGTCAGGGAGGCTGATAGCACAAGTATTCCTTTAGGATTCTGGTGTCAGAGGAAGGAACTCCTCGGCTCCGAAGCTGTCAGATCTCCCTTAATTATGATTAATAACACACACATACTTGAGAAAGCTTTTTTCCTCTCTCTTTCTCCTCATGCTGACTTTCTTAAAATGTCCCTTTGCTAAATGTGAGCTCAGTAATCAGTGCAGCCACAGCTATAGGAACAGACTGGGGCGATGTCTCTGTGCAGTGGGGCCCAAAGCATTGTGCTCGGCTGTGTTTGATGGTTCGGACACTCTGTAGAGAGCACGCTGGTTCCAATGCTGTGCATTTTGTGTAGCCTTTATTTCTCTTTTCCTCCCTTTTTCTTTCCCTCCCTTTTTCTTTCTTTTTCTACATTGTTTCTCACTTGTTTTATTTGTTTTCTTTTCTGGAACAGGGTCTACATATTGTACCCCAGGCTGGCCTACAACTCACGATGTAGCCTGTGCTAGCCTCAGACTCACAACAATCCTCCTGCTTCAGCCTCCCAAGTACTGAAATCACGGGCATAAAGTGCACACACATCCTCTTTTCTGCAAGATTTATGGTTACACAGTGCAGAAAGAGTGTTTGGGGGTAAGTGAGTTTTAATGTGGTCAGAAATGAGCTCCCTGGTCTTAAAGAAAATCAGTACATGATTCTGTCATTGTTCCCTCAGGAGAATGGCTACTATGGGCTTCAGAGGGGAGAAGCTGTGTTGTCTATAAAGAAGGAAACAAATGGGGTTGAGTATGGTGTTTCTGTAAGAGTGCCGAGAAGACTTGGAGAAGCTGTAAATTGCCTAAACCGGGACACCTGAGCTGCACCAGCATCTGTGGTGTAGTCTGCAAACCTGGTGTTTCTCTTGCTGTGACAAAATACCACGACCAAAGCAACTTGTGGAGGAAAGGGGTTACTTGGTTTACATGTCCCAGGTATAGTCTGTCACTGAGGGTGCAAACTCAAGCAAGGCAGGAGGTGAAGCAGAGGCCGTGGAGGAACTCTTACTTACTGGCTCCCCCTGCATGGCTTATCCAGCTACCTTTCGTAAACACCTTGGGAGGCCAGGTGTGGCACCAGCTTCACCCTCCCATCTCAATCTTTAGTCAGGAAAATGTCCCCCAGACTTGTCACAGGCCAATCTGATGGAGGTGTCTTCTCACCTGAGATTCTCTCTCCTGGATGACTCATGCTTATAGCAGAGTAACAAAAACCCAATGAGCATCTGATGTGATCCATCCTCCTTCCTTCCCTCCCTGCCATTCTCTCTCTCTCTCTCTCTCTCTCTCTCTCTCTCTCACACACACACACACACACACACACACACACACACACTCCTACATAAAACAACAATGTGCTTCTCGTGAGCGCTCTGTGTGACACAGGCTTAGCTCTGTCACTGACACAGAGAGGGATATTCTGAGTGTACACGTGAGACTGTGTGGAGAGGCTGCGTGCTAATGTGGACAGGTCTTGCCTTTCCTCCTTGCAGACACATCCTTTGCTTACTCTTGTTAGTATTCCCTGAGCTGCTGTATTGGCTCTGTGCTTCACTCGCTGTTAGTAGTTACTCTGGGGCAGATGTGCGCCTGACCTCATTTTGTTGTCTAGGTAAAGTTAGCAGGCCTTGGAATTCAGGGAGTCAATGGCTCCTTCTTGGGCTTTAATTAGACACCTTAAGCTCTGATTGGCCACTATGAAGCCAATCACTCAACAAGAGTGCTCTTTGGCTCTCTGGGAATTGTAGGTGCAGTTGATCTTCTCAGCAGAAGTAGACACTCGCAGAACTACTCATTCAGCTTGGCCAGCACACTATGTAGGGCTGGGGTGGTGAGCATGTCTAAAGACTTTTGAACAAGTGCAGTAGGCGTTTTCTGTACGCAGTGTAAGAAAAAGTAGATTGTCCTTGTGTTTCGGACAGAAATGTATTTGAATTCCATGTGCTTGCTAGTCAAGATGGATACAGGTCATGTCAACTAAAACAAAAGTTGCCTTGCAGAGGGAAGCAGGGGTTCATGGGAACACAGAAGAACAACAATATGGCTGCCGGGCAACCAACCCCCCTGGACATGTGAGTGGCAGGTCAGTTCCAAACCTGTTCAGCTAAAAAATCCCTAAGGAAGGAACAGGGTCTCCCTCACTCCTGCATCAAGAGATCCGGCTCTTGTATGCCACATTTACTGAACAAATAAATAAAACACTTCTTCTAACAGAGGACCGACATTGCTCAAAGCATATATTTACCCAGAACTTAATATTTGTTATATGAATATTCATTTCCCTTATTCTCTAACTTTCACCCCCTTTAACTTACTTTTTGTGTAGCAGGTAGGGGCGGGCGTGGGTGTATGTATACATACATGGTTGCATGTAGGAATCAGAAGACAGCCTTGGGCTGTCTTGGGTGTCTTCTACCTTCTGTTTGAGGGAGGGTCTCTCCTTGTCCTGCACTTTTGCCATGTGGGCCAAGTCAGTTAGCCTTTGAGTTTTCAGGGGTCTACACCCCATCTTGCTGTTGCTAGAATTCCAGTGAGCTTGGGTTTTCTATTTGGGATCTGAACTCGGGTCTTCACACTTGTAAGGCAAGGGCATTAGCAGCTGAACCATCTCCCAAGCCCATAATCTTCATTCTTAATGATGTCCTCAGGCAAACGCAACCCAGCTGGGAACAAACCCAATGTACAGATAGCATCATGGTGCACACAGATAGTCTTATGGCAGCCACCTTGGCAATTCTGTTGTATAAATTTTGGAATGTGTTTAAACATGATGATGATGATGATGATGATGATGATGATGATGATGACGACGACGACAATGATGATGATGATGATATTAATAGGGCTGGAGAGGTGGCTCACAAATTAAGGGCAATGGACATGGTTTTATTCCCAGCACTTGTGGAATATATGAATGTGAAGGCTTTTTCAATATGCAGAGACTTCTACTGGGGCTGCAAGCACAAGGCAGGAGTCACCCCTTCCCCAGAGGAGTGTACAGGTTAGAGGCAAAGACGGGCTATAATAAAGCACGAAGGACCATCTAGCTTGGACCTGGATGATCAGCTTTTGCAGAGAAAACAGCACACTGCTTAAACTTGAAGGATGAGGGACTCGATCTGCAGAGTGGAGGCCAACAGTGCCCCTCCTACGGCACCTTGGCTTCTATGGTGGGCCAACCCAGCTGTCTTCATAACTCAGGGTTTCTTCTGTTCTAGCTAGGCACATGTTGCCTTTTAGGATCAGCTCACAAGCAATGACCAGGGAGAGTGAACAGATAAAGACCCAGACTCCCATCTCCCCCTCTCACAGATTCCCAGAGGCTTGACCATCAGCTGGCAAAACAAGCGGCTCAACAGCTCAGTCCCTTCGCCTGACCTTCCTTCACCCTGACTCCCATCCACTCCCTCTTCTGTGTTTGAAAATTACTTTAGAAATCCTTGGTTCGGTTCCCTTGTATAAGGACCTAACTTAAGACATCCTGGGTATAGTGGGGGGCAGTGAAAACATTGTAGACAAAACCAGCCATTTTTAATAAACACCCAGAGTTGCTAAAGAATAAAAAAAAAATTGTGGCACACAGCACTAGCTGAGGTGAGAAGGGTCTTGTTTGCCCCGGGAGGATTGTAGTGGTTTGTATTATGCATCCACATTCACAGTTCCCTAGGAACACATGCGCGTGTGCATGTACATACACACACACACACACACACACACACACACACACACACACACAGAGAGAGAGAGAGAGAGAGAGAGAGAGAGAGAGAGAGAGAGAGAGGGAAAGAGAGAGAGGATTTGCATAAGTGTTGAAATCTTATAATTTTGTACACAGCAAGAGTAGCTTATGGTGGGAATTACGTCCTTAGTCCTAATGCCCCTTTAGATCATCTTCCCATCTGATGTACTAATTAGATGCCAAACACTAATTCAGGGGGAAAAAATCACAATTTCATTTTTGAAATCAAATGTCTAAAAATAGGTCACTCAATAGAAACAAACAGGTACTTTGGCCTGGTGTTCGAGAGAAAAGCCTCGAACGGCCTCTCAGGAAGGAAACAACCTTGTCTTGGCCTTGCTTGACTGGACAGGAAGAAACCATGGGTGCCTTCCAAATCGGTTTTGGTCCCCACATTGTTGACCTGGAGCCTTTTCTTAAAGGAGAGAGTCTTCAGGAAAACCCGTACTGCGTAAACTTTGAGAGCTCTCTCATGGGCTGGTGTCTTCCTAGGCACAGACTATCTGAATATTTCCTGCATGCTAAGCAGACAATTGTCAGGCACTTCCTCTAGGCGAGATAGTTATAAATGCCGTTTATGGTCCTGCTATGACAACTGTGAAGGACATGCCAAAGAATTTATCACAGGATTACCCATCCACCAGCAGAATACCTAATAAGATTCTAAATGACCCAAGATGATAATAAGATCTAGCTTGTAGCAATAAGGTATTAATAAACGGCTCTTTTCAATAAGGGAGACTCCCAGCATCATTACCCTGACATATTTGTTTTGCTTATATTTTGTGAACAAAGTAGGGCTGCTGGATTGAATAGTGAATTTATAAAAACCCATGATGTATGAAAAGCACAACCCACAGGAAGTGGAACCTGCAGGTTAAAGTCAAGAGCACAGTGTTTGCGTATGGCTTCCCGGTGCTGGGGTCCCCAAGCCATCAATTCTAATTTTTCCATGCCATTTGCCTTTGTATTTAAAATTTATATAAGAAAAATATATCGCCCGCTGTTGACCACAAGGCCATCATTCAAATGAAGAAGTTTAGTAAAATCATAAACTGAGAGTGTGTGGATAAAGAATGAATTGAGAATACAGAATTCAAAATGAGATCTGGGATCTGGCTGGTGCCCCTGCTTTGAAACTAAAACCATTTAGTGTTGAGTTAATTAAAAATATGGACCCTGCTTGTTATCATTTAACTATTCCTATCGAGGGCAAGTGGCGAGACTCGGGACTGCCTAGTAGTCATTTCTCAAATGTCGTGTCCCTCCCTTATCTTGTGACTGCCCCCACCTTGATTTTTGTCTTGCTGTTCTACAGTGTCTGAGGACACAGTACAGGGATAAGACCACCCCTTTAAAGACCTTCACTTCCTTTCTAGATTAGCCTTGTGCCTGGAAGTTGTTTTTCAGTGGGTTACATTTTTCCTGGCATGCCTGATGAGGTGGCTTAGTATGCAAAAGTGACCTGAGGGTGACCCGCCAAAGGCCAGATGTGATGGCTAACATCTGTAACCTCCGGACTCCTGCAGTGAGATGGGAGACGGAGCCAGAGATTCCCTGGGAGGCACACAGGTTGGCAGTACAACAAAAAGAGAGACCTGCCTCGAGCTGGAAGGTTGAGAGCCCATTCCTGAAAAACTGCTCTCTCTCTCTCTCTCTCTCTCTCTCTCTCTCTCTCTCTCTCTCTCTCTCTCTCTGTCTCCACCCCCTCTCTCTTTCTCTCTGTCTGTCTGTCTGTCTATCTCTCTGTCTCTGTCTCTCTCTCCATCTCTCTCTTTCTCTCTGTCTATTTCTCTGTCTCTGTCTCTGTCTGTCTGTCTGTCTGTCTGTCTCTCTCTCTCTCTCACACACACACACACACACACACACACACACACACAAGCTGTGGAGTGCACACTCCCACACTGACATGATAATTTAAAAAAAACCAAATGTTTATCACGGCAAACTTGAGAGCTGGAATTAGCAGTTGCTCCTGGTCTGAGGCGTGCTTTACAAAGGGGCATGGAGTATGTAGAGCCGCTACAGGAGAAGTTCTGTGTGACCAGCCCTGGTCGTACATTTTCATCTTCTCA
This sequence comes from Rattus norvegicus, assembly GCF_021556685.1. Lineage (NCBI taxonomy): Eukaryota > Metazoa > Chordata > Mammalia > Rodentia > Muridae > Rattus > Rattus norvegicus. The sequence goes on from NC_141541.1 coordinate 77,997,678, forward strand.
GCTGCTGTCTGAACTCACTCTGGTGTGAAGCCCCGTTCTCAGCCCTAGTCCCCAACCTTCATGCGTCTGCCACTGCACCTACCTCTTAAACTTTAGATGAGTGGAACAGTGTACTGGGTTTTACTTTTTTAAAAAACCTTTTATTTATTCCTTGACAATTTCATCCATGCAGACAATCTTATCCAGTTTATCTAAACCCCAACTCCTTTGTGCCTCTCATATTGGACATCTCTCCAACACACCCCCCTTTTCAAAACTCTCCCCACCCCAATCCTTTCCGTAGCTCACTGACCTCATGCTCCCTGCTGGAATGTTGACGGCCCTTGCTGACTTGTGTGCCACTAGTGCGGGAGGCTATGACTGCAGCACGCCCGTGGGTGCCGTGCACACCGACCTCTGGCCCTTACAGCGTATTACCCTCTGTTCCAAGACGTTCCCTAGGTAAGTGTTTTGTTGTGGGGACCTTTTTATTTTTCTTGACGAGTGCTCAGAAGTGAGCTTACCAGGTCGTAGGGTAAGTGTTTAAGAAACTTCCAGATGGTCCTACAAGCAGTTGTGAGTTCAGAAGCTCCGTACACTTGTCAACACTCAGTGGAGCACATTCCTTCAAATTTGGACTCTGATAGGTTGGAGCAGGTGGCTCACATTGGTTTCAGGTATCAATGATATTAAAAACAGAAACAGAAACAAAAACACTACAACAGCCTAATTGGTAGAGGGATGGCGGCTTTGACTTGTGCTGAGCTGTGAATGACCATCCACAACTTCCCTTTTGTGAAAGTAGCAAGAAATGTAAGGTCCGTGCGTTTCGGACCACCGAGTCATCTCCAGGAGGCTTGGTTCACATTCTCTCACTGTCTCCCCCAACTCCAGTTCCTTAGTTTAGTCATAATTCTCCAGAAAGGAGATGCCATCTCTCTAGTTAAGCATTCCTGATTGGTGGCCTAAAAGCCACACAATTGTGTCACAAAATCAAAGTGGAAACAGCCCCCGCCTACACACCGTGGTAATTCATGTACAAGCTAAGATATGCAAGGTCCTGCAACTGCCATTCTATAAAGAGACTGAGTGGTGATCACCCGCGGTTCTACCTCAAGTTGAGATTCAAGCTCGGACAGTGAATGCCAAGCCTTCTCAGCAAGTTCAGTTTGAGACACAAACTTTTAAAACCTAGAAATAGTAAAATTGCTTCATGACCCCTATAGATGATAATACTCAATTTAAGAGAACCCCTGATGATGAAATCAGGCTTGAGCTTGTTTTTAATATGAAAGCGCGCACGCACACACACACGTGCTATCACTGTACCTGAGACAGGTGGCCATGTGGCTGTCCCATTGAGTTCTCGGTGGGTACCCATGGCTATTCTCCAGGGCATCACTATTGAGCTCCAAGGTGTTCTTTGTGCAGTGCGCTAGCAAGGCCAGGAAGACAGTGGCTAAGTGTCCCACTGTCTCCTGAGAAAAGTGACTGAAGACTGTTCCTTAGATAAGCATTGTCCTTCCTGTATGGTCTGACCTTCAACCTGGAAAGAGCTACCCATCACAGAGACACTTAGCTATTGCTTGAGCATAATACAAATGATAATGATGGGGTGACATTAATAACGGACACTGGCCGGACACTTACACAATCATCAACTCTGTAGCCTATATTTTAAGCTTTTGTTAGGAAAATGACCCATGGTTCCGAAAACTTTTCCTCCAGGTCATGTTAGGTTTCTGGGGACTGCCACTAGGGGGCAGCATTGCCGCTATCGTCTTATGGGAGTCAAAGCAAGTTCTATTTATGTACGATTCTTAATCTTTTTAGGTGCATTTCCCCCCTCATTTAGGATGAATATAAGTAATCTTCCAGTTATCTTACACAGTAAGTTAATAATTTAAGAAATGGATCTGGCCTCTCATAAATACTGCAGAGGAAGGACAGTGACATAGTTTTCTTTTTCTGTTTTTCTCAATCCATTATTTTATGTCTTCATTAATTATTCTATTTGTAATAGTTGTGCTTGTTAAAAGGGAAGTCTCCACTATCTGTAATGAATTATTAGCACATGCTTTCTGGGCTGTGGACTTGCCCGGAGCACTTAGCTTCCCATCCATTTAGCTGAATATTGGTATTTTTCTGGAAGGGGTCATACATCTTATCTAATGTTCAGATTGGCAAAGGACGGACATCTGTGGGTCGTACACTTCGTTTGTCGAGACAAAGTATGGACCCTGGTTACCTGTACCCGTCTAAAACGGAATGTTTAACCCCTCCTGGCATTGTGATGAGTTTATCTGTTTCCTACATGATTTGCCTTGTGCTTTGCCTTGTGCAGGGTGAGGAAATGTCCTTTGGTTCATCCCATCTCTGAACACGAATGACCCTTCTCAACTCCCCCAAAGAGCTGTCCCCAACAGCTTTAATAATTTTTAAATTAAATTAAGTTCTGAAACAAGGTTTCACGATGCGCCTCAGGATGGTCTGAAACTGCTATGTAGACCAGGCTGGCCTTGAACTCACAGAGATCTGCCTGACTCTGGCTCCCGAGTGCTGGGATTAAAGGCATGAGCCACCACAGTCAGCACCTCCAGCTATAGATTAATACTTTTAAGCTTTCTTTGGGCTTCTATTTGACAGTAAACCGTCTTTTCACCCTTTCATCTTAACTTTATATTTCAATACTTGACTCTTCTGATGGGCACATAAACTGAATTATTAAAACCTTCTGAATATTTGCCTTTAATTGACTTCTTTAGTTCAATTGAATTCTATGACTTAAAATGTGATTGATATTGATTGATGATTGATTAATTGATTGGAGACAAGGTCTGTGTAGTTCTGGCTGTCCCAGAACTCATTATGTAGCCAAATTGGTCTCAAACTCACAAAGATCTGCCTGCTTCTGTCTCCCCAGTGCCCGAATCAAAGGTGTGAGCCACCATGCTGGCCCATTATTTCTCGCCACCCACCATCATCCCGGTTTTTGGCTTCATTTCAAAGAGCTGCTTGTTATAGTCTGTGACCCTTCTCCCCATTTACGGTAAAGTTATACATTCTATCACTTATCTCTGAAAGATCATTACATTTTAATATAGCATCTCTAAGACAAAATTTCATCTTACCAGAGATGGCTCAGGGTTAAGGGTAGTGGCTGCTCTTCCAGAGGACCCATCTGCTTGTCACAGATGACAAGATGTCATTCTTTTCATGACTGAATAATAGTTTGTTCAAAATGCCACATTTTTTTTTCCCTACAGCATGGGTTATGGATCAAGTTGTATCTTTCAAAAGAAGACATAATGAAGACCTAACCCTCGGTCCCTCAGAACGTGGCCTCACTCGGAAATGGGGTCTTCATAGAGGTAATCAAATTAAAGTGAGGTTGTTGGCGTGGGCCTTCACCAACTGTGACTGCTGTCCTTATCACCAAGAGAAGTTTAAACATAGACACCCAGTGAGGGGGCCACAGGGGATGTCAGCTGCCACTACCTCAATTTCGATTAGTAGCCTCTAGAGCTAGATGGTACCCTCCCTGCTTGTGGTATTTTGTTATAGCAACTTGGATCTTTTTTTTTTCCATTTCGGTTTTGTTTTTCCAGAATTTTCCAGAAGCAGGACTGCCCTCAGAGGCCAGAAGTTATGTCAGGTCCTCCTAGGGCTGTAAGCCATCTGCCATTGGTGCTGGAAACTAAACTCGGATCCTTTGGGAGAGCGGTAGGCACCCTTCTGGTCCGTCGTCAGACGCATTATCCATTGTGCCACTGGCCCACTCTAACATCAGGCACGCTTACTGCAGAGTTGTCTTTCCAGACTTAGACAAGCACTCCTTCACTGCCTTCTTCAGACCTTTCTACTAGCTTCTGTTCTTAGCCTCTCTGGTTTCTAAGATTTATTTATCTTTACATGCATTGGTGTTTTGCCTGCATGTGTGCCTGTGTGAGGGAGCCAGATCTCCTGGAATTGGAGTCACAGAGAGTTGTGAGGTACCATGTGGGTTTGGGAATTGAACCAGAAAATTTGGGATTGGGTTTCCCGTAGCATATTTTTTACCACCCGGAGCTGGAGGAGGCTGAGGTTACTTATGTCTTCCTGTATTAGGTAGTGCTCTATTGCTATGAAGAGAAACCACGACCAAGCAACTCTTATTTTTTGTTTTTAAAGCATTTCATTGGGGCCGGCTTACAGTTTCAGAGGTTTAGTCCAGTATCATCATGGTGGGGAGCATGGCAGCACGCAGGCAGACTGTGTGCTGAGGAAGTAGTGAACAGTACTGGATCTGGACCTGCAGGCAGTAAGAGAGAGCAGCTGGGCTGGGCCTGTGCTCCGGAAACGTCAAAGCCCGCCCCCAGTGACACACTATTTCCAACAAGGCCACGCCCCTTAATCCTTTCAAATAGTGCTGCCCCTCAGGGACCAAGCATTCAAATCTATGAGCTTATGGGGGCATTCTCCTTCAAACCATCATACCTCCCTTCCGTGTATCTTCTAGAATCTTCACTTCCTGTTGGTCGGCAACTTCCCCTTGCAGGCCCTGCCCCATCTTCTTTGGCCCAGCCTTTTCCCATCAGAATCTCTATCTTCCCACCTTGTTTGTCGGACAAGATGGTGGCCACGTGCGCCTCTTCATTTCTAGCATCTGGGGCCGGGGAAGCACCTTTCTTTGTTATTTCTTACAAGATTGGCTGCGTCTCAGAAAAGTTTGAGTAGTTTGGTGCCATTTTAGAAGTGGTCTGGGTTGCCTGATTTCTCTGGGACAGTTAGCTAGGACTAGTACCCAAAACTCGGTTGTGGAGGATGACAGGGGCCGTAAGGAGGGACACCTTCACTATGAATTAGCAACAGCTGGTCAAACCCTGGAGAATGAGGTAGACTTCAGAGAAAGATGTTCAAAAATTGACATTATTTTACATGTTAGTCAGATTTAGAGCACTGTGGAAGGATGAGGCATTGCATCCAATGTCTGGCATAGTCACATGCACACTGCACTTTTATTCTCTGCAGATGGATGTTCAACTTTCCTTCCCACTCTTCCCTCCATGCCTTTTTCTTTGTAGAAGCAAAACTCTGCTCTGTGAACCACGGGAGGCCAGGTGTCTGCAGGAAATGGCACGTGGCTTCAAAACACGTCCACGCTGGCTTCACCCTCAAGGCAGCGGACTGTTGTGAAGAAAGGATCAGACATGCTCCCAGGGAGTTCCAAACTGTGGTGAACAGAGGGAAGAGGCTCGAGTCAGAATTGTGGCTTTTAATTTTTAATTTTATCAACTGTGATTTCATTGTCTGAACAGCTCAGAAGGTAAGTCTCTTGTTCCACATTGGAAATGCCCTTGACACCCACCAAAGAACAAGATACCCTTTCTTAAGTCCTGGGAGCTAGTTACAGGATTAAACAAAAAGCCAGGACCAAATGTGCTTTAAAGTAAAAACATTGCTGAACAAAAAGACTACTTTCACCTCAAAGGGAGTAAAACATAGTTTATTCTCGAGTCAAATATGAGTAGTCATAGCAAGGGAACACAGATTTAGGCTATCCCTAATGCCATGTCCCAGTGTGGTAACAGTTCATGAAGTCTGTATAGTAATGGTACAAGAAAACTATCAACCAAAGTTTTTAAAATTTTTATTACATACATGTATCTATCTGTCTGTCTGTCTCTATCTGTCTGTCTGTCTGTCTGTCTATCTATCTATCTATCTAGGGGTGGGTTCAAGGGAGTACTGAGGATTGAACTTAGGCTGTCAAGCTTGGTGGCTGGCTCCTTCATCTGGTAAACTGTCACAGTGACCCTCAAGGTACTTTAAAACTATATTGGTGGAAACATCAGGTAGGGAGGTAGGGAGGCCAAGTGGGAAGTCTCTGCTATAGGGCTCAGTTGCTAGCTGTTTCCATTCTCAGCCTTGGTGATGGTGGAAGCCGAGAGGTCTATGCATACATTCCAAGAAATAACCAAGTGGGCATGAGAATAGATGCTGGGTCTCACTCAGAGGTGGGCAACGAATGGGGCTAAGCGAAGCTGTAGCCAAGCCAGCTCCGGATACGCTGCATTCTAATTCTACAGAAGCACAGAAGACAAACTCAATCACTCGTGTAGAATCTTTACACGGGTGTGACCGTTTTTCTGGGAATCTGTTTATAATGTGTCATATCCAGTAGTCGGAGCAATGTCCTGGGTCAGAGCAGAGATTCCACAGCCACACTGTGTTTGGAGGTCTAGTCCAACCATCCTTCGCTACCGGGACTGTGTGTTCCCTCCTTTATTGAGGGAAGTAACAACAGATGCACTTGTGGTCCAAGGCCTTGAATGAGACAGAAGCACATCCACCACTCACACCCTCAGTGAGACCGGACACCATATGTGAACACCGGTTTTACATTCAGGGACCCCAGAGAAAGTCCAAAATAAGATTGGAGTATTTGAGAATTATGTGAGATTGTATCCCAAATTGTGTGTATGTGTGAAACAATATTTGTTTAAATTAAGATTCTTTTGGAATTCAGCGCAGTCCAAATAGGTCTCAGAGCTCAGGTACAGTTCAAACGGTGTTCCTCAGGAGCTGGCATTTGTCCCTGGCTGTAACTCAGCCATACTGGAGTGGCACTTCCACATTTGTACGGAAGAAACCGTGCTCATTAAGAAAATCCAGAAGGTCGCGTGATAATTTCTACCAAAGGCCACTAATGCCATTCTTCTTCCCTGGGTGACATCATTGCCAGGTGAGCCTCCTGACTTCTATGATGACCTGTGGAAAGACTAGGGATCCAGTTTCTATCCGAGAGTGTAGACTGTCCTCTTCCCGGGAGATCAGGGGGTCTTGGTGAAACCTGTGGATGCTTGTTTGGGAATCATGACTCTCTTTCCTTCTCTCCTTCCCCTCTTGCCTTAGTCTGGGCATCTGGAATATGGAAGGACTGTGGATGTGTAAATGTTAACCCCATTTCTGTGTCATCTGCATCACAATGACATTGACGAAGAAAGCTATTTCCTTGTTCCCTCACCTTTCATCTCCGAGGCCTCCTGACATATGCAAACATGTTTATCCAGCCCTGGGTCCACAGCATTTGCACACAAAGCTGTTTGGGACTCTCCCTTTTGGTAATATATTTAACTCAAAGGAAAGCCTAGTCAGATGGTGGGCAGACAGTAGATAGGAACCTGAGGAAAGGCTAATGAGCTCTCCTGTGATTCCCAGAGAGGACTGAGACTCATTAAGTCTCATTTCCTGGGCAAGTCCACACAGGGAGAAGAAAATAACCACAGTGAAAGCCTGAGAACTTATTGCCTTCAGATTTCGGAAAGTCTGTAAGTGCAGCAACATGGTAATCAGGGCAAACATCGGAAGCGTCTAATTAGATTCTCTGAAATATTTAATTAGGCACTGTATCCATGTTTTGTTATGTTCTGTAAGGAACTGACTCCATACCAGGGAGGGTCCATACACCAAGAGAGGCTGGGTTTTGGTTAGATTCAATTCCTATCACCCACCTCCAGCCTTGTCTCTAAAGCTCATGCTTTGACTATAACCATGGTTAGAAGAATCACCTGCAGTTATGATTTAAGTCTAGAGGTCCATGGACAGGATGCTGAGAGACCAAATTTTGGGGTTCAAACACCGTCTTAGAGAACCTGACATAAGTTTGAACTCAGGTAAACTAACAGGCCAGTATCTAGCATCAGTTTCCAAGTTACCCTGTCCCCCAACCTCCAAACAAAACTGGAGCCTAACTTCAGTTTCTAGGGTAACTTCAACAAGACCTATATCTCCGGGTTAGTCTCCACCAATGTTTCCAGGTTAATCCCCAACAAGCCTGTCCCCTGCCTAACAACCACCAATGCAGAGGGAAGCAGATATTACGTTTACGGTTTGGCTCCCAGCACCAGCCAATGATGCTAAAGGCCACAGTAGCCCTCCAATTAGATGCTTGCTAGGCTAGAGACACTCACCCCGCCCCCACCCCGCCCCCACCCCGCCCCCACCCCACCCCCACCCGCGCCTGTTGCTTTCTATAAAACCTTGCTGGGATAGATGTTCGAGACTCCTTTCCACCAAACCCTCCGTACTTGTTGGCGGTGGGCTGAGCCTGAACTAGTTTGAATAAAGACCTCGGTGCGATTGCATCGGATCCGCTCCTGACTGGTCTTTTGGGGTTCATTAATATTTCCTTGGCACTATAATGCCTCATGAAAAAGGTACCCCAGACAGACTCGTTGTGGCTAAGGAGTGTATGTGCTGGAGAAACACATCCGGGTGAGTAAGGCCAATCCACATCTTACACCATGCATGTGTTAAGTATGTAATATTTGAAGCTGTTCGTCTCTTAAGGTCACAGCTATTTAATACAATATAGTGGGCAGGCTGCACCAAAAGGAAGGGATGAGAATCTTAGTTCACTTCAGCAAAAGTAAGTGAGGGACACTGGTATATTTTCCTAATTTAAAAAAAATGAACATTAAGACAAGCTAGACATGGAGACATAGGCGTGCAACCCCAACACTTTGGATACTGAGGTTAGGAAGACCATTAAGTTTAAAGTCAACCTCGGTTACTTAGCAAACATTGTCTTATACAACAAAGTAAAATGATTCAATTTTTTTAAAAAAATTAAAAACATTATTTTATTTTATTTTATTTTATGTTCTTTGCCTGCATGTCTGTGCACTGCTTGTGTTCCTGGTACATGAGGAGGCCAGGAGAGGGCGTCAGATCCCCGGAGCTGAAGTTACAGATGGTCGGGAGTCATCAGGTGGGTGTTGGGAATCAAACATGGGTCCTCTGGAAGAGTAGCCAATCCCTTGACAACTGACCATCTCTCCAGCCCCAATTTCAGCGTCTTAAATTAATCAATAAGTTAATTAATTATAGGTATGATGTAATGTACCCCAGGCTAGCCTCGTATTTACTGAGTAGCTCAGAATTACCTTAGACTTCTGATCCTGAGTACTGGGAAAGCAGACGTGCATTTCCATGCCTGATTTATGTGTTCTGGGGATCCAACTCATGGCTGAAAGCATGCTAGACAGGCATTTTATCAACTGAGCTGCAGCCCCAGTCCCTAGATGTCCTTAATATTCATAAAATTCATGCTTAATATAATCAATGTAGTATCTTGCTTTCTCTCTAAATAGATGTTCCTGAGTCAGTAATTAGCATGTCGTGCAAAGGCAGGAGCTCCTCTTCACTCCCTTAAGGTTGGAAGGTCTTTCCTCAAACTTGTTTGCATTTTGGTTCATAAATTCACCATGGCTAAATTTCTAATACTGGTTGGGAAGGGGGGAGACAATGTTTTAATTGCTCAAGCTGCAGAAAACTTAAACTTGATCCATGGCTGGGCTAGCCCAGAGCTGGGGCAAACCCCCAAAGAAATTGTTGCAGGTGGGAGGAACTCCAAACCAATGCCAGGGCAGATGAGAAGTTGGAGGTCTGGCCAAGGCCAAAGGTCAAGTCAGAAAAGGAAGCAGTTCCACTCAGAGGGAGGTGGATCTCAGAGGCAGAGACCAGAGAGAATACCAAGAATAAAACCTTCTGGTAGGGCAGGAGAGAGAGATATAGCTCAGTAGGTAAGACCTCTTGTCATGTAAGGCTGATGAACTGGAGTTCCATGCTTCCACCCCCCATAAAAAGTCAGAGGCAGTGGCATGTACCTGTAATTTCAACACTCTAATAGCAAGATGGGAACAGAGACAGGAGAACCAGCTGCTTGCTTTGAGTATGCCGTGCACTAGCAAGAAACAAGAGAGCTTGCTTCAAGCAAGAAGAGCCAACTCCTGAAAATTGTCCTGTAAGCCGTGGCACATGCATGAGTGCACACACACACACACACACACACACACACACTCACATACATGTGTACACACTTGCACATACACACACATAAATGCATGTGCACACACATGCACACACTCTCACACAAACTTGCACACACATTTACAACATCTGCACACATGCTCACACACACTTGCACACACATATGCACACAGGTGTACACACTCGGAGTTGAAAAGAGCTTTTTGTTCCTTCACAGTGTGAGAACAGGGCAACCAGAGACAAGGCACCATCCCTGGAGCCGAGAACAGTCCTCACCAGGCACCAGATCCTTCCAGCACCTGCATCTTGGACCTCACAGACTTTAGAAGTACAAAAAAGAAAAAGGTCTTCAACCCACTCTGTCTCTCACACCTTTGCCCAGCCTATACCAAAGCTTTAGGCCGCTGTCAGGTCTTTCTTCCTAGCGAGCTGTCTTGCTTTCCCTCCCAAGGGACCACGTCAAGGCAAACCAAGGTAGAAAAATATCTTCCCTTTCCCATCTTTCTCAAGTGCGTGACAAGAGAAAATGAAGGTACGCTGAGGCCCACATGGGACTGTGAGTGGACGGAGCTTCCCATAAATCTTCATTCATGACTTCAATGGAAGGGGAGACGGTATGCCACTGGATCTACCAACACCATCCATTACTTTTTCAGAAGATGCGGGCCGCTGTCCAGCCTTTCACCCTCTCTGAATTTCTTCTTTTAGAGTCACCTCCGTTGTCCTTGCTGTACCTGTCTGTGTACAGCTGTCCTCTCCCTATGCACCCTGCATTCTTATTTGAAACTCCTACAACTTTGAAAACTTTGTTCTGAAAACAAGTGTCTGGGTGTACACACGTCCTTTTAATCAAGTAGGTCCTGGTCCTGAGTTGAAACTGGTCTTTAGTTCCAAAGGAACATTAGTAACTATTTTGAATGGTTTTTTTGTTTGTTTGTTTGTTTGTTTTTTGTTAAGCAGAGGTTCTCTGTTTTAGCCCTGGTTGTCCTGGTATTTTAAAGTTTTACATTTTGGTTATGGGTATATGTGTTGATGTGATGATGATTTTTTTTTTTTTTTTTTTTGCATCTTCTCCGCTGAGCAAAGGTAGGCTTGCTGCATGGAATTGCTCAGCCTTACATGTTCTTAGGCACAGCAGAATGTCTTTGGTAGTCGGTACTTGGAGCAGTCCCAGAGAATCCAGATGTGTATGTCATCGGCTCTGGAAGTTCAAGGGAAGGAAATGCTGGAAATGCTAAACCAGACTCTAAAAGCACAGACTTTGTAGGTTGTATCTTAGACGACCGAGAGTCTGCTCACATTCTGCCGGGATGACAGATTGTGGTCCGTCACTTCCTGCAGGTTCAGAACATAGTGGAATTCTTATTGGGAAGGAGCACGGCGACACTCCCTCTGTAGCCAAGCCTTGCAGATCTGGAAGGTCTCGGATATTTCTGCCCCCCGCCCCAACCCCAAGTTTGACATTCCCACGTGAATTTCTGCAATATAGAGTTGTGTCTCTTTTTCTCAACTCAGAATCAAGTCCTGTGTTTTAAACCAGCGCTCTGGAGCTCTGCACTGGGGTTCCATTTGCCATTAAGGACTCTAATGAGGAGGGACAGGCAATTATTATTATTTATTTCACTAATTAGCCAGATAATCATTCATTCTGAAACTATGCGGGGCTGGAGAGCTGTTCGGGTGCCCTTTGTCTGGTGTGGAATCGTTTTATTAACACCCCTCCCCAATTTTCCTTTTACTTAAAAAAATGAGCAGAGGCAGGGGCTGAGGAGGGGACGTTTTAAAGAGATGGAAAGATCAGTTCTGAGCCACCGAGACAATGCATCCAGGAGCCCCGAGTTCATAAAAACATCAGCCTTCAGTCTCTGAAGACATCATGCTTGATGATAACCATAAAACACGTTAGTGTGAAATAAATTGCTGTTCTATTCAAATCCTTAAACGTACCACTGTGGATGTCACCCGGAGAAATGTGAGTCTTTCCCCCAGTGCCGAGGCGTATTTTATCATAATTTGTGGGCTGGGTGACAACCTTATACACATGATCGCCTTTTCCTGCTCAGTTAGCTTGGCAAGGTCGGAGTCCTTTGGCCTCTTTTGAATGTAGGACTATTAAGAAAGGGAAGGATAACTGAACGGCGCAGAGAGGAAGCTGATTTTTCTTTACCAATGAAGAATTTTTCTTTCGAGGTGTTCGTTCTTAGGAAATTACCCTTTTAAAATTCTGAGTTAGTTTTCTTGGGGCCAATGTGACCATTACTGTTTTTTTTTTTTCTTGTTGATGTTGCTTTCCCCCAAGACTTCTGAGACGTTGGGGTTTCTTCTCAATATCATATAAGTGTAGCATTTGGTGGGAGTTTTACCATCAGAAAATTTAACGTAGATAATTACAATGAGAAATCGTTGGATATTTAATATAGTGGTTCTGTAGAGCAGTTGAAGGTATGGTTTTTGTTTTTTTGTGTTTGTGTTTTTGTTTTTGTTGTTGTTTGTTGTTTTTTGTTTGTTTGTTTGTTTGTTTGTTTTTTGCTGAGCTGAGTCTCTGGCCTGCTAGATTAGACCTACAAGTTCCATTGTTCCTTTGAATGAAGATGTCTATAACGCAGGTTTTACTCCTCCAGGGATGACAGAAGCCGGAGCCAAGGATCCAATGGAATGGAGGTAAAAGTGCAGCTCTTAGATGAAAAGCAGGCCTACCTGCCTGTGTTGATTACCTCCTCTCACATTACCCAAGGGGATTAACTCACAGAGAGAGCAGGTTTCTTGTGGCTCATAGATTCAGGTCTAGCCCCCATGACTGACCATGCTGCTTCAGGCACACAGCAGGAAGAAGCTCACAAAGGAGCCCATGGTCAGGAAGCAAAATCAGGAGTTTCAGGCTCCTCTAGTTCCCTTTAAAGGAAAGCTCTCAACGCCCTGAAGACCTGTCCCAAATCTCAGCTCTTCTTCAGGTAGTGTCGTCCTAGCAACCTGCTTTTGGCCCTCAGGCCTTTAGGGGACATTTATGATCCAAGCATACATAGCTCTTAGCTAGTGACCAAAACTGAAGGACAACCTTTCTGATCTCGACGCTCAGCAGATCAGCGTGAGGAACTTTCATGAGTCTCTCCCATTTGCGGACTCTTGCTTGTCTAGTAGTTTGGAAAAATGGCTTGGGAACTTCTTAAAAGTCATCAACATGGAACTCTCAAGTCTTGGGTAGCAAGTTCCAGGAACCTTTGTTTCTAGCTCTTTGCTCGTTACTGCAAACTTTCAGAAACTCTGTGACAGAGAAGTTGTTATACCCCAGGATCTTGGGGACACCGCAGATACTTCTGGTAGAGACAGAAGCAGGAACAACTTCCTCAGATATGTTATATTCATCTCCACGGTGATGAAATATTATCTGGACTGATAACTTTAAAAAATTCAGGAACCTGTAGAGCATTGAATATATAGACACTAATGCATTAATACTACAGTTAATATTTCTATTTTATACCAAAGGAAATCATGCAAACTTGGCTTGGGGCTGTGACTCAGTTGGTAGAGTGCTTGCCCGGGTTTCGTCCTGAGTAGAAAAACGGGCGTGGTGTTGTGCATCTGTGGCTCCAGCGTTCAGGAGGCGGAGGCAAAGGGGTCAGGACAACTTGACTACATAGTAAATTCAAAGTCATCCTTAGCTATGTAATGAGTTCAAAGCCAGCCTGGGGGTTGTCAGAATCTGTCAGAAGGAAGGAAGGAGGGAAGGAAGGGAGAGAGAGAGAAAGAGATAGACAGGAAAGGGGGAGAGAGAGAGATAAATTAAGAGATGTTACCCTACCTAAAAGTGTGATACAGTTACCAAGTACTGCTATAATATTGTGCTGGCCTATGAACAAATAATTCAAAAAACAAACAAAAAAAAAAAAGTCTGCTGTATTCCTGAGATCACTTTCAGGAGGTCCATGGGAAGGAAATTTTAAAAGAAAATCAGTGAAGCTGCATTTTAAACACATTTTCAACAACTGCCACTTCTCTTCAAGGTCATCTTATCAAGTTACAGGAGCTGCCTGGTGACAGGAAATACAGATCTGTGCCTGCGATCGGCTCCTACCTAGCCACTTGGAGGGAATTCTGTGGTGGCTGTTTACTACAGGCCAGAGCAGGAGCTAAACCTGACTGAGAGACCCAGAAGCCTATGAAGCAGCAGAGTTGGAGCAAATGAGCTGGGCCGTGCTGGGAGTGACTCTCATACTCCACCCTCTCCCCTTTCTCTTCCCACCACACGTACACTGAACGTTCTTGTTAGTCATCACCTAGTTCCAGTTCTGTGGCTGTGACTGACTGTCTTGACAATACACAGCTTAGGGGACCAAAGGACTCATTTTAGCTCTCAATTCCAATCCGTAGTACATCATTGTAGGGAAGTCATAGTTGCAGGAGCCTGAGACCATGGCTCACATCAGACCCTCAGTCAGGAGGAGATTGAATAAATATATGCATGTTTAGTGCTCAGCTAGCTTCTCTACTCTCACACAGTCCAGGACTCCAAACCAATGGTGCTGCCCACCTCAGGCTAGGGCCTCCCACATCAGTTAAGGCAAGGAACACAATCCCACACAGATGACAAGCCCATGGGCCAACCTGATCTAGATAAACCTTCCCCGAGACTCTCTTCACAGGTGAATCTAGGTTGTAGCCAGATGACAGTCAAAGCTGTCTGTCACAAGGAGAATACTCGTTTGTGGCTGATGCTCAGTTAACACTGGATTTCAACTAAGCAACAAGGACTATTAGTGTATGTATGTCCCAATGTATAGAATATACGCTTAAAATTACTTATTTATCAGCGAAATATAAGTGACAAAAATCTATTTCTGATGTCTGTATATGAATGTATGTGTGTGTATGTATGAATACGTATGTTTGTGTAGATGTTTGTGTGTGTGTGTGTGTGTGTGTGTGTGTGTGTGTGTGTGTGTATTTGGAGATCAGAATTCAACCTTTGGTGTCATTCCTCAGGGACCATCTACCTTTTATTATTTTATTAGATGCCATGGCACACGTGTGGAGGTCAAAGGACAACTTTGGGGAGTCTGCCCTCCATGCCCAGAATGTGGGTCTTGGGGATTGAACTCAGGTTGTCAGGCTTGACTGCAACTGCCTTTACTCAGTGAGCTGGCCCCGCCTTGCTTTTATGGAATGGGGTCTCTCATGGCTGAGGCTTAGACGAGGCTGCCCGGATAGTGAGCCCCTTGGATCCTCTTGTCTCTATTTTCCCAGTCTGAGGATTACAGGCTCGCCCCATTGTGCACAGCTTTCCCCCTCTTCCTCCTGTGGGTGTGGGGGATCGAACTCAGATCCTCAGGCCTGCCTGGCAAGCACTTTACCAACTGAGCCTCTGCCCCAGGCCTAAAACACTTACTGGTTTTACCAGAAATGTAAGTAGGAATCCTTTACTCTATATGCCAACTCTCAACTTGCTCATTTTATTTCTTTAAAGAAAAACGTAGAGCGGAAAATGACAATGAAATAAAGAATGAAAAAATTGTTACAGTTGGCCCGTTGATTGTGGCTTATGCCGTGACGTGAATCCCAGCACTTAGGAGGTAGCAGTAGGCAGATCTCTGTGAGTTCCAGGACAGCCAGGGCTGTTACACAGAAAAACCCAGTCTTGAACCCCTCATCACCCCAAAGGTTACAGTTGTGTTCTCTGCCCTCAGGAACCGGGTGTCATTTGCACACATTCTTAGTAGCTGCATCCTGCCCTCTCTTGTTCACTGAGTTTGAAGAGGGAGACCCCAACATCAGGATTAGCGAGACTTAAATTCACAGCTCTAAAGCCCATGCTTCTTCCACAGCCTTGTCAACATCTGGCAGAAACTATTTTAAAACTTTAAACCTTCCTATTCTGGTTAATTCCAACCCTTCTATTCAACACAGCCCAGAACAATGGTTTCCAACCTGTTGGTAGCAACTCCTTTTGAGGGGAAGGGGGTCAAACAACTCCTTCACATGGCTCACCCATCAGACACACTGCATATAAGCTATTTACATTATGATTCATAACAGTAGCCAAAGGACAGTTAGAAAGTAGCAACAAGAAAGAATTTTATGGTTGAGAGTCACCACAGCATGCAGAACTATATTAAGTGGTCACAGCATTAGGAAGGATGAGAACCACTATTTTAGAATTATCTAAGAGAGGAATTGTCTAGATCAAATTGGCCTGTGGACATGTCTCCTTGTGGGATAATTATCTTGATTGTCAACTGATGTGTGTGGCAGGCGATTCCAGGGAGGGGCATGCGGGGGGTGGGGTGGGGGGAATCCCACTGTGGGCAGCACCATTCCCTGAGCAGGGGTTCCTGACATGTCTTTGAGAGCTAGCTCAGCATGGGTCCGTGGGCCAGCAAACATGGTCCCTCCATGGTTTCTGCTTCAAATTTCTGCTTGAGTTCCTTGCCCTGACTTCTTCCGGTGATGGACTGTGTGACCTGTAAGCTCACCCACACCCTTTCCCCCGCCTCATTTGCTTTCCATCTTGGTAAAATGATGGAACTACAGCATCTCCCCAACAAAAAAATCTAGACGTTAAGTCCCAGGGAAGCTCCAGATGCCTGGGGCTTCTTGGTTTCACAACTAGAGTTTTCATCGGAGTTGCCATCTCCGAGGTATTAAATTCAAGCTCACATACTGATAAACAGAGCCCTGAAGGGGTTGCCATGGAGTTACAAGCTCATCTCAGCTTTCCTGAGCCCCAGGGTCCACACGGCTTTGCTCCCAAGGTGCCCACGGGGGTCCCAGGGAGTTTCCCTATCCCTCCCACTCTTCTTTCACTTGAAAAATAACGAGGGATCAACAGAAAACAGCAGCGGCCTGGACAGTTTCAGTTCCAGGGTCCCAGGCATTTTGTTCTAAACGACAATATTTAACAACAAAATTGCTTCGTTTCGACCTCGTTGCGTTTCTTCAAGTGGGAGCCCTATAATTTAAAAATAATAAACGCAGCGGGCTGAGCATATTGCTTTCATTAATCCCGATGCTGCTTATTTTCAGTGCTTTTAAATTATTTGGGTGTGCTCAATAGATTTAGTTGAAGTGGAAGAAGAATCATTCAAATCTCACACCATTTGCAGCCATCAATTTATCTGCAGTTTTCCAGCCAAGTAACCGGACTTCAAAGTAGCATTGAGTTTGAATGATTTCCTACCCCCACCCCCACCCCCACCTCAGGCTGGTTTGAAACAGTGAATCACTCAAGTAAAAATGTCGGTGGAGGTGAAGGAGCCATAAACAAGAGCATCATAACCCCTGAATTATCAGCTGATGCGGGTGGCACAGATGTCATGTCACAGCATCTCAAGGGCACCCAGAGCGAGAGCGCAAACTTTCTGTCTCTCTCCAAAGTGAAGGGCAACAGTGAGACCGGCACTTTAACATTCCACTCCAGATCTTCCCGTGGTGTGAATTCCGGAAGACTTTGAAAAAGATCGGGGCCGGAAGGTCCAGCCTAACACAGCACTAAACAGTGAGTTCCCATACGTTTGAATTTCAGATGGTAGCTGAGTCATCAGGCTGGGAGACACCTCAGCGGGTGCTAGTGCCTGCTTTCCAAGCATGACTACCTGAATTTGAATCTCCTGTCCCTGTCAAAAAGCTGAGCTGCCTAGGTGCCCCTTAACCACAGCACTGTGGGAGGTAGAAACGGGATGGTCACTGGGCTTGATGGACACCAGTCAAGCTCCAGATTTATCAAGAGACTCTGTCTCTGGGGCACAAGGATAGAGTGGGACACCCAAGGTCCTCCTTTGTGCGCACTTACAGGTATGAGCGCTAGACCACACATGTCTGCATGCCACGCACCACACCATACCCCACCACACACACACACACACACACACACACACACACACACACACACACAATCTTTGTAGTACAAGTTATGGCTTATACACTTGTATCCTACATATTTAACCCTTTGAGGAGCACCTTTGGGGAGCACCTCTGCATTCCTGTTGAGCCTCATGCTATTCTTCATACTTCTAAGACCATGACCAAATGGGACACGAATGTGCCAAGTGATCCCGTGAACTGGCCATTGTTCTACACGATTCCCATTTACAATCATTCAAGCTTCACGACAACCTGTCCCTTGGGTGTTCTATCTGCTCACCTCGCAAACGCAGGGAAGTGACGTTTCAAGGGCCCTTATCAGCCATCATACGCTGATGAGTGTTGGTGCGTACAAAAGTTTTTGCGATTCTATCACAGTTATGATTTCTAAGGAAGTGTGAAGAGACAGCCAGCTGCAGAAAAAGGTTATGCATGGTTATCGTCCTTGGCTGTAGGGTGACCTCAAGGCCAGCCTGGGCTACACTAGGCTCTGCCTCTAATGAGTGAATGAATGAATGATCCACATGTAGACATGAAATCATGGTGAGGTTTGGCAGCATGTGCCTAGGTAGACGCAGCGCTCATAGTTTCAAAAGGACTTGTTATGAAAAGGAAACTCTCAACTACATTAGAAATACAAATGAATGCAAGGTGTGGGCCACAAAATGAATAGCTCAACAACACATAGAATGAGCGACAGCCCATCCCAGGCACTTGGTAGTTTCAAATTCATTACAACTGACATTTAAAGTTCATCATGGGTTGCCTAGGTTTCAGACTCAACTGTGGTTTGTTTGGGTTTTGGAATTGTGGATTTGCTGAAGAGTCTAGGCTGTTCCTAGTTGGGTAATGAGCAAACTGTGGGTAGCACAGGGCCCAGGAAGGGGATCTCACTGGAAACACTTTTTTAAAAGACCAGTGTATTTAAGGATTGAAAGATGATGGCACAGCATTTTGAGAAGACTCAAAAGCAGAGCACCCACCCGTCATGCTGCTTGCACATTTCTTTCCTGTTACTGATCTCTGAAGTGGCCAGAACTGGCAGACATTCCACAAGGCTTGTTAGAAATGAATTCATGGTTTCTGTCAGGGAGAAACTGCCTACCCTGAAGAAAAGGCAGCTGAGGGAAGGACACCCATCTTGCAATTCAAAGTAATTCCACCTTTTGTTTTCTTCTTAACTCAATAAGCAAGGTGTTACAGTGGGGTGCCTAGTGACCTTGTCTTATGCTATAATTACTCTCTTTGGTTCCCAAACCACTGGGGAATAGGGAATTGATTCATCCCATTCTGGAGTTAGGAGAACTTAAACTTGTCCTGAAAATCTATTATTATTGTTGTTGTTGTTGTTTAAGTTAATTTACTTTACATCCCAATTGTACTCCCTCCTCCCCGTTCCACCCTCTCACACTCTCTCCCCACATCCATCCCTCTTCCCCCTCTCGGCAGAAAAGGGAAGGTCTCCATGGATATCAAACAACCTTGGGATATCAAGTTGCTGTAAGACTAGGCACATCTTCTTCTATTGAAGATAGAAAAAGTAGCCCAGTTAGAAGAAAGGGATTCAAAGGCAGGCAATGTAGTCAGAGACAGCCCCTGTTCCCTGCTTTAGGAGTCCCACGTGAAGATCAAGCTGCACAAATGTTACATACGAACAAAAGGCTAGGTCTATCCCACGCATGCCCTCTGGTCGGCAGTTCCATCTCTGAGTCCCTATGGGCTCAGGTCAGTTGATTCTATAGGGTTTCTTATGGTAGATATACTGTGGTGGCAGTAAACTAAAAAACAACTGGCATGATAAGACTTGAGATCAAAGCCTTGTGATCCCTCTAAGAGGATGGTTGTCATATGGAAGGACTGTTGGCCACTCCTTCCACATTCAGTCAGGTAACAGCACTTCCCAAAAGGAAAACTAAGACTACTGAAATAAGAAAATGGTGTGTGTTGGCGATGTGGCTGAGTTGGTAGAATGCTTACCTTGAATGCACAAGGATCATGGGTTTGAAGCCCAGCACCAGATAAATCTCACCTATAAACCCAGTGCTTGGGAGGCTGGGGCAAGCAGATCAGGAGTTCAAGATCATCATCAACTACATATTGAGTTCTAGATAAGACTATATGAGACCCTATATCAAAATACACAAACATGTTGGGTGTGGTCTGCCTTTAATCCCAGTTCTTGGGAGGTAGAGACAAGGGTTCTCTATATGATTGAGGCTAGCCTGGTCTACATAGCTAGTTCCAAGGTAGACAGGGATACCTAGTAAAACCTTGTCTCAACACACACACACACACACACACACACACACACACACACACACACACACACCAATGCTAAGATTGAAGAGAATTCAACCTCAGCCTGAAAGCTGCCTTTGTAATTGTGCATAGGCTCAGGCTGGGCTGTGGAAAAGCTAGACACCCTAGCAAAGGGAAATGATTTACACTTGAAAGCCACAGCCGGTATGAAAATAAACATTGAATCAGTTTCTTCCTTTGAGTCCATGTTCCATTAGAATAACTACAGTAGGTGACATTTTTCACATTTTAATTGGTGTTTTGCTGATTTTATCAGAATTTCTGCTGATCAAAGCAAATTGGCTATTTATTTATTTTGTAACGAAGCTAACTGTTCCCTGCAAGTTTAATGTACTGTAATGAATTTTAAATATCCTCCTAGTTAGATTACAAAGTGTTTGAATCTAGGCATCTTTGTTACACTTAAATTATTAATTACTCAAATGGACAAAAGGTAACATTCGGAGAAAATGTCACATTTTAAGTGGATCTGGATTAGATGAAAGTGTTTTAAGAACCTTAAACTGTTTTAAGAAGAGCATATTTCCCTGCTTAACCCACTCGTACCTGCTTGGTTCTTAGACATATGATAAATACATTCATTATTAGTTTATTCTCAGTAGCTTACAGAACAATAAGTTTTTATGTTATTTACACTCCAGTGACTTTGGTTTAATTGGCTTCTTTTATGTTATTTATATAAATATAAATCATACTGGGTCTTAAGGTATTAATGATGCATTTTATGTTGTAGTGCTGTTTTTGTTCAGACCAACACTCCATAAATTCACATCGTCCATGGACGACAGCTGAGGAATGAATGATACAGGATCTCCTCCCAAAGTCGAAGGAAGCTAATTCTTCTGAATCTTACAGAACTCATGCCCGAAATGAAGGGCTCCACAGAATTACAATGCACTTACAGTTGAGTTAGCAAGTTAATTTATTCAGATATATCTGGGGAGCAATTCTCCAGTTCATGTGCTTGGGAAATGACAGACATTTTCTCCCACTGAAAGTTTATATGTTTTGTCAATTTGGCAAGATCTAGAATCACCTTGGAGCTGAATCTCTGCACATGGATGGATTTTCTAGGTTAGGTAAACTGAGATAGGAAGACCCACCACTTGTGTGAGAACACCCTTCCGTTGGCCCCGAATTTTATTCTACATACTAAGGAGAACAATGGTATTCATCCTTGTCTGGGTCCTGACCACATTCACACTGTGCCAGCTGCTTCTCCTGACGTCGTGACTTCCCCCACCATAATGGACTCTACCCCTGAACTGTGAGGCAGGTATCTTGTGGCAACCATGGGGGCAGTAGCTGGTGTCTATCTCCACCTCCCATGGGCACATCCATACATACTTCAAAACACTATGATGAGACAAAATAAAAATACCCACTTACAGAAGACTGGGCTTCGAGTCTTGGTCCTTCTGGTTGGCCCACTGTCTGCAAATCTCCCACAGCCTCTAGAGAGGATACCAAGTTCAGGAGGTTTGTTAAAATGCCTGACTCCACATAAGTTTATCCAGTTCTAGATTTCTCATTTATACTCACATTGGTTATTTTTCTCTCTGTTCCTGGGGTGTTTGTGCCACTTGCTTGTTTGGTCTTTTTGTCACTCCAACAAAATACCTGAGCAAAAGAATTTAGGGAAGAAGGACTTTGTTCATCTCCCTGCTTCAGAGTCTTTGTCCATCAGGGTGGAAATGCTGGCAGAGCCAAGTTCCCACCTCATGGAAGACAGAATGTAGAAAGGAAACGGAAAAAGGACCTAGCAAAAGATGGAGGCTTGTAGGTCATTCACCCAGTGACAGACCCCTTCCCTTAGGCCTTGTTTCCCAAAGTTTCTAGAAGCTCTCCAAATTTCACCAGCACAACTGCCAGTCCTTGAGCTCTTTGGACTCTTCATGGTCAAACCATAACTGAATGACAGTTGTCCTGTTGAGGAGCTCCTGAGGTGTTCTAATGGATTCATTTCCATTTCTATCTTTATAGGGTCAGTTTTCAAAGTGCTAGAAAAGTACTCCTGGCACAACGAGTATGCTTTCATGCAAAGTGCAAAGAATAAAGAAATGACTCCACATGGAACATCTTTACATTACAATTACTTTTATTGCTGGAAAGCTTAGGTCAAATCCCTTAGCCCCTCATACCTGCCTTCCCTATTTGTAAGATTGACATATGAAGTTCTTGCTCGGTGGGTAATTCCGAGAAACCAGTGAAGTGAGATTATGTGGAGTCTTTTCAGAGTCTTTTGTTCTCAAGAGTTTCTGGATGAATAGCTATTATTGTTGTCTATCTTTAGTGTAATCAGTCTACAGACTGTAGGGCAACCACAAGGCAGATAACTGGCATATTTTTAACTCAGATGGAAACCACTGTGAAAACAAAACAAAACAAAACAAGTATTTAGTGAGAATGATATCTCCATTAAGGAAAAGAATATTTGATATTGAAAGCAGTACTACCCAAGACACTAAAATGATAACCAGTGGGACACTGACCGATGCTTTCAGTATGAATTGGGTGCTCTTTACGGAACAGATTGGAGAAGCTGCTGGTGGAAGGAACGTCAAAGACATGGTTCATTGTGTCCACATCACAATTAATGGGGGAGCCTCATGCCACCAAGCCCATGAGTGTGGCTAGCTGCCTTGTTCTTAAATATATTTACATTTTTCCCTGCCCCAGCTCAGTGGTATAAATTGTTTGGGTATAGTGATCCACTTCACAGGTGAGATTACAGAGGTTCAGAATGGTGAAGAGGGTTTGCTTCAGGCAGACTTAGGCTTGGGTCTTCCCTTTGGAGGAGCTGTTTCCTGGGTAGTGAGTGGAACCTAACAACAGCAGCGAAGGATCATTGAAAGAGTTCATTGCGTCCCCTCAAGCGTCCTATGGGCAGGTGTTCTAGATCACAAGGGCTTGAATCACCAGCGGGCTCTGACCACTGTTCAGGTGTAATTCGTTAGCTCATCACAGGAAGTCTGGACATGGGCAGAGAAGAGCAGATGGATGAGAGGGTCAGGACAGCATAGTTTAGTCTTCCTGGTGGGGATTGGGGCGGTGCCACAGGAGGGCTATCTGCATGGAAAGATCCAGACCTATTACTACGAGTCTGGAATGTTTTTCAAAGTTATTCTGTTAATGAGCAAGAGAGCAGTTTGATTCTATCCACCTGCTTTGAGGTATCCAAAGCTTGTTTATTTGGTGATGAAGTGCAATGAGGATAACATAGCAAAAAAAGAGTACCATAAAGCTTTATGGTATTCTCGGCTGTGTAGAATTTCATAGAGTTGCCCAAACAGCTTCCTTTGGTTGATGCATTTATGAAGCTTCATACAAACACTCACACGTTGGGGCTGGAGAGATGGTTCAGCGGTTGAGAGCAGATACTGCTCTTGCCGAAGACTTGCATTCAGTTCCAAGAACCCATTAAGGTGAGCTTACAACCTATAACTCCAGCCCAAGGGGATCTGACACTTTCTTCTGGGCAATTCAGGAGGAAAGGAGCCTGCATCCCATATGGCCACACACAAACACATCATTTAAAGAAAACCGACCGTGAGTTTAAGCGAGGATTGATTAAATTTCTTGTTTGAGAGAGAGATGAGATCTGAATGTTATCTTATTTCAGACCTGATGGGGCTCCGTGGTCCTCTGGGAGTACATTCCAGCCACCGCACCTAACAGGTAAAGTTAGTGCTTGATAAGGCACAAAACTGGTAAAGCCAAGGCTGTGGCTCACCAAGGGCTCCACTGGGAAGAAACACATCCGGGGAGGGTGTTCTTTGCTGTCTGATGAGGTTTGACAGCCAGAGGCAGACATTCCTGCTGTAGCACATGTATACACTGAGCTGCATTTCATTCAGTCACTTCCCCCTTTCTTCCACTGAGTGGTGTTAAAAACAAGGTGGCATGTATATAATATATACATACAATATATATTATATAAAGTTGAAACCCATTGTTCTTTATATATGTAAATAATTTTATTTATATTTATAAAAAAGTCAGAGATAAGTAAAATAACAGACTCCAAAGCATACCATTGGTTATGTCTGCTTTATAGTTGGAAATCAAATATTATAAATATAGTTTAATGGCCCTTACAACCTATTCCCATATCTAGAGGTATCCACCATCCCAGAACTTGAATATATCTTCCTTGTCCACATTTTATTCTGTTGTAAGGTAAGTTCAAGCATCTACAATATGAAATGTTTCTTGGGAAGTTTTCAAGGTTCCCATAAAGTTGTCCTGTGTAGCTTTAACTGACAACTTGATACCTAAAATCATTTGGGAAGAGAATCACAAGGAGTTGCCTAGATCAGATTGGCTGGTGGGCAGGTGTAGGGGGGCTTGTCTTCATTATTAAGGACCAGTCCACCATGGGAAGCCACATTCCCTAGGCAGATGGCCTTAGACTGTATCAGAGAGGTAGTTGAGCATAAGCCTGCCTGCCAACAAGCAAGTGGTATTCCTCGTGATTTCTATCCCACTTGCATGACTTCCTTCAGTGACATAATCAGGAATTGTGAGCCTGTATCTTCCAAATGTGGCTTTGGCCAGGATAGTTGTCACAGTAACAGAAGTGAACCCCAGTGGCTGGCTCCCCACTCCAGAAGTTGTTTGCAGTAGTGGAAAAGCATTGGGATTGGGAACTGATGAGCACACATCAGGATAATTTTGTATTTCAGAAGTTTTGCATGGCAAAGGGATCAGAAGCCTGGGGAAGTCATTAGCAGTTTAAGAATTTAGCATTTGCTGGTTCCACTCATAAGAATGCTAATTGCATCTACAAAGAAAAGCATAGAAATAACGGGTTTTAAAATTAGATCTCCTAGCTGTATGGGACACACTGGGCAAAGTGTAATACCCGAACATCAGAACATGAGGTTGAACCCTTGGTGCTTCTGCTCAGTTCCCCTCCAACTTAAGCACAGCTCTGGAATTTTCCCCAAAGGCAGTCATTCTGAACCATCTGAACTCGTTTCCTTGGAGTTGTCATGGTCACCTTGACCTACTCAGACAGCCAAGTGATCTCCCAACTTCAGGGAGGAGATAGGAAGTGACATTATTTCAGTGTAAAACAGCATGCTCAGATTTAATTAGAGGCCAGGAAAATATTTGATCAAATAGGGGTAAATGTTTTTGCAAAATATGTAGAGAGTATTTATGATATATTATTGAAAATAAATTACAGAGGTGAATCTTAATACTTCATTCATTTTCATCTATGTTCAACTAAGAATTTCCACAGAATGTGATAATTCAAATATCTACTACAGATTATTACATAATAAATGATAAGATTTTGTTAATCCACTAATTATAAGCACCATCATTCTTTGAGTCTTCTAGTTTGAGGATCCCTGATTTTTTTAAAAGGGATTATTTATTTAATGTAAATAACTTCAGATATACCAGAAAAGGGCATCAGATCCCATTATAGATTGTGAGCCACCATGTGGTTGCTGGGAATTGAACTCAGGGCCTCTGGAAGAGCAGTCAGTGCTCTTAATCACTGAGCCATCTCTCCAGCCTGAGGATCCCTGAATTTTAAAGGCATTCCTCCTATCTCAAAGAGAAAGTTAAGCAGGAAGAAAGCAAGCCCAGTCTTTGAGAGATTTCCCCAAATACTGCCAATGTAGACTTCTATAGCCAACAAAAATATCCTTTAAAAGGAAGATGAGACTAAAATGAAAATATTTTCAAGTAAAACATAAGCCGATAATTTGAACCTAACGGAAACACTGGGAGTTGTTTTTCGTATACCAGATTCATACGGAATGAAGGTGAGGTGATAGTTCAGCGGTCAAAAATGTAATAAGTAAAGGGTTCCAAAGTCTTGTCTACTGTAGCATGTACCTTTTTAAAAAAACTAAGCTGTTTTGGAATTTGAAAAGTCACGAATTCACTGCACACACTTAGGGAAACGAGTAAAAAAGAATAATGAAAGACCATGAATACCGTTAGGTGAAGAGAAATTGTTAATAACCACAGGAAAAAAATCCATCCAGCAAATGACAGGAGACAGAAAGAGCCACACAATCAGGTGGTTAAACCATTAAAACAATGAGAAAAGTTAAAGCCCAAAACACCAGAAATTATATTATAGGAAAATAAAATAAATATTTTAATTAAAAGCAGAGCCATGATGTACCCAGCCCCAGTTGATAGAACTAAAATCCCTGTACCTAATCGTCAGGGTGCATTGAGGAAGAAGAAGCAGAAAGAATGTAAGAACCAGAGGACCAGGAGTCTGCTGTGTGATCGTGTTTTCTATATACAAGAGGTAAGCTGCAGGGGTTGGGGATTTGGCTCAGTGGTAGTGGTAGAGCACTTGCCCAGCAAGCGCAAAGCCCTGGGTTCGGTCCCCAGCTCCAAAAAAAAAGAAAAGGAAAAAAAAAAAAAAAAGAGGTAAGCTGCACCCACAACATCTCGACAATATGGCTGCCTAAAACAATATGGCTGCCTAAAACGAGCCGTCTATACTGACAACAGGTTGACATGCTCATGGATGAGGCCACCTACATTCACTCCTTCACCTTAACACTTTAACACGTTTACCTCACTGACACACGCCCTATGGTGCTAGCTCCTATAAGATTCTAAATCTAGTCAAGGTGAAATGAAGATTTACTATATGGTAGGGCAGCTTCCTCCAATTGGAGACATTCTCTCCAGGGAGGAGGGATTGGCTCATGACACTCGGAAGGTCAACAAAATTGATGTGTCTGGTAAAAGGAGAAATGTGGAAGTTTCTTGAAGTCTCTTCCCTAGTTTTATAGAAGGAGCAAGCAACTGACGAGGGTGCAGGGTTGAGGGAGACTCTGACCATTTTAACAGTTCAAGATCTCAAACCTGAGGAGCTGCCTGCAAGCTACACAGAGAGCACTGGGGGTTGCAGCTTTGCTAGATCCTCCTTGCCCATTTTTGGGGTGTGTGTGTGTGTGTGTGTGTGTGTGTGTGTGTGTGTGTTTGAGTCATCTCTAAGTGATACCTTGCCCGTATATCTGTTAGTAACCCCAGTAAAAACTCAACAATTCATTAAGTTGTAATTTTGGTAAAGTCACTACTTTGGCCTGTCATGGGTTCCCTGTCTGGAGTGAGTAGACATGGACTGTACAGTGGGGAGCGGTAGACAAGACCTGGTCCAAGAATGGAGTCATGCGAGGAGAATTCTCAGTGCTTTCAAGAATACTCTAAAAAACCAAGACAAGCGTCTTGTGCCCTCCGTTTCTTCAAAATACAGAATTGCTCTTGGAATGTGTTTTTATAATTTAGCAGATAGGGAGTGAGTTTACTTCAGATTACTCATTATTACTTACTGCTCTTATTCAATTAAACGTTTTAACTACCCTTTATATACCTTTATGGACACACATGTTCTTGCCATGTGTGGCTTGTCCTTGTGATTGTAGACAGCTTGAAGTCATGAGAACTTTACTCAGATGATCTTTCTTAACCCTCAGAATATAAATTGTCTGATGCTCTGAATAAAGTTGGCTGTTGTATGAGACTTTAGTCCACCTTATATATCAGCTTCATCCTCCCAGGTCCCACTGCCTCTAAAGTGATAATGTATGTGTTTCATCTCCTTAGGAAGAAAATCTCTCCTATAGAAAACCATCGCAACTAATTCACAATATTTAGGTTTCTTTTTGCCTAGAAATAACGTATAGGCCTGTCTTGTCTTTATATCAGTCAGATAAAGTTTACAGATTTTCTTTCATATTTGTCTTGTACACCTTGGACTATGAATTGGGATTTTTTTATATTACTTTTCTTAAGTTGATGATATGTGTTAATATCTTTGATTTTCTTATAGTCTTATGTCTGGTCACCTTGAAAGCTCATACGATAATAGAATTTTTATGCACAGAGTACTCAACAGTTAACTATAGTAAATTTGCTCAATGGAACATTTTGTAACTTTTAAAAATATTATGTAGACCAGGAGGCAGGGCAAGTAAACTTTAAAAAAGAAAATTGTGGGACTTTAATAGTATCATAAATTTAATATGTAAAACAAAATTTTGATGCACTTCTTTCCCGTTTAGTTTATTCATCTGTAGTTTTGATAAAGTGTGCTCTTTTATGTATACGACTAAGAAGACTATTTTTCATCTTCTTCCCTTGTGCTGGTTGGTTTTATGTCAACTTGACACCAGCTAGAGTCATCTGAGAGGAAGGGACCTCAATTGAGAAATTGACTTCATAACATCGGGCTGCAGGCAAGCCTGTAGGGCATTTTTAAATTAGTTATTGATGGGGGGAGCCCAGCCCATTGTGAGTAGTGCCAGCCCTGGGGGAGTGGTCCTGGGTGAAATGAGAAAGCAAGCTGAGCAAGCCATGAGGAGAAAGCCAGCCAGCAGTACTTCATGGCCTCTGCCTCAGTTCCTGCTTCCAGGTTCCTACCCTGTTTGAGTTCATGTCCTGACTTCATTTGATGATGAAAAGTGATGTGAATACAAAAGCAAAATAGACCCTTTCTTCCCCAACTTGCTTTTGGCCAGTGTGTTTCATCGTAGTAATGGAAACCCTAACTAAAAACTTTCCCACTAAGAACTTTCTGCCATGTTTCCTTGGTTGTCATGAATTTTCTTGATTTGTGTTTGTGTTAAAATACTGTTACTTTCCCATCTATTTTTGAATGAAAGTGTTTCAGGGTATAGTGTTCTTGATTCTCCTCTTTGGTGAAGAGAGGGGTTAAAATTTCTCTTTTTCTCCTCAAACTGATTGTTTGACTTCTTTGCCCTTTTTCATTGTAGACCTACATAGGAATGACGACTAATAACCACACAACAGTCAGTATTAGGCTCTATTCAAATCTCTTCTGTCAACAAAATTAGTCCCAAACTCTTCAATTTAGCCTTAGGCAGAGTCTTAGGAGAAGGACAAAAAAAAAAAAGCAGCCAAACTCTTTGCTAAAATATCCCAAGAATGGTCTCTAGCCCGGTTGCTAATATTGTTCTCTGAACCCTCATGAGCTGGGCCTCTACAATCCACAGAGCTCTCAGCACTGTTGGTGGCCATGCTCCTGCTGCAATGGCTCATTACACTTTGCTTACCACCATTACCACTTTGCAACCAACCACTTTCCTAAACCACACTCTTCTACATTCCAAAACAAAACAAAACCAAACAAACAAAACACCCCCAAACCAGAACCTGCTGGTCAGGTCTGTCAGCCAATATCCCTTTCCCCTGGTGCCAGCTCTATCTTCATTACTTTTCTATGACTGTGATAATGAACCATGACCAAAGGTGTTCTATTTGGCTGACAGGCTCAGGGGGTTATAGTCCATGACAGTAGAGTAAGGGGACAGCTGAGAGCTCATATCTTGATCTAGAACCTTGAGGCAAAGAGAGACAGCACTGGCAATTGCATGAACCCTTTAAAACTTCAAAGGCTGCTTCTAGTGACACACCCCCTCCAACAAGGCCATGCTTAGAATTATTTCTATACATTTCTACCAGCCGATGACCAAGTATTCGAGTATATGAACCTATGGGAGTCACTCTCATTCAAACTACTGCAGTTGACCTGCAGCCTTTTCATTTGACTGACCAGGCCTCCAACTTCTGTAGGATCAGAGGGCACCTGCAACCAACTCCAGCCAAATGGTTTCAGAGGTGAATGCAGGACCCAAGCTTTGTTCTAATGTGCTCTGTGCCTCTGAGAGACTGGAGTTTTTGATCTAAGGCCTCTATGGGTGGGGAGTTCTGATCCCTGGTGATCCAGTTGTCACAATTTAATGTGACAATAAGACATGGGAAATAGACATGTTGATAAAGATTGACCTGAAAGAAACTTGAGGGAGGCTAGTAAAAGTTCACAGAACACAGAGTCCACACTGCTGTGGTGTCAGAGGTTATTTTGAGCCTTTTGAGGAGCCTATGGTCCTAACCACAGATTCAGACAGTAGATAGACTTCACTGGATCTGAAGTTGCGTATCATGCCTCTAACAGGTCTATACAATTCAAAGAGCGACCAAGTTCTTACTCCATTCGACCATCTTGGTGCCTAGTGGGCAGCCTGACTCTTGGTGTACTTCTATACAGTATATATAATTCATAAAACACAGTTTGGAAAAACACATCCCAATGTTGGCAGTGATTAATAAATAGAGAAAAAGAGAAATTTTCACTTCTTCATACATTTTATGCTATTTGAATTTTAAATGCAATTCAAAACAATTTAATGTGACAATAGGATTCAGGGAAATAGATACATTAATAAAGACTGACCCAAAAGAAGCTCCAGGGAGGCTAGGTAAAAGTTCACAGACCAAGGCACATGGCTCATTGATTTCTACAATATCTTTAAAGACGCTTCCATTTGGCTTTGGGAAATCTGTGGCTCTCACAACCAATCAAGGGGTATCGCCAGCATCTATCAGAGCAGAAAATGAAGATAAAATGTTGGACAATGGTTCAGTGACATCAGTGGAGACATCCCATCCCCGATGTTGATCTGTCTTGTGTGATGTCTCTTATGCAAAGGGACTCTCACCAGAAAGACCTAAATAAATTAGGGAGCTAAATGAATTGGATAATTTTCCTTTTAACCCCTCTCTTCACCAGGTGCAAGTCAGTTAAGAACGGCTGCATTTGCTGGAGGTTGTTCAAGAAATCTTTAAGAACCTAAATTTAAACAGGAGATCTCTGTTAGTGAAAGAAACACCCTTGGTTGCTTTGAAGGAAGGCTTTATGTCAGCTTGGCCCACGGGGACTTTATGGAAATAACCCATGTCTGGTTCACATCACTGTAATTGCTTGTGTAGTGTACTTTGGAACGAGTGTAGGAGTGTATTTTAAATTGTAGCATGACAACTTACATACCCCAGGCTAGCCTCAAACTCATATCTTGAATTTCTGATCATCCTGCCTCCGCCTCCTGAGTTCTGGGGTTACCCGGTTTATGCTGGGGCTTCCAACACAGGTTTTTGTGTATGCTAGGCAAACTCTCTATCTACCGAGCTGCATTCCCAACTCTAGATACTTACATTCATAAGTCACAAAATGAAGACTAAATGTGAACACCTAGCACACTATCCCACAGAACTCTCCTCGAACGGCAGTGTAGGAATTGCTTCACAAACCAATCTACTATACCTGTAGTAGATTTCAATTTTTGTTTATTTCAAGATAGAATTTCTCTGTGTGGCCTTGGCTATCTTGGAACTTGATCTGTAAACCAGGCTGGTTTCTAACTCAGAGATCTGCCTGTTTCTGCCTCCTGAGTGCTAGGATTAAAGGTCAGCTGACTGTCCCAATTTTTAAGACACTCCCAGGCTCTGAAAATATGGCTGGCTTGGGAACAGAGCATTGAGGGTAGTACATGCTTGATAATGTCTGCTGAGTTTATCTTCTTCTTTCCAATGACCAGTGACTTGCACCCCTGTGAAGTCACATCCTCTTCATTTCTGGGTAAGAAAAGACTGAGGAATTTCTGCTCTCTATTAAAACGTTGTGGGCTGGAGAGATGGCTCAGAGGTTAAGATCACTGACTGCTCTTCCAGAGGTCCTGAGTTCAATTCCCAGCAACCACATGGTGACTCACAACCATCTGTAATGGGATCCGATGCCCTCTTCTGTGTGTCAGAAGACAGCTACAGTGTACTCATATAAATAAAATAAATCTTAAAAAAAACTTACTTAAAACATTGTGCCTACCTCTTGGCTTCCTAGAAGCTTAACCCACATTGCCCCTATTCATGGACAAAGCCCAGGGTTCTTGATTCCCATCATCCGAGCATGCATCCTAGCCACCTTTGCCTAACACAGTCTTTCATGATTTGCATCTTCTGCCCAGAAGAGGTGCCCTTAACTACAGCTGCACCTCAGCCCCATAAGTCATAGCACAAGGGAAGCCAATGGCCCCTCCACAAGGCCAGCTTCTCCCAAGAGCCAGCAGCCTCTCTCCAGAGCCAGTGGCCTCTCCCCTCTTCTGAGTGTGACTTGCTCAAGCACTAAATTGGTTCACAAAACTTAACAAACCAAAAAGTAAAAAAATCAAGCAGTTCACCATCTCTGGCAGTGGTCTCCTAAACAGAACAAGGGCTGGAAGTCAACAAGTTGGATGCCTCGTGAAATATGTTACCTAATTAGTTTTCCCCTCTACTAAAGAGAAGACAGGAGAAAAAATATTCACTGAGGTATGGTAAAATAGCCATACATTAAAATCTCTGGCTTGAATGGTTTAGGATGGACCTCATTCTTACAGTACGGCTGAAATGATTGAATGCGCGTGGAGAAAACACTTCTCAGGGAGTAAGATGGGTGTGTTAGTTTCTAGCCTATGAAATCATGTTTAAAATTGTAAGGCTTGTTCAAGATCACTGGTTATATAGACGGCAGGGAAAATGTTGCCTTGTTATCAATTTAACAATGATTCTTCTTTATTGGCTGCCCAGCTGGGAGCTCTGAGCAGTGTAAAGCCAACAGAATCCACTTGGGGTTACGGCAGGTAGACATTAGCAGGATAGATTGGGCTGTGATTTGTATTGCCAGCCTCGTTGTACAAAGAGTATTTCCCATCCACCCGCAGCTTCCTGATAATGTCGGATCTGTCTAGTCTGTTGAGGACCAGTAGCTTAAGGAGTTAATGAATATTCATTTCTTTTTCCCTGGGTACAAAGTAAAATAACCAGTAATTAGTATAATATTTAATACTTCTATTCAAAATAAATAAATCTTTTGTAAAAAAAAGGCCCTAATTATTATAATGTAACAAATTCTGCATATGTAACTAGAGTTAGATGTAGTGTTTTGAAAATGCTTCTAAGCCTTAATTTGCATGTTTTGAGATTAGTTAATTATTCCCCTTTATGCATAAAACAAAACTCTAAATTCCTTATTCACTTTCTTGTCTCCCAAGTTTAGCTGATCCTGATATTTAAACCTTATATTTTTCTTTATGCTCAAGCTATTTGTATTTTGAAGCAGCGCTCAGAGTTTGGATGAGCCCCCATCCCTTCCCCTTCTCTCAGGCCTCACAGACAGGCAGGAGACACACAGTTTACTAAGATCCCCAGGTGATGTTAATCCTTTTAAGTGGCAAGGTTTGCTATTTCCATTTTTAAAAATGTGTTCTTTTATGCATTTCATCCACCAAAGGTACTCACCAAGTTTTTGTTTTAAGATTTACTTGTTTAATATATATAAGTACATGGTAACTGTCTTCAGACACACCAGAAGAGGGCATCAAATCTCATTATAGATGGTTATGAGCCACCTGGTTGCTGGGGATTGAACTTAGGACTTATGGAAGAGCAGTCAGTGCTCTTAACCACTGAATCATCTCTCCAGCCCCGCCCCCTAGGTTTTTTTTTTAATTCCACCAAAATTCTACAGAAAAAAAAATTTTTTTACCACCAGATATAGATAAGGGAACTAGACTCAAAGAAGTTCACTCACTGAAGCAAAGATAGGATTCTAAATTATTCATCAGTTTGAGTCCAAACCTAGTCTATACCACAACTACTCAGAAGTCCGCACCTCCCAATCACTGAAGGGAGAGGCATTCGTAGGAGGTAGTTGTGTGTTGTGTGCTGGTTGTTAGGGTTTAGATCTTAAGTGACCACAAGGACCCTTGTTTCTAACGGTTTGGTAGCTAGCCTATGGTGCTATTAGGAGATTATAGAACATTCTGGAAGGATAACTGTTGGAACTTGTCATTAGCAGTGTATCCTTGAAGGAGATTATAGGACCTTGGCACTCTACTCTCTCTCTCTCTTTACTTTATAGTCGCCATAATGTAAGCCGCTTTGCTCCACTTGGCACACCCTGACAATGATGCTCTGCCTTTCCACAGGCTCCAAACTATGGGCCAACGGCTCTGGAAACATAAATGTTCCCACCTCAAGTCAATCATCTTATGGTCACAGTAGCAGAAGCTAAATTCCACTTGGCAGGCAATCAGAACTCACCAAGTGTCTTTGTGGGTTTGGAACCTTCTGGGAGCTGACCTCTGTTAGGTCAGAGAGGTAGCCTGGGATCTATGGTCTTACAGTTAAATACCTCTTGGACCTGTGAGAAACAGGAGCCTTCTTATCTACAGCCTGGCAGCTTCCCAATGATGTTGGCTATCACCTGCCACAGAGAACTCACATGCTTGCCCAGATGCAAATGGACAGATGTGTGTTGGATGCAGCCATGGTCTATGAAGACTAGAGAATTCGTGGAGTTACAATCCTTTCTTTTTAAGCATGAAAAAGCAGAAAGCAGTGGAATTGTCTAAAAAACATGGTGTGAGGAGCACAGCCAACAGGTTTTTGTTGTTGTTGTTTATTTGGTTGGTTGGTTTTGTTTTGAATTTGTACTTTTGAGAGACTCCCAGGACATCTAGAATAAGATTCAGATTTCTGAACACAGCCTACTGTTGCTTGCCTCTCCTGACAAGCTCTGTGTGCTCTCTTCATCTTAGAGTCATACCCTTCATTGGTAGAAGTCTTTCTGTTCCTCTCAGTTGTCCTTTCATCTACATATGGCTGCCTTGTCCTCACCTTGGCCTTGGTTCCTATATCTCTGCTCACAAAGCTTTCCCAACCTCCTTATGTAAAGGAATCTTCATTACTTCCTGTGGCCTCCCAGAATCTTATCATAACGTTGTTTAGTCCATCCTTATTTTCTTTCTTGACTGACATATTTACCTCTCTGTCCCTGTGGCCAACTGCAGCGCATAATAGGTCACTGTGCAGCTGTGTTCACTAAATTTAAACATTCCCTCTGGAGGGTGGGTCCTTTAGGACGAAGGAAGTAAATGAAAGACATCTCAGGATGTAATCAAACAAATCTGGGGATGTTCTGGAAACTTACAGGATCCACAAGGTGCCTTCCCAAGGACATGTAAACAATAACCACTGCTGGAGAGATTCTTTGACTGTGTATGAGTTGTGCAGATGCTGCAGGGATGCAGCTCTTGTGATTTGTCACCTGAGCTGGGTGGGTTTCTTCAGTGAGGCAGCTGCCTTTGAGTCACCCATGTTCCTATAAGTAACACCAATAAACCTATGGGTTCACTAAGCTGGACTTGGGTGAAGACATTTCACTGGTCTATCCTCAATGCCCTATCTGAGGTAAATAGGCATTTGTTGCTTCTCCTCAAACAACATCAATCACACAACATAGGTACTCAATCAATGTGTGTTATGATGAATAAGTGACTAAATGGATGATAGTGTAACTGACAGAATCACACAGTTAGATCTATCACATACGATTCCCCTTAGATCCCCAATTGACAATCACACGTAGTGGATACTTGAGTAGCCAATCTGCCCTTGCATTTTTTTAAAGATTTATTTTGTTTATTTCAATATCTGAGTTACTGTCACTGTCTTCAGACACACCAGAAGAGAACATCAGATCCCATTACAGATGGTTGTGAGCCACCATGTGGTTGCTGGGAATTGAACTCAGGACCTCTGGAAGAGCAGTCAGTGCTCTTAATATCTGAGCCATTTCTCCAGCCCTGCCCTTGCATTTATATTTGATTATTTTCAGCAAAAACCAGGTCATTGTTACCATAATTGAACATCCAGTTTTTGCATTGTGAGGTGGAATGGAACCATAGAGATCAAGTACCACTCACCTTACTTGGTATAAATTCACTGAGGCTCTTGGTGGAATCAGCTGACTTGGAGAGTCCTGTTTCCTCCTCTGCAAAGTGGTGGATCATATCTACCCCACAGAGAGATGAATGCCACCATTGTCAGCTGTGTCAGATATGCTTGCATATTTATGAGATATTAAGAGTGCACATAGGAGGGGGGGTCAAAGAAGGGTTCATTTTCTCCCCATCTTCCTGTTCCGTTTGTGTTGTGTGGTGCAGGCCACACCCATTTGCATTTAATTCCACCCATGATAGGGATATTCCGCTCACGGTTTGCTCATGAGGGAACATGAGTAACACTGCGAAAGTGCTTCGTTCAACATGCTTCTCTGTGTGATCAGTTTCACTTCCTATGCCATCATCTGTTCCTTCCACCTACCAAATAGTAGACAGGGTGGTGATGGAGAAGGCAATGAACCCACCAGATTGACTAATCTAGCTCAGAGTAACAAGAGAACACTGACTAGCCTAGGAGATCGCTGGGCACGTAAGCCAGTCTCAGTCCCCTGCCAACAGAACACCGTGATCTCTCCATCTGTGGATTCTGGCTTGAGTTCTGGACTGAAGGCAAGACATACCAGACCTGAATTTACTCCCTGCTGTGCAAAGCCTGGAAACTCCGGCAAGATGGCCTTGGGGACCATAATGCTCCATTTGAAGCTTCCAGTGTCATGTAATTGATAGATGTACACAGAAATAATCCCTGGATTTAGAGTCATACTTGAGTTCAGACTCCTGTCCCATCATGCATCTGATCTGTGACTCTGGGCAAGTTATGTTCTGGGTTTCCATTTGTTCCTTCTGCATAATGGGTATAACTCCATCTAACTGGCAAAGCTGATTTGGAAAGCAACATACACCTAGCACAGGCTTGTAATGCATAAGACCACCAGCTCCTTTTCTGATGGCTAGCGTTGTTCCCTGGATGGGAAGTCGACAGAAATGTTTGGGAATATCTGTGGATTCCTGTCATGATCCTGTGGGAAGGGGCCAAAGCTCCCTCCTTGTTTTCACCTTGTCTTATATTTTCCCAAGTGTTCCCGGTGAATTCTGGGAGGATTTGACAGTTCCCTTCTGAATACTTCTTAGTTAGGGTGGAAGTAATGTGAGCAATAAATTATCATCTCTTCCCCACGATCTTCCTGGTCATTATTCTTGAATATAATTAGAATGCCAAATGCAGACCCATCCATCTTCATCCAGCAGCGATGGTGAGCTGGGGAAAATGCTTACTGCAAAGGAATGTTGGCAGAAGGAAGAATGGATACCCCATGGAACAGCGGAGGATCAAACTTAAAAATTTGAACCAAGGGACTGAGGAGTGGCCCCCATATAACTGTGGTTCTCACCCTTCCTAATGCCGAGACCCTTTAATTCAGTTCCTCATGTTGTGGTGAGCTCTCACCATAAAATTACTTTTGTTGCTACTTTATAACTGCCATTTTGCTATGGTTATATAAATCTGTGTTCCGATGGTCTTAGGTGACCCCTGTGAAAAGGTCACCGTGACCCACGCATTGAGAACTATAGTCATACAAGCATGTGGACCTGGGTTCAGAGCTATGAGTACACATCTGGAACCTCACTAAGGGAAAGGGACAAACAGATTTCTGGCAGCTATTGGCCAATCAGCCTAGCCAAATCAGAAACTCTGTTTCAAAAAGGCCAACAAACCAAAGACTCAACACCAAACAAACTAAAAATCAACTAGATGAAAGGGATAGGAATGTCTGAGATTGACCTCTGGTCTCCACATGTACACATCATACACATGTGCATATACAAATTTTCACACATATGTACATATATACATGTAAATGTACCCACACACACACACACACACACACACATCTTGAGCTAATATCCACAGTGAGTCATGACTTCTGAGTATTCATATATACATATATGATTTGCTTGTTTTTTCTTTTTGTTTTTTACTTTTTATTGATTCTCTGTGAACATCATATCCTGCATCCCAATCCCGCTCATCTCCCCAACCTTTCATATCTACCCTACACCCCTGGAACCTCCCCCACAAAAGACAATAAAAAACAAACAAAAATCTCGTTGTGGAAGCTGTACTACGTTACCGTGTGTCACACAGTACACCCTTTTGTCCATACATCTTTACTTACAAATGTTCCTTGCAATGAGTCATTAGTCTGGTATGAGGCTTCTGGCTTCTGCTACTCTATCAGTTACTGGGTCCTCACAGGGACTCCTCTCAGCTGCCCTGTTGTTGCTCTGTGTCATGGAGATCCTGCCCCTTCGGATCTGCAGGATTGGCCCCTTCAAATGCTCCAGCAGTTCATAGATGGGGCAGATGTTAGGGTGGGCCAAGTCAAGGCCCTGTGTCTAGTCCTGGGTGGTAGTTGAATTGGTCAGCCTGCTAGCTCTCCCATACCCACACTATTTGGACTAGCTCTCCAGCACAGCCCTGGCTAATTCACCCAATGGCCAGCCAGCCAGGGACAGGGCTAGTTCTCCCCTTCTCATGACCTTAGGACCAGCTTTCCCACTGCTGCAGGTGGCAAGAGGCAAGAGGGGAAGGACATCTCCTCCATGCCCATGCCACCACACAGCAGACAAATGGGCTCAGCTCTCCTGTGCTTGTGTCTTCTGGGCCTGCTTCCCAGCACCCACACTACCAGACCCAACTCGACTGAGCTGCCCAGGCGAGATGCAGGGCCTGCACTCCTAAGTGCTGCAGCTGGTGAGGGGCTGAGCCGTACGCTTTGTTTTTAATGGGCAATCAACTGAAATTTCTGTTGGAAACCTTACCAAGGGTCTTTAGGATACATTTATGCTGCCGTGGCTCTCTCTCTTCCAGGTCTCTTTGGAGACCATCCCATCCCATACCCAAAAATTTACAAGATCTGTGGTCGGTTCATGGCATCTTTTTGGGTATTTTGTGTGTGTG
This sequence comes from Rattus norvegicus, assembly GCF_021556685.1. Classification (NCBI taxonomy): domain Eukaryota; kingdom Metazoa; phylum Chordata; class Mammalia; order Rodentia; family Muridae; genus Rattus; species Rattus norvegicus. Next base: position 78,036,177 of record NC_141541.1, read on the forward strand.
AGGCCATCAGATATTATAGTGAAGGTGTCTATTACATAAATCTGGATACTGCCAAAGAGGACATACACTGATAGAAAGATCCAGCCCTGCTGAACCTTTTTTAAAAAAGGCAAATTAGCTGGCCTAGATGCTTCTATCCATAAGAAGCATCATCAGATCTTGTTATCTGAGGCCCCATTAGAGACTATTCATCTCAAAAAATTTTCTTTTCTACTCTAATATATTCACTAAAATCCTTGTACTGGGGCTGGAGAGATGACTCAGCACTTAAGAGTGCTTACTCCACAATCATGAGGAACAGAATTTGGATCCCAGCACCCACATATCAAACCAGGTAACCTGCCCACATACCTGTAACCCTAGCTTCAAGGAGAGTGGAGACAGAAGGATTACTGGGGCTTCCTGGACTTCCAGCCCAGTTGAGAAATGCAAGCCCTTGATTTGTGGAGCGTCCCTGCCTCAGGAATGAATAGAGAGTGATATAAAAAGGATACCAGCATCCTCTCCTGGCCTCTATAAACAAGGTGTGTACACTCCCAGACACACACGTACACACACACACATAAATAAATGTACTTTTAATTCCCATATTCCAATGTTCCTCCCTCCCTTTCTTCTTTGTCCATTGTTACTCCCCTACTACTTGGCTGTGAGTGACTCCTATTTGGTGAGAGCAGAGGTCACTTACTCTAATCAACATCTTTTTTCTGGCACATGGTAAGGACTAAACACATTTTTTGCCAAGGGGACCATGCAAGGAGCTGGAAACACTCCATCCTTAGAATGTTTCCCCAACCTAAATTATTTATTGTAAGGGGGGAAAAGATTTCTTTCCTTCAGCCATTGTAAGATTTAGCGTCAAGACACCTCCATGGAACAAATGCGGGTTAGTCAGAGGAAAGCAGATATATTATTTGAATAGAAATTTTGTGTGCAGAAGCTTAAGCTATAGGAACAGCTGTTCGTGTTTATAAAAGCCAGAGTCACACAGAAGTATAATCAGAGGAGAACAAAAGGTATGATTTAATCGTCACAAGCTGAAAAGGGCTCACCATGACCTGCTTGCCCGACTCTCTGACAATCCCTGTGTGACATCCTTTCCCCTGCAAAGCCAGGAGACCCCTTGTCACATAACAGCTGTGTTGGTTATTTTTAAACATAAATTTACCACAAACTAAAATCTGGAAAGATGCCTCAGCGGTTCAGACTACTGGCTACTCTTCTAGAGGACCCAGGTTTGGTTCCCAGCACTCACATGACAACTCACAACTGTCTGTAACTCTACCTCTAAGGGATACAAATCCCTCTTCAGGTTTCCAAGGGCAATGAAAACACACGCTGAGCAGACATATATCACACAGACCACTCATGGACATGAAATAAAATTAAATAAATCTTGAGAAAGCAGTCTCAGTTGAGGAATTACCTAATTCCTCAATCTGGCCAGCCCGTAGGCATGTCTGTGAGGGATTGTCTTGATTGATAATCTTGATTGATGGATCAAGACCCAGCCCACTGTAAGCAGCACCATTTCTTGGGCTGGGCCCCGAACTAAATAGGAAAAAGGGAGATGAGAGGCCATAGGCAACGTGCATGAGTTTGTTTCTCTCTGACCTTGGATGTGATGGAATCAGCTGTCGGACTTCATGCCTTGACTTCCCTACACTGATAGACTGAGCTAAAGTAACCCTACCCCCAGCATGTTGCTCTCAAACTGGGTATTTTATCCCAGTAACAGAAACCAAACCAGAACTGACTATCAGATAGATCTAGATCTCCCTACACATCTTCCTGTGTTCTATGTGCCATGGTATAGCAGGGCATAGATGCATAACTTTGATCCTACCACTTCTGGTCAGTTCTTTATAACTGATCATTTTGAACTAGAAATATGTATTTGCTTTGGACAAAGCAAATGCAATCTAATAAAAGAAAAATTAAAGAATGATTGCCCATTATATTACTACTAAGAAAATATTAACAGTCAGAAGTGTTTGGGGTTACATAGATATGGGTACTAGTAGAAAAGAAGTAAGGTGTGATAATGTGGTGGCTTAAATAACAATGGTCCCCATAGAGTCTTAAGTTTGAATATTTGGTCCTGGTTGGTGAAACTGTTTGGGAAGGATTAGAAGGTGTGGCCTTGTTGGAGGTATGTCGCTGGGAGGCTTTGAGCTTCCAAAAACCTACATCATTCCCAGTGTGCTTTCTCTGCCTCACGCGTGTGGATCATATTTCTGCTCCAGCGTCATGCTTACCTCCAGCTGCCAAGTTCCACACCACGATGGTCATGGTCTCTAACCCTACGGAACCAAAAGACTTAAATTAAATACTTTCTTTGTTAAGTTGCCTTGGTCATGGTGTTTTGCCTCAGTACCAGATAGTGGTGATCTGGGTAATCAGATATTTTTTAGATTTCTCTATTTTTATTTTATGTGTTCGAGTGTCTAATGCATGCTTATGTATGTACTGCATGCGTGCAGTGCCTTGGAAGCCCATGGCCCTTCAGAGCAGATGGCTGGTATGGAAGAAGTGATGCCACCTGGTGAAAGAGAAATTAGTTTATGAAAATAATTGACTATGTATTCGAGGAGGGGATGGCTGTGTGGCTCACCCAGGACTACATGATGGTTTTAGTGCAGGGCGGTATTGATAAGCAAATGGGGGATGGCTGTCCCTTGGAGGTGGGAGGGGATGGGTGGGGGTAGGAGGAAGAGGAAGAAGGAGGAGGAAAAGAAGAGGAAGTAAGAAGAAAACATCTGTGTTATAGAACTGCTCTGCCCTTCCGTGTAAGTTTTGCTCAAAATTTCTTTTGTGACTGCAATATCCACACAACCTGGAAAAAAAGAAGTATGTATGATTATCTGATCTCTCTAAAACAACATCAAGTACAAGCAGCTTCCTGTCGAGGTCAAGCTCTTGTCTTCTGAGGCCTGACTTCATTCATGAGACAAAAGGGCCAGCCACATTTCCCCATCTAATGCCGAGCTTTGCCTTCTCCGCTGTATTTGGGAAGCTGCAGGAAGAGGGCGCTCTCTCCTCCTCCATCTTGCCCTGTTCCCCTAACCCTTGGCATTAAAAAGCAGCTGACTTCCAGAAGGATTCTTGTAAGAGTCAGATTAAGGACAAACTCATCCTATCGTCAAGAGTGGAGCATACACCTACTAGCTACAGAGATCAGATAGGACATGGGGAAACAAACCACACACCCATTTGCATCCTCACACGTCAACACAAACTAAAGGACTCAGCCCCACAGCCTTTAACCGTCTAATGTTCTCACATTCAAATACTCTCACACACCCAAGCACACACAGAGGCACACACTCAAGCTCACAGACATTCACTACACACATTTAAACAAGCTCACACACACTCCTCACACAAACACTCAAACTCACATTCTCATCATAGTCACATTGCATGCACGCTCAATACCACTCGTCTGAAAATATCTATCACTCCTCATCCCATGCTGTTTTTTACCCCCATGTTTGTTAGATAATAGAAGAGAGAAATCCTTCCATGTTATTGAAGAACTGAGCAGATCCCAACCACTTCCATACAACCTAGAGTTGACCAGATACCCACATTCTTCTAGGTCCATGTGCTAAGAGAAGCTGAGTTGCTAGCCTTGTCTGGTGGCTTCTTAGAATCATATTTAGATGTGACACAGAATGCTTTAAGTCAAGCACTATTTCCCGTCAGACGTTTTTTAATCAACAGAAGCTAAAGGCTCCTCTAGCTTGAAACTTTCCTATCTTCTGCACTGCCTCATGTGACTCCTCTGTGTGGATCATCACAGGGAACAGAGTCCTGCATGCTAAGAACCCACCCTGTATGTTGGCACACACTTTGATGTGAGGCAAATGGACTGTCTTAAAGACTGTTAAGAAAAAAGTTTCCTCTACGGGAGTCACCCTCATAAACTCTTGCTTGGAAATGGTTCCCCTCTATGACTGTATCCTGACGAGGCAAAACTACTTAGTTACCTTGTAGAGAAATGAAAGCATTCTGGGCTCTTTTTCAAGCTGAGTACCTCTCTTTCTATCTTATTTACACGAAAATTTCAAAAGAAAATAATCCAGTTAACACTCATTCTGATTTTCTACAATTAGCAGTTACTGACCTGATCCTTCAAATGGTTTACTAAATTCTTCATACTGGAACACTTAAAAAGACATTGCTAATGTGAGTTTTTCTTTCTAAAAATGGCAGACAAAACAATGGGAATCCTTACCCCCATAAACAAATCTCCATCATCTCACTTGATGACGGGCAGGCATGGAGGTCATCTCTGAAGCCAGTAGCTGGTCAACTTCATGGTGCTCTTAAAATGTCTTACAGCTGATTTAATGGTACCATGATACATCCAGGAATGACACATGAGATTTGATTAGTACATCTTGTATGGCTTCTTCAAATATAGACCAAAATTATACACACCACTTAGCAAAGGTCTGGCTGGTGAGACAGTTCAGCAGGTGAAGGTGCTTACTATGCCAGCCTGGAGTTCTGAGTTCAGTCAGTCCCTGGAAGCCATAAAGGTAGAACTCCTGTGCTGACTCCACAAAGCTGACCTCTGACCTTCATGTGCATGTCTGTGCTGCACATTGCACTTCTATACACACCATGCACGTGTACAAACAATAATTGAAAACACTTAAAACAAAAGTAGCAACAACAAATGCTTAAACTAACCAGAAACTGGTTGAGGGATTAGAGAATAAATATCCAGATTCCATGGCGAGCTTTACTCCTGGCTCCATCAACCCCCTGCTACCAACCTGGATCTTCTAATGTGGCCAGCTTCTTACATAGACCACACTGTTTCCTGTCAGCTCTCAAAGTAACAGAATTGCAAGTTTACCATTCTAGTGGGTTATGTACACCAGGCGCCAACGTGTGGTTTCTTCCTCACTTTCTTGACTTCATCTGTCAAGGATACAGGGTCAGTTGTTCTAAAGACTGTATCACAGTACTTGAGTATCCAACAGGTATCTGCCATGACATTATGGTATGTCGGTGCTGATTCAAATGCAGTGTCTTGTGCAAACTATAAATAGGTAGATAGGTAGATAGATGACAGATGATAAATAATGATGGATAGATAGATGATAGGTAGGTAGAGAGATAATAAGATAGATACATACATACTACATAGATAATAGGTAGGTAGATAGATTGCTAGATTGTATAGACAGACAGACAGACAGATAGACAGATAGATTGTATAGTAAGATAGGTAAGTACTGGATCAACTGAGCTACAGTCCCAGCCCCATAATCTGTGTGCTCCTTATAAAGGCATGATGAATGGACAGTTGCACAGAGGGATTAGACAACATGGTGAAATAGAAGAGCTTACTAAGGCTTATGGCCTCCCTGATATCCTGTCTCTTCCTTTCTTCCAGCATAAAGCAGGACACCTGCCACACGGGGGTCTCTGGACTGATTCACTGTCAGGCAAGGAGGGTCAGAGCTTTCTTTAACAGCCAGCCCTTACGCAGCAAGGTGAGAGAAAGAATTGCCTGTTTCTGCTTCTGTGGGTGTCTGGATTTTTCTAGATGCTGTATCTGGGGGACACATGTTGAGAGCCCTGACAGTTCCTCCAACATTAGATATTCACTAATATTCTCAAAAGAAGGCTTTGCCTCACCCACAAAGGCTTAACCATTACTTCAAGGCAGTTCTGACAGGAAAGTACAATAATTCTTTTTTAAGTCTATTTTTTCCATTTATTTATTTATTTATTTATTTATTTATTTATTTATTCATTTTATATCCCAGTTGATTCTCCCTCCTGTCCCCCCCCACAGTTCCTCCCTTATCTTTCCTCCCCTTCTCCTCTGAGAGGATTGGGGGTCCCCTGGGTATCCCTCCACCCTGGCTCATTAAGTTAGGCACATCCACTCCCGGTGAGGCCAGACAAGGTTTTTTTTAAGTCTCTCTCTCTCTCTCTCTCTCTCTCTCTCTCTCTCTCTCTCCCTATCTATCTTATTTATGTGTGTGAGAGAGTATTTTGCCTACATGTATATAAGTACACTGCCTGTGTTCTTGGTGCCCATGAAGGCCAGAAGAAGACATCAGATACCCTGGAACTGGAGTTATGGGTACTCACGAGTCACCATGCTGGGAACCGAATGTGAGCCTTCTACAAGCAGCAAGTGCTCTTAATGGCTGAGCCATCTCCCCGGCCCTTAGAAACCAGCTTAATTCTTTGCATTTATTTCCCAACTTCTAGAGTGTTGGCCTATTCCAGTAGCCTTCAATAGGGATGCCTTCGGCTTTGGTGAGTATCTTTATGGGCAGGAGAGCTTTTACTTTTTTAATAAATTTAATGAACTTTAATTACAATTATTCATGTGTGTGTGTGTGTGTGTGTGTGTGTGTGTGTGTGTAAGCCAGAGGTCAACCTTGATTATTCCTCATGTACCATCTACCTTGTGTTTTTCTTTAAAAAAAAAACAATTTCATTTTATTTTTATTATGTGTGTTGGGAGGCATGTGCTTATGAGAATTTGGGTGCTCACGGAAGCTAGGAAAGTCCTCGGATCCTCTAGAGGTGGAGTTACAGGGAGTTGTAAGCTGCCTAACATGGGTCCTAGGAACCAAACTCAGGCCCTCTGCCAAAGCAGCAAGGACTCCTAAGGCAGGTCCTCATACTGGCACGGCAATCTCTTCACTCTCTTCCCAGCTCCAGCCTTCTCCATTTTGATGGTTAAATTATCCCAACCTGGTAAGTGTCCCAGCCAGCTGCATCTCTAAGTGAGGATGGGTGGCGGTGAGACACTCCTCTCTCTTTGGCTATATTTGATGTTGGGCTGGATGCAGGATGAAAAGAAGCCGTGAATGGTTGAGGTTGAGTCCTGAAAGTCTCTGTGACCCGAGAACAGGACTGGCTGAGTAGGCGTGCTTTTGACTGTGCTCCCCTGCTCCAGACTAGATGGGCAGATTGAGTCAGCCGTGTGCCCAGAGATGCTGCCAGGCTCAGCAGGTGGCAGCCAGTGAGTCAAATCTTCAAAAGTAAGTCAGAACAGAGATCTTGGGTGGGTTTCTTTTTTTCTGTGTTTATTCTAGTTTATCTGTTCCTCTAACTGCAGTTACAAAAGCCAACCGAGTGTGATCTCAGCACTTTCCACACAGTAGCTGAGGGCAGGGTGGAGGTAGAGGGTGTTGAGAGAAGCAGGTGTTGGCAAAAGAACAGGTTCGTTTGTTTGTTAGTTTGTTTCTATATTATGAGCTGTGCGGCCAAGGCAAGGCAGGCAATTCGTCTTCCACAGAAGGGGCCTCAGCTGGCCTAGAGGGGCTGGTGCCCAGCAATGGCAACATCACGCTCGTGGAAAACTAGACCAGTCAGAATGATTGGCTCACTTAGGATGATGACTGACAGGAGGCTGTTAATCAGGTGTCCAGTTGTTCGCTAGTTGTTCTCTTGTGGTATCTTGCCATTGTTCTTCCCAGAACTCTGCGAGTAAGACCAAAGCTTGACTTAGTTCTGGTGAAATAATACACCTATTTTATATTTCCAATTGCAACAATAACTGTGGGTTGTGTGCATCAGAACCTAGGGTAACACTTTCAACTATTTGAAGTAGGTACTTGTTTGGGGGTGCCTAAGGGTGGGGCATGTGCATCCAGGTAGAGATCAGGGGTCAGCATCGAGTGTCTTCATCAACCATTCTCAACCTTGTTTTCTGAGACAGAGTCTTTCTCTGAACCTGGAGTTCACTGTCCCTGCCTCCCTGGTGCTGAGATTAGACATGAATGTGTACCACCTTTTCACATGGGTGCTGGGGGCCTGACGGGTCCTCGTGTTTGCTCAGCAAGGTACACATTATCTGAATTGAGTCATTTTCTTAATCCGGGACGTAATCTTCACTTTATCGAAGAGGATACTGAGATTCGGAACTGTGAAGAAATTTGCTGAAGCTCACAGAGCCACAGGACTTGGGCGTGGGTCTGAAGTAAGCTGATCGTTTAGTTCTCCTTCATTCTTTGAGGAATAAATACTTCCTGATACAATTTATCATAGATGTCTGGTCTCTCAATCGTAGACCACATTTGCCGGTTTAACTTCAGCTTTTGGGGAATAGGGAGATCTTTGTTGATGTTTTAGGCAACAAGACTAGCAATGCAAATATTTCTATCTAAGGCAATTACCCAGAAGGGTTGGACTACTTTATCCTAGAAAAGCCACATAGGTGGTTTCTGTCATTTCTCGAGGTCCAACCAGAGAAGGGCATCTCACTGGGGGCAACGTAGTCTCCACAGTTGCAGGTGTGTGGGCTTCCCACTGGAGAAATGGGGATGAAGGACGCAGTGCAGCCTCGTGGACAATAATATCTGAGGAGTGTTTACCTAGGGTAGCGCTGAGTGTGTGAACTTGAGAATCAGGCTGCCTGAATTTGCAAATGACCCTAAGCTGGGTGTGCGTTAATCACCCAATAAAAGCCAGCTATTGTCCCTGGAATGAATGTCTTTCTCAGCTCCTAAGTGGGTTATGAAGATAATCTTTAGACTCTTCTCTAGAGATTAGTAAAACCAAGAAACACCAGGCCAGAAAGGCTCCCAGAGGGTTCTAATGCCACCCGCTGGGTCCAGCCTGGTCCAACCTCGGTACACCACACTCATAACAATGGAAAGGAATTCCCTCTTCTCAGCCTCCTCACAAGTGTTACACCTGTGTCTTGGAGCAAGCTGGTGTTAATCCGAGCTCCCCCAGTCAAATAGCAAGTATCTTTGAAGTAACACTTCCTGTGGCTCCTTCCTGCTGTGCAGCTCAGCGGCCTCAAAGGGGCTTTGAAGTCTCACTCTCTAACCCGGCTTGAATCCCTTTCTCCCCACAGAGAAGCTGTGTGACTTTGGGCGAGCTACCCAGCTTTCCTGACCTTCATCTTCCCACCTGTGTAAGGCAGACGTCCTCATGGGTCGTCGTAAGCACTTAAAACTGACAGAATGTAAAAGTACAATGCCTGGGCCACCACACCCTGCCTTCTGTGGTCACCTCACCAGAGGTCCCCAGGAACAAAGATGTCATTTTTAGTGGGTGACACTCCCCCCATGCAGAGTTGAGATCAAACAGTTTATTTTTTAAGTGTGCCATTTGATCCTACTATGCTCCTCCCACAAGCACCTCCGATAGAAATAACTGAGATAATGGAAGCACAGTGGGTTGTTCACCTCGATGGTCCTCTCGAAAGCGTGCTTTATTAGTAAAAACTTGATTATTTCCTTGCACATTTAAAGATGGTTCATTTGTGTGTCCGCTTAATTTAGACTCGTAGAATTCACAGGGACAGAAAGTAGGATGGTGTCTGCCAGCGACTGGGAGGAGGAAAAAAAGAATGCTCTGTGTTGAAAGGTTGTGGGTTTCTTGGCTGTTTGATGGAGAGCTCTGGGAGCAGACAGTACCGATGGCTGCGCAGCAGTGTGGAGATTCTTCATGCCAACAAACTGTCTGATTTAAGAGGTCGAGAGGTTTGTGAAGTGATCGCAACTCCACCGCAGCCATGAAAAATAAAATAAAATATCGCAAAAGAAAGTGAGCAGAATTCCCACTTTCCTCCTCCTTTCAGAGAGTCCCGAGAAAGAGGCCAGAAAGGACTTCATCTGGCAGTGTGTTCTAGATTCTAAAAGTGGGAGCTTTTCCTCAGGGGCATCCCCGTGTGTGGTCCCGAGCCGCCCACAGTGGCCAGCGCCTGGGGCATTCCCAGGATCCCTGCACTTTTGTTTCATTTCTAAACTCGAACCGCGGCCACTGGAGACCCAGGGACCTATTTGCTGGAAACTGTTAAAAATCAGGTTGGGAAGAATTTGCAGGGAAAGGGCACCATAAATTGCGTGGAAATCCAAAACTAACAGGCCCGTGAAAGATTTGTATTTTGAAAAGCAAACCCCAGTGGGATTCTCTCAGCAGAAATTGAAAAGGTCTTGGTAACATTCACTTGAACTATTGGAGCCGTTTTTGCTGTGGCAAGCACTAACGCAGGTACTGCCACCGCCACAGCCCCAGCTCTCCACCGCAAATTAGCACGGTTTTAACTGGGCTGCAAATACCAAGCTGGCTGCTAGTCATTATGCAAAAGGGGACTCCGGGCGGGAGGGGGAACCTGCACCTAGCGGCAAAGCACATTATAATTGTTTAAGCAGACCCCACAAGTCATGCATTTCAATTATTTGTTCAAAGCAGCCGGCAATTAGGAGTCGCAAACAAGGCTTTTGAATGCGAAGTCAGACAATTAAAATGTTTCATGAGTGCATTAGAGAAAGAAGTCTGAATTAGCATTTTGAATACACAAGACCTCTTTTTCTAATCTCTGGTCCCTCTCAGGAAAAAAAAAATCAAGAGAAAGAAAGTGAAAGGGGGGATGTTTTGGGGTCTAGTGGGGGTGACTTGGGTGTTTACTTATTTATATGGAATGCCTGACTAATCCAGGGAAGATGGACCATCCTAATAGGGTACATTTCAATGTCTCTTGTTACTGGTCAGATAGTCCGAGCTTCGGCATAATGGCCCAGGTGCCAAAACCGCTCTCCGAGGGGGGTCTTAAATCGCTTTCAGCTTGTCCCCGCCCTCTTCCCCCACCACCCCCAAGCGCTTCTTTGAAGAAGCGGGTCTATTTGAACCAGTGATTTGTGACTTTTCAGGGTTTCGGCCGAGCCCCCTGGCTGGCTGCTTCACACCCGGGCAGGAGGAAACCAACCCGGCGCACTGGACAGGGGAGGAGAGCATCCCTATTCTGGGGGTGCTAGAGAACAGATGCTGCCTGCCTGAGAAACACGAAAACGACACTCTCTTGTGCCTCACGCCTCTGAGGGAGGATGGGTTGCCAAACCTCCCCTCCCCCATTCGCAGCCCCACCCACACATCTCCTTCCTCAATCCCAAAACACCCTACTGACATGCAAATTATATTTTATGATTGATTGTATTTTAAGATCCCTTTAATATTGTTCTCGGAGGAGACACTTGCTGAAGAGAGGAGGGTTATGTGGAACTTTAGACCTTGGGCCGGAGAGTGAGAGTTCTTTAATCTTTCTCCATTCCCCCCACCCCCACCCCATCCCCGAGTCTTTCTAGGAATCAAACATTACCATCTACATGCCATCTAAAGCACTTCGTGTTTTTTATTTAATATGTGAGATTAACCAGGCAAACGCAGACAATTTAAGGCGAAAATTGCCAGCCTGTCAGTTCAACCTGTGCAAATGTGTGTGTGCGCTCGCCTAATTTGAGAGTGGCTAGTAGCCTTAATTTATCATTTCCTGAGTGTGGCTGATTTATAAAACGCTATTTAAATAATCCTTTTGTAAGAAAACTCTTCTAAAATGTTTTACCTTGTTCAGTTAGGGAGAAGTCTAAAATGAAGCAAAAGGAAAGAGAAAAGTAAAAGCAAACAAAACCCTCCTAATGTCTAATTCGAATATGACTTCTGTTATTCCTTTTAAAATCAATTCATCTTCAGGTGGTCCTAGGGGGCTGGGAGCACTGTTAAGGATCTGATGGGATGGGTGAGTCTTTGTATGATCAATACATACAATTAACTGGAAATGTTTTAACGTTTTCCCACCGGGAGCATAGGTCCGTGTGAAAAAAAGAAGTTTCTGTTTTCAGTTAGGGAGGGAAGAGCTAAGGATTTGAAATGGTACATACTGACATGGCACCATTTCAGGGATGAGAGGAAGCACAATTTAGAGGCTTTAATGTCGTTGGGCTTATGGGTTTGTCTTCCTACATACAACACTGTTTTAAATGCTCTTTTCAACTATCCAAAGTGTAAAACCATGCTTTTTGTATCCAACATTAACTGTGCTAGTGTTTTTTTTAAAGTTGTAAATGATTTTTAAAAAGTTTTTTTTTGGGGGGGGGGAGGGCTAGAGAGATGGCTCAGTGGTTAAAAGCACTGGCTGCTCTTCCAGAGGTCCTGAGTTCAATTCCCAGCAATCACATGGTGGCTCGCAACCATTTGTAACAGGATCTGATGCCCTCTTCTGGCATATAGGTATACATGGAGATAGAGCACTCATACATTAAATGAATGAATGAATGAATGAATAAATAAATAAATAAATAAATAAATAAATAAATATTTTTTAAAAACGAATTTTTGAAAAATCAAAATAGGATCTCGTTCTTCAGCATAGGTTTACCCAACATAATTTACAATAGAAAGAGGGTAGGCTCTGGTGTGTGTGTGGGGGGGGGTGGTGGTGGAGGGGAGATAAACTGTCACCTAGGTGCCACAGGGTTTTCTAACCCCCAAACACTCCTTACAAATACCTGTCCTAAGGTGAAACCCACTAAAGTGACTGATATTAGTGGGTGACGAGGCATTTAAGCCTCAGACAAGAACAGTGTGTCTTATTTGACGTGGTGACTGCTGTTAAGTTCACAGCATCGGGGCCTGAGATTGTGTTCACTCACCAGGCTTAGATCTACAGCCTACTTCTTTTTCCTACAGCCGGTCTGGTCCTTTAATTGGAGAGTGCCTATGAGTCTTTCCAACCAGCTTAGCTGGTCAACCCTAAAGAGACTGAAAACTCCTTCAAAAGCCCTTGTAAGTTGACACAGAGGGAGAAAAAAAAAAAAAAAAAAAAAAAAAAAAAAAAAAAAAAAAGGAAAGACAACAAAAGAAAAGCTATCCCGCCCCCTAATTAAAAAAACCAACTTTCTCTCTTAGGTGACATCACTCCTGAGGGTGACTTAGTCTAGAGGAAGCTGCACCCAGCTGCAACTGGTCCTTTTCGAGCTGACCAATCAGCCCTAGCCACACCATCTTGTAAAGCTCTTCTTGGTTTTCTAGACTCTTGCCCTGCCTGCCCCCTCACCCTATAATGGCCCTCACTTACCATTCTTCCTTCTTACCATTCACTCTATTTCCTCAACTACCCCTAGCAATGGCCAACTACGGGGCCCCAAAAGGAAACCACAGCCCCCTTCCCTTTTTCTGCCCTATCTACCACAGCCTGTAAACACATGTCACCCTCTCTGGTTTTTGAACTATCGTCCTCCTCCCTGCAGGTCGTTTCTGGAATGAAACCTGAGCCACTGCTCTTTTCTCTTGCCTGTCCTTCCTTCTCTGAGACTTACACAGTCCATCCCATAGTCAAGAGGTAGTGGGAATCCTGCCACAGAAATGCCACCCTTTCTGGAACAACGGCTGCAAGCCAACGGGCTCTTTGGATGTCTCAGTAGGAGGCTGACAGAAGTTTCAGCTGAAGGACACCAGTACAAATGCCTTTTATGCGAGAGGACATGGGAATACTTCAAATTATCTACCTTCAAAAGCGCATGTTTGAGGCTGCAAAGTGAGGCAAACAAAGGTGTTCTGGGCCGAGTTGCAGGAGGAAGGCTTTTCCCAGCTGTAGGATTCGAGGATGATGAAAGGGAGAAGCAGGAGAATGTAAAACAAATTGTGCACTGGAGGGTGGAAAATACAGATTTGAAAGTTAAGTGTCTGGAACAAGAGAGATATGAGTCAGTGGAATTTACAAGTTACTGTAGGAAACGTAGATAAAGAGATCATGAGTCGGGTAGCGAGGCCCGTAGCAAAGTGGCATTTTGCTAACTGCGAAGCCAGTCGGTGGCAGAAACTGTTCATCAACTCAGGAAAGGGGCGGTAATTATGGGAGACAAGAGCAGATAATAACATTTACGCAGGACCTGTGGGGACTGAGCTGGGTGTTCAGCAATTATGTCAGATAGGAGTACAGATTTCTCTTCCCCCTCAACATGGTAAATCAGAAAGAAAGAAAAGAGGTCCAGAGGGCCTGTGTCAAATAGATGAGAAGGAAAAGCGGCAGCTTGCCAGAGGCAATGGTGGTCTTGCCCGAGGGAAAACGCCTTTCTCTGTGCCTTGCAGCCCCATCCGCTTATGTGTGAAACACACTTGGCTTTTCAAACTTCTACATGTGGATACAAATTACTTGAGAGGAGAAGAAATTCCTAAGCACAGAGAGAGAGCCACTGCTCAGTGGTTAGTGTGTGTCTGTTGCTGTGCAAAACATCAGGACTCCATCTCAGGAGGAAAGGGCTTATATGGCTTGTGGGTTACAAGTCTCTCATTAGGAAAAGCAAGGCAGGCAGGATTCCGGAGGCAGGAACAGAGGCAGAGATCACAGAAGGACATATTACTAGCTTCCCAGGATGCCTTCCTTGGACACACATCTCAGGACCACCTGCCCAGGGTGACAAGTGGGCTGGGTCATCCCTCCCAACAAATAAGAAAATGCCCCACTGACATGTGCACAGGCCAATTCAATGGAGGCAGCTCCTTAGTTAGGCTTCCCTCTTCCCTGCTGTGTCAAGTTAATGGCAGAGGCTGACTATGATATTAAGGTTCAGAAGGAAACCATAATCAGGTCCCTTTTCCTCAAGAAGGCTCTTGGGTGTTGCTTGAATGGTCCCCTGTATTTGAATTTGTGTGCAAGTGTGTGCACATGGGAGTATGTATGCATGCATGCATGTATTTGTGTGTGTATGTATGCGTGTGTGTGTGTGTGTGTGTGTGTGTGTGTGTGTGTGTGGCAGTCTCTAGACCCACCCCCATGGGTGCTGGGCATTAAACTCAGGCGTTTGTTCTGTAAGATAGACACTTCATCAGTTGTGATGTCACCGAATCTCATTGTCCAAGCATAGTTCTCTAAACAATAGCTTCATGTTGTCTATTTGGGGGCTGTATTTGTTTTGAAAGAATTAGATGTGCATATATACAAGTCATATAGATGAGAGATATAAATGAAACCACACTGTAGGCATTTGTTGGAGTCTGGTTTCCTTGCTCAAAGGAAGTCCATCTTAGATATTCACGCATCTAAGATATTCATCTTAGATTTTAATGGCTGAAAAGCTTCCCCTGTGGTGGACTCCCTTTATAAACTTCATATACTTTGTAAATGTTGCAAACACTTAAGGCAGGAAAGTGGCCAGGGCCCAGCCTTAGGAGCTCCAGCAGCCAGGCCCCTCCCCCAGACTGTCATTAATGGTGCTTCCAGTAACTGTCACAAAGATCATCTCCAGCCCCTCAACTGGACCCTACCCAGATTATGCTAATTTTAGGTGAAAAGTCTGAACAAAAGCCACCAATCCCTGAACTTCCCACTGAAACCCACCAATCCTTGGGCACAACAAAATCTGACCAATCCCTGAACATGAAAACCCACCAATCCCTGAGCTCCCTCAAGCTCAGGACTTGAAATCCTACCAATCCTCACCTTGGAAATCTCCGCCATCACCCTTCCAAGAACCCTTATAGAAGCACTGAACTTTGTTCAATTCCCTGCTACCTGATCCTCCTGGGAGCATAGGCAGCCACTTCTGGATTTGTCTCTCCACACCCTGGACCCTCTAATAAACCTCTTTTATGAGATTTGCTGCCTGGTGTGACTCTTACCAGAAAAAGCAGCTATGATGAGAAGAACTGAAGTGGCAGAGCTGAAGCTCCTCGGCTCAGCTGGGGATCCCCTCACCTGAGAGCTGCAGCACCTCTGCCAAGGAAGCTTCCTCTCAGGGCTGTGTGGTTCCTGGGCTTCTGAGGCAGGAAGGCCAACAGCATCTATGTGGTAGTGGGTGTTGTCTTTTCACTTCCAATACATACTCACATCCTACTGTAGGAATACATCACTCACCATCTATCTTAGACATGTGTCAACAATGTCTGTTGTCTCCGGACACTTGGGTTCCTCAGAGAGAACGATAGCAGACCATCTCTATTTTCATGGATATCTCCTATTCCTGAGCACCTCTGGAACTACTTTTCTCAGCTTCTTTTCCAGTAAAGGATAGACAGGGAGATTAGCATGGCTCTTAAGAACCATGTGAGATATTTCATAATCCTTCCCCTCCATATGAACTACAAAAGACTTCGGAGTGATCTTGGAAGCCATTTATAGTAGATGGTGGAGGCAAAAGGGAGAAGATAGGGCTCCCTTATTGTCACCCAGGTGGGGGCTGCCCAGGAAAATCCCTTGACTGGATGTGCCCCCCCACACACACACACATGAGGCAGAGAACTAATAACATGTAGCCTCTGTCTTCAGTTCTCACCAAATAAACATTTGCAGATGAAGTTCCCAACCTCAACCCTTGGTATAACCCACCTCAGAGGAAAGACTGAATTCTTCCTTTTATCCTCTTCTATTCATGATACAGCGATGATACACTCCCTGGCATGAGTCACGTTTGTTTGTTTGTTTGTTTGTTTGTTTGTTTGTTTTGAGAAAGGGTCTCCTTTGTAGACCGGACTGGCCTCAAACTTAAAGTCCACTGCCTGAGTGTTGAGACTAAAGGCTGTGCTGCTCCTAGCCCTGAAGTCACATTTTAAAAGTAGCAGCTTGAGATCATTTCATACTTTTTATTCAGCTAGGTAGTCTGTCTTCACTTCCATCTCTCTGTCCTTGCATTGACCTACCACTTCACCTATTTTTTTTTTACAAGAATTCAAGGCTTTTTATAGTTTCCTGGCTGCCTTTATCATGGTCTTTTCATAACGGTATACTATATAATAGAAGAAATGAATATTTATGTAACTTGGCTCCTCATTGAGCATAAAAACAAAACTGTATTTTTATATAAAATCACCCTCCCTTTTCTTTCAGGCGTCCCTGGTTTCATTCAAGTCATTGCATATTGAGCTGGTCAGTCTCTCTCTCTCTCTCTCTCCCTCTCTCTCTCTCTCTCTCTCTCTCTCTCTCCAAACCTTCTTTTTAAACATTTATTTTATTACTTTCTGATTACATGCATGTGTGTGCACATGCCCAAGGAAGCAAAAAGACTTGAAACTTCCCCCAAACTCACTGCTTAGGACTTCAAGCTCGGCAGTTACAGAAGGTCTCCCTCTCATACACTCCCTAGTGAAGAAATCAAGGAACTAAAATCCTGCTTTATTTTTTTTTCCCATCTTTATTAACTTGAGTATTTCTTATTTACATTTCGATTGTTATTCCCCTTCCTGGTTTCCAGGCCAACATCCCCTTAACCCCGCCCCCTCCTGTTCTATATGGGTGTTCCCCTCCCCATCCTCCCTGCATTACCACCCTCCCCCAACAATCCTGTTCACTGGGGGTTCAGTCTTGGCAGAACCAAGGGCTTCCCCTTCCACTGGTGCTCTTATTAGGATATTCATTGCTACCTATGAGGTTGGAGCCCAGGGGCAGTCCATGTATAGTCTTTAGGTAGTGGCTTAGTCCTGGAAGCTCTGGTTGCTTGGCATTGTTGTTCATATGGGGTCTCGAGCCCCTTCAAGCTCTTTCAGTCCTTTCTAAGATTCCTTCAACGGGGATCCCATTCTCAGTTCAGTGGTTTGATGCTGGCATTCGCCTATGTATTCGCTGTGTTCTGGCTGTGTCTCTCCGGAGAGATCTACATCCGGTTCCTGTCAGCCTGCACTTCTTTGTTTCATCCATCTTGTCTAATTGGATGGCTGTATATGTATGGGCCACATGTGGGGCAGGCTCTGAATGGGTGTTCCTTCTGTCTCTGTTCTAAACTTTGCCTCCCTATTCCCTGCCAAGGGTATTCTTGTTCCCCTTTTAAAGAAGGAGTGAAGCATTCACATTTTGGTCATCCTTCTTGAGTTTCATGTGTTCTGTGTATCTAGGGTAATTCAAGCATTTGGGCTAATAGCCACTTATCAATGAATGCATGCCATGTGTGTTTTTCTGTGATTGGGTTACCTCACTCAGGATATTTTCCAGTTCCATCCATTTGCCTACGAATTTCATAAAGTCATTGTTTTTGATAGCTGAGTAATATTCCATTGTGTAGATGTACCACATTTTCTGTATCCATTCCTCTGTTGAAGGACATCTGGGTTCTTTCCAGCTTCTGGTTATTATAAATAAGGCTGCTATGAACATAGTGGAGCACGTGTCTTTTTTATATGTTGGGGCATCTTTTGGGTATATGCCCAAGAAAGGTATAGCTGGGTCCTCAGGTAGTTCAATGTCCAATTTTCTGAGGAACCTCCAGACTGATTTCCAGAATGGTTGTACCAGTCTGCAACCCCACCAACAATGGAGGAGTGTTCCTCTTTCTCCACATCCTCGCCAGCATCTGCTGTCACCTGAGTTTTTGATCTTAGCCATTCTCACTGGTGTGAGGTGAAATCTCAGGGTTGTTTTGATTTGCATTTCCCTTATGACTAAAGATGTTGAACATTTCTTTAGGGGTTTCTCAGCCATTCGGCATTCCTCAGCTGTGAATTCTTTGTTTAGCTCTGAACCCCATTTTTAATAGAGTTATTTGTTTCCCTGTGGTCTAACTTCGTGAGTTCTTTGTATATTTTGGATATAAGCCCTCTATCAGTTGTAGGATTGGTAAAGATCTTTTCCCAATCTGTTGTTGGTTGTTGCTTTGTCCTAACAACAGTGTCCTTTGCCTTACAGAAGCTTTGCAGCTTTATGAGATCCCATTTGTCAATTCTTGATCTTAGCGCATAAGCCATTGTATTTTGTTCAGGAAATTTTCTCGAGTGCCCATGTGTTCGAGATTCTTCCCAACTTTTTCTTCTATTAGTTTGAGTGTATCTGGTTTGATGTGGAGGTCCTTGATCCACTTGGACTTAAGCTTTGTACAGGGTGATAAGCATGGATCGATCTGCATTCTTCTACATGCTGACCTCTAGTTGAACCAGCACCATTTGCTGAAAATGCTATCTTTTTTTCCATTGGATGGTTTTGGCTCCTTTGTCAAAAATCAAGTGACCATAGGTATGTGGGTTCATTTCTGGGTCTTCAATTCTATTCCACTGGTCTATCTGTCTGTCTCTGTACCAATACCATGCAGTTTTTATCACTATCGCTCTGTAATACTGCTTGAGTTCAG